>NC_045791.1:42500368-42870368 GCF_009873245.2 Balaenoptera musculus
ACAATTAAACTATGACAAAATACCTCGAGGTCGTTCGGCACTACATATGAATCAAACCTGTCCGTCTATCATGGCTTTAAAAATTATTTTATCCATTTTGAGGGTTTGACAAATTTCTCCAGTCCTGAATTGCATTGCTTGGCATATAAAAGGCAAATCTTTTGCTTGTATTTCAGTAACAAAATATAACAATAGCTTGCTTTACTTGTATCCTAAGTATCATCATTTTTAGGTCCCATAAAGCAGCTGGTTGTTACTTTTAAGGAATACAGATCATTCCTCCAACAATGAATATTTGCTTCGCTGATATCAGTATTTGCTTCCCTCTTATTCTGTTTTGGTACATTTCTGCACAAACAATAACTTTTCAGTATTGAGTCATAGTGCAAACTTGGAAGATATTTAAAAATAGCAATTGTACTCAACACTTACAATACCAACAGTGTGCTTAACGAATTGAAGTGACAATAACACATACAGTTACTGCCAAGTTTATACATGTGCAGACCATGAAAACTACATTGTGCCTTCCATTCTATTGAAAGCATTGGTAAGACATGACTAATTATAAAATGTATCCCAATTTTAGAGATGTTAAAATGTGAGAGAAACTGTGCCTTGAAATCAGTGCTGGAATTTATAGAGTCCCTATTGTACATTTAGTATAGAGCCAGGTCTGGGGGAATGGGTATAAGACAGGATTTCTGCCCTCAAGATGATCATCTTGCTGAAAAAAATAAGGTGGAGCCAAGTGAAGCAGTTAACATACAACGTCAGTCAATGCACCATTAAATTAGAAAAAAAAATTGTGTAATACATAAGGGTTTGGGAGAGTTCAGGAAAGAGGGCGGTCAGTGAAGGCTGAAGTATTAGAAGACTGGTCCTTAATGGCTGTGTTGGATTTAGATGTGTGGAGGGGATGACAATGGTATTTCAGGCGAGGGGACCAAAAGAGAGAAAGCTCAGTGCCAGGAGTGGTACAGAATGGAGAAAAGAGAGGCTCAGCCCAAGCCTGCACCCCTACTGTCCGGGGAGACACCAGACCACAAAGAGCCCTGAGGTTTGGAGAGATGAGTTAACACTTGCGGGAAATATTCCATGAAGCTTTTAAGCAGGGGCCTGATTTACTGAAAATGCAGCTGCAGGGAGGTTGTGTGGAAGGCATGTGCAGGACAGGCTAGAGGAGGGGACAGGAAGATTTAAGTCAAGGAGGCTGGCATGTTGCTGCATTCACCACGCCTGAGGCGTGAGGAGCAGGGACGCAGTGGCTGGGATATGCAATGACGGGGGTGGAAGAGGGGAAGTCTAGATACAGGGCGTGTGGGTTATGACAGAGGGGTACGTAAAGGCAACGCTTCCCAGGAGGAAGAATGTCAAGGAAGGGGAAGGGAGTGCTGTTATTTTGGGGAAAGCTAGTGTTATTATTCAGACCTTCTTTATTCCTCTTTCTTTTATAGAAGAGAAGTCTGTATTTGGGGGACTTCAAAACCAAATTAATTTCAAATAATTTCAAATTAATTTCAAAACCAAATTATTTTTAAAAAACAGAATAAAAACAAATTGTAAAATACTATGAATTAAGTTATACTTCATCTAAAAGGATTTGAGTCCCTATACCCATTTCATTGATAGAATTTTAAAAGCATATTCTGCTTCAAACTTTCCTGAAGTATAATTTTGCCAACTGCATGTTACGATGACCCTGCCTTCCTCCTAATTCTAAGTTGCTGACTGTAAATTCTAAGTCACTCCTCTTCCCTGCTTTGTTATTTGCCCCACATGGTCACTCCTTCTGTAGATGGGCACAGGCTGACTTTTCAGAATGTAGTCTTCGTCAGAGATTAAAGCGTCATTTCGCAGTCCTAAAGGTTATTCCCATTGTGTCTTAAGATTTCAATTTCTGCCAATTTAGCATTAAAATATACCCTTTAAATCTGGTTTATCTCAACTAGTTACATTACCAGTTTATTCATTCAGAAAATATTTACTGAGTGTCCACTATGTACCAGACACTGTTCTAGGTGCTTGGGAAACAAAAACATCTAAAACAGCTTACCCCTTGACTGAGTTTATACTCCAGTGTGGGAAGACAGAAAGGAAACCACACAATAAATAAGAAAGTTATGTAGTACCAGGAAGGTGATAAATGCTATGGAAAAAAGTTAGGGTGGGATAATGAAGATTAAGAGAGTGTGGGCAGGGGGTATAGGCTACAATTTTTAAAAAGTGGTCAGAGTGGGATTCATTAAGAGGGTCACATTTCAAGAAGGTGAGAGGAAATTAGCCACACAGATATACGTGAACAGAGTGTTTCAGGAAGCGGGTGCAGCCAATGCAAAGGCCCTAAGGCAGGACCCTGTCTGGATTGCTCTGGGAACAGAATAGCGAGGAGGGCAGGTTTGCTGCACTGGAGCAGAATGAGAGGAGAGTCACGGGAGGTGAAGTCAGAGGTGATGGGGTGGAGGGGAACAGACCTGGTAGGGTCCTCGTAGGCTGTTATAAAGAATTCGGCTTTTACTCTACGTAAAATGAGAAAGCAATTAGGGTTACCAACAGAAGAGTCATAGGAGTTGACTTAACATGTTTAATGAAAATTCTGGCTGTTTTGTTGAAAATAGAATGTAGGAGACCAAAGGTGGAAACGGGAAATATCATTTAGGAGGCTTTTGCAATAATTCAGGTGAATGAGGATGGTGGGTCCAACTAGGGTGAGGACAGTGGACACAGCAATTGGATCCAACTCTAAATAAATTTGAGGGTAGAGTCAACAAGATTTCCTGATGGATTAAATGTACAGTGTAAAAGAAAGAGGGGGAGTCAAGGATCGTTTTAAGCTTTTTGGTCCTAGCAACGTGAAGGACGGAATTGCCATGAGTTGAGAAGGAGAAAACTATGGCGAAGTATGTTTGGGAGAGTCCAGGTTACTTGCTGATTTGCCAACTAACATATCAACTGACTCCTAGATCTCTCCATTTGGATGTTTACTAGAGAAATATAGCACGGTTGCTGGGCAGCATTGCGGGCCAGCTTGAAGTCCGTGATCATGAATTTAAAGTGAGACCCGGGGGGCTTCCCTGGTGGCGCAGTGGTTGGGAGTCTGCCTGCCAATGCAGGGGACGCGGGTTCGAGCCCTGGTCTGGGGGGATCCCACATGCCGCGGAGCAACTGGGTCCGTGAGCCACGATTGCTGAGCCTGCGCGTCTGGAGCCTGTGCTCCGCAACAAGAGAGGCCGCGACAGTGAGAGGCCCGCGCACCGCGATGGGGAGTGGCCCCCGCTTGCTGCAACTGGAGAAAGCCCTCGCACAGGAGCGAGGACCCAGCACAGCCATAAATAAATAAATAAATAAATAATGTTGAGGAATTATTAAAAAAATAAAATAAAATAAAATAAAGTGAGACCCAGTAGCATGATTGTATGTTTTTCCCATTTCCATTCAGCTGTGCCGAGAGGACAGTTGGATTTTACCAGGACCACTGTTGGCCAACCACCTCAAAGGAGTGATAAGGTGCAGGGGAGTTGAGAGTGTGTCTAAGGAATGACCACAATGTTTGAATTGAAGCTGAGGGGGCAGGTGAGAGAGGACATCAAGGGGATGAGGAACTGTACACAGAGGACAGGGTCAATTAATTGGAGATCCTGATGGGTTGGAAGAAATATTAGGAGAACTAGCAAGAGTGAGGTGAAAAGATTGGAAATGGTGAGCAGAGAATGGATTGCATGTAATTGAGACTATCGGCAATGATAAGGTTTAAGGTATGACAAGAGCGTGAAGGTATGAGGAGGTAATTAAGAGGCAAGGGAACAAGATCATTTCAGAAGCAGAGTTCAAGAAACTGAGAGTCCAGGGAACGGGAAGGATCATATATATGTATACATATGGGCTGAAATCATCAAGAAATAAGACAGGAGTGGCGCTGGAGACAGTGGCACTGTGAACTAAACAAGAAATGAAGGATATGACCTGAAAGTTTGTAGATGACAGCAGTTAGGAGTAGTGAGTGACATAATCTAACCAAAATGAAGGAAATCTCAGCAATGATCTAATTGGAATATCATATTGCAAATTTCACCAGGAATATTTTAATGTGAATTTCCCAAACAAAGGACATAAATGTTTGTATATTTCATCTTTTCACTCATTCATTTATTGAGCATATACTATGAACCAGGCAAAACAAAACAAAACAAAACAAGTCACTTACCTTCTGGAACTTAAATGCCAACAGAGCACCTTACCCTTGAGAGTATGGATATTTCAGTAGCTTTTATTATGTGGTTAAGGAAGGAAGGAAAGTAGTGAATTATGGCCAGGTGAATACACATCTGGTATTTAAGGCTTTTTAAATGTCAATACAGCGCTGTAAAATACTGAGCTGAAGTTTATAGTCACTAATCATAAACACAAATTGTTTGCCTCTGCCCCACTACAAGTCAGAAGCATTTTATGTCTTCTCTCAATATAGTCTCTTTCCTTCTCTCTCTTTTTTATAGGTTGGAAAGAAATCTAGTCTATGGATCCCCATATTTTAAGGTCCTTTTAGGATACATTTAAAAAATAACACAACAGAAAAACAATTTGAACCAGTGCCAAGATCTGTTGCATACCTCACAGTGACTCACAGAGTTTCAATCATAACTCCAGAGCAAGATGGTTTGATACAAGAATACCAGACACTTCATATTTTTGAGACAGTAGAATAAAGACACAAGATTCACTTCAAATGTCTGATGTCTTGATTTCAACTACTTTGTAAATTATGTGAGTGATTGGGGATGTAAAGTGAGACATAAACTCTGACAGAGCAAGCAGGGGCACAGACAGGGCTGGTCAGACAGGAGGGGAAATATTTTTGACAATTCACTGTTTTCTTCTTTGCTTAACTCCTTTGAAAATATTAGTGGCCAGCACTTTTGAGAGTCCTGAGTTAAGGAAAATTGAGTGTGTTCTAATTCAGTGAAGAATTGCCATGTGATTTGGCATTGATTCTACACATTAAAACTTTACTGCATGAGAGGGAGGAAGGTTTTTATAGTATTTTGTTGACAAGCTTTCCTGTCTGGAAGAATTTCAAGCGTGAACTAGCATGGTGATTAAATTTTTATGTGAGCTAAGAAAACTGAAGTTTCTGAGGGTATGAATTAAAAAAAAAACCCTCATCCTATAACTTTAATGGACCATCTGTATTTTCTTCTTTGAGAAAATGTATTCGAGAAAAAATAGCTTGCTTTACCCTATTAAGGTGAGTTTCAAAATTGGTGGGGTGATGTCAAAAACACTGGGGGTTTTTCTCAAAATACATAACTCTTCCTTCCCTTAAAATTCTCCCAAGACATCTGTGAGAGGAATCTGGACGCACCTATCTTTAAAAAACTTTCCAGATGATTCTGAAATGTCAAGGAACACTGGTTCAGTATATGCTAAGTATTGGCATAGAGTGAGTATGGGTCATTTATTTGTCATTTTAAAGGATCAAAGTTAGAATTTTATTCATTTGCTATTATGTAACTCTGTTTAGAGCAAATATTAGAACTTTACTGCTTTATAAAAGTTTATTTTTTTCATTCCTGTCCTAATTTAGAGCTTCATCTTTGTGTGTGTGTGTGTGCGTGTGTTTCTTTGAAAGTAAAGGCAAAAAGGGGGGATGATAATGATATTTAGGAACCAAAATAAAAAAGAGTTGGCAACTGGTCATCCACTGTTGATTGAGTTATAAAATGGTGACATAGAGAGAAAACATAGCAACCCTGTAGGTATGTATCTTATTTTAAGGGAAGAATTCTGTCCTCAGGCACTAATTTACAAAGACAAGGCAAAAGAAAAAAAAATGTATTTATGTACATATATGACATAAAACCAGTGGAAAATTTCCTTGGTTCTCAAAAGCAGAGAATCTACAAAGTGGTTCCTGGTGTGCTTTGTTGTTTTTTCCCTTGAGTTATGATTTAGTCTCATTAAGCCTGTGGGGTTAGTTCTCATAGCTCTGTTACTCATTGGCAATTTAAACTTAATTTTTTTTCAGGCAGAGAAGAGGGAAGCTTAATTGTATGACTCATGAAGCCTTTTCAGTAGAATTAAAATTTTGCAGGTGACAGTGCCGTTGTTGGTTATTACTATAAAAACAACCTTTATGATCAGGTTTATGATTTTTCTACATTCTGCCCCACCTTCTGGGAAGAATATCTGCAAATAAGGTGAACAAAATTTATATTTTGGATATAATTTTTTATATCCATTAATGCAGAGAGATTTTCTTTGGATAAGCACTGTCTCTACCAACAAAGGAGAGCAGCCTAAAACATATCTTAGTTTTTAAATACCAAAGAAATGCAAAAAGAAAACCCAACAGTAAAATATCATACTTCATAAGCCGAGATGATCAGCTGGAGAATGTTTCCAGAGTCCTTCTGAAGTACCCCTACTGTAGCTCCAGGAATGAGTTTTGCATAATTCTGTAAACAAAAAAAGAATAAGTCAGTCTTTGCTCACTGTACTTGAGAAACATTAAGTGTGGGTTCAACCTGCTGGTTGAGATCACCTCTATTTAACTAGCCAGGAGAAACAGGCTCCGGATAATAAACGAGTGCTTCTCCTGAAACTGTAGCCCTGTCTGGTGCTACTTCCTGTGCTCAAGTGGGAAATGAAAAGGCCAGAGCTGCTGCTGGGGAAATCTAGCACCTGTGGTGGCCTTAGTCTAGGGCTGTGATTTACATCACAATGGGAGTCAAGTCTCAGATCGAAATAACACTTATATAACATCTGCCATTCGTGGAGTATCCTTTGTCTAAAAAGTTCTGAGCATACTACCAGGAACTGTCTTCTCTTTTTTTGTAGCATTGCAGAAACTAAGGTTTGGGTCACGTGGGTCCCTCACTGCTCTCAGGTCACCCTGCAGGTCATTCAGTCCAGAGGTCTTAATTGTCAATCATTGTCAATCGCTTGGTGGAGCAAAGGAGTGAATTGTTTGGATGCTTGCTGTTAACTCCCCCTTTCCTAGCAGTAATGAGGACGCTTCTAGGAATGTCAGCATGGTACTGGGGTTGGTTGGGATCACTCCCCACACATCATGACCCTGTGAATCAGCACCTACCTTTAAACTATCTGCATTCTCCACCTACCTTGTTTCCCCTGAGATGTCGTTCCTACCAGAGGAGAACTCACAATATTAGCTCATCCCTTCAGGTACCAAACATGGCCAAGGACTGAAGCATTTCAAAGAAGGCAACTTTCTAGACAGCTGAAAATTATCCCTTCCTTAAGTTTGATGTTTTAAAACTTTATTTTCAAACAGAAAGTTTTCGAAAATGTACAGGACACATTCTTGTCTTCATAAAGACATTCAAGCATACCTTGACTTTTTTCTTGAAGAAATAGTCATACTTATCAATATTAACTATAACTCTATAATCGTCAAAGTCTTCTATCCATAGAATTTGGAGATAGATCACATCCTTACCAAGTGGACCCCAACTGCTATGCTTTTGTTTCATTTATTTGTTTTTAAATAGTTTCTGTCTTCTCCTTGTTAAACTGTCAGGTATCACTCGCCTACCAATTCACTCATTTATTCATTTACTGTTGCATTCACCAACATCTATTAAGTAGGCTTAACATGCTGTGCTACATCAAGAAGAAACAATCACTCATTTTGTCAGCTCTTCTAAAGTTTCCGTGTATTGTGAAATCCGATGACTGAATTTATTACAATTGTAGGTAAAAAAAAGAAAAATAAGCTTTGAGTGAAGAATTTAGGGCATCTCCTAAAGTTCAAGCATAATGATATCCTATCTTATTCCAAAGAAGATTTAAGTAGCTTAGAAAATGCACAAAACTAAATTAGAATTAATAATCATGATACTAAGTAAATAAATCAGGATGAGGGGAACCCAAGAGAGGAACAAATGAAGCCAGGGTGATGTGGGAACACCAACATGTTTTGGGAGGTCCCGGGCACATGCAAGAAGTGGGCACCTGGCTCAAGTCCAAACCTTCTACTCCTCATTTATGGAAAAATGGGCTTTGGTTTTAATTTGTGGGTTTTGCAATGTTCTACTTATTTCACCATTCATAATTGTGTTTAAGTTTGAAGTTGATGGAAAGCTGAACTGTTAAAAAAGTGTCAGTCGTCCGTCTGACGGACGGCCCCTTATTGAAGGGGCTGTGGATAATAATCCAGGTAACATCCCTCCCGTTACTTTGGGCCCCTCCATCACTGCTTATTGGGGTGGGTCCCCAAGTCAGATAGAACTTGTCAAATACGAGGAAGGCACCGGTTCATCGACTCACCTTTTCAAATAAACACATGTCAAAAGGGCCATGAAGCGTGAGACCTGTGGTTAACAGCAAATACCTAAATGGGAACTTGAATTTCACTCAAGTGGAGCTGGAATGTGTGTAAATTTGACTGGTTCCAGAAGAGAAGGTGGAGGGAAACTTTAGAGTTTGACAAAGAAAGGTTTAGAGGCTTTTGAAAAAGAATTTCAAGGCCCTTAGCTTTGCATGAAATTGCTATCCTTGAAAAATGTCCTGGTATCCCCAAGGCCAAGACATAATGGGTATTTTCCAGACGCAATAGTTCAAGGGGCCTCCAGATTTTGGGTTAATTCTTGGTTAACAAAGCCAAATCCATCTACTTCCTAAAGCATAATTATGATCCTGCATGTGGTATGACATTTGGCTTTTGGCTACTAGGACAAGTGGTTTAACATTAATCACAGTTGCTGGTTGTCCCAAAGTGAGGGTATAAAGGAGTTGGCATCTAGGAGCAGTACCCAGGGATGACACTGATCATTGTGGAGAAGAAGACTATTAATTAATTTCTGGATGCTGATTCTCCCCAAAAGCATTGCAAATAACTAACTAAGAACATGGACAATTTGGCTTCTTGATCTAATGCTGTAAAAAATTACACTTTAAATCTTGTAGTATTATGATTACTGTAAATATCATGTGTCAAATTCATTTCTGTCGCTAAAGCCCTAAACTGTTATTATAAATTGTCCTGATTAAACATGTTTAATGTTATAAAAAGGATGATTTTGCATGCCTGGATGTGATAAATTATAGCAGTGTGACCGGAAAAGAGAACTCTTGAATATTAGAAATGATGAACTCTGAAAATGCGATGTGGCATGAGCTGATTAGAAATGCAAACTCTTATGCTTGGACTTGAATTTCTTGGGCTTGCGTTCCCTGTTATCTGTCCATGGATTATCTTAATTATGGATTTTCTCCCTTTCCTCCTCACCATTTCACCCAGGAGTTCCTGAGGTTGCTTTTCTCACTCGTGTTTGCAAGGTTGGCTTTTTCTGCTTACCTTTGTTTCCTTAACTTCCTTCATCAAGCCCTATTTTTTTGTTCACGTTGCCCCAGCCTCAAAAAAGATTTTGTATTTGTCCAACAGTCTGCATTTGCTCCCTAGAAATCTCCTGTTTGTCAAGGGTAGAGGATCAGAAATGGACAGGCCGTGATTTAGCGGGCAGGCATCGAAGGCTTCAGAGGATAGTGCCTGGGTTCACACCTGCACACTTCAGGCTCCTCTCGGAGAGCATCTCTAAGTTCAGGGCCTCTGGGCGTCTGGCTGCCAGAAATCAGGGGTGCACTGCTGCTCGGCTGAGGGCAGAGGAGCTGCAGCCCCACATACCTGCAGCCCCAGGTAGCCGTGGACCAGCTGTTGGTTGGTTTTCTCTTTAAAGAGACTCAGGTTGAGGACCTTGGCAGCCTCCTGGCTGCTCTTGGTGCTATCTTGCTGTTCTCCCCATGGAAGAGACAGCTCCCGACGGGGCCTTCGTTCCTGCTTTGACTGCACTTCCTGTTGGGTTAACTCTCATCTTCAGTTTCAGAGTCTGGCTCTGTTCTGGGCTACAGTTTATTATTAGCTGTATCCTTGCTGGGCATTGTGATTGGGTTTTTGCCTTGGATGGTGACTCTAACGTGCCCTCATGTCCTCCTCTGGTGACATTTCTGCTGTAGCATCATGGGCTCGTCACCACCTCAGACCCACCGGCCACCATTTTACACAGATCACACTAATCATGCGCCTCATCAGAGGGTGGGAAGTCAGAAGTCAACTGGCCCTATATCTGCTAGTAGCATTTTAATAAAGAATTTGTAAAACCAAATATTTAGAGCAACCTGCTGCTTCTCCTTAGGCTTTGTGCTTGCTTAACTCTTTCTGTGGAGCCTCAATGATGTGGAGGGATTTTATGCTCAGTGCCATTTATTTTCAATATTATATGATTAACCAATGCCACTGTTCTTGTTCTTTAGCTATACTTACTAAATGTTTTTTTGCTAAAATATATTTATTAAAAGGTTGGCTTGTATAGATTAAGACCCTATGATCTTATGTAAGCCTCTCACAAATATTTTCTCTAATCTTTTACAGTATTTTTTTTGGTCATCATCTTGTGATGACCCACTTTAGTTAGTGGTTCCTGTTTGTGCATTCTCTCTCTCTCTCTCTCTCTCAGCTTTAGTAGCAGTATAACACACATACACAGTGTACAAGGAATAAGTATACAGTTCAATGAATATTTAAAAAGTAAACAAGCAAGTGTAACCACCACCAAGATCAAGAAATAAAACACAATCAGCCCCTAGAATCCTCCCTTGTACTGCTTCCTAGTCGTTACTTCTCCTGTAAAAGCCTACCCACTATTTTAACTTCTATCACTGTAGAAGTCAGGGGAGATATCTTCGTTGCCTTAGGGATAACAAAAATGTCTTAAGTAGGACACCAAAGCATGACCTATAAAGGAAAAGACTGATAAATAAAATTAAGAATTTCTGCTCTGAAAAGGTGTCTTTAAGAGACTGAGAAGAAGCCACTGAATGGGAGAAAATATCTGTAACACGTGCATCTGGATCAGCACAAGAATGTTCTAGCAACTCCTACACACCAGCAAGGAGAAGACATCTCTTGATAAAAAATGGACATGTCAGAGACGAAAGAGTATGTGAAAAGTGTTCAACATCATTAATCATTAGAGAAGTATACACTGAAACCACAGTGAGATGCCAGGGTGCACCCACTACAATGGCTACAATTGAAAAAAACTGATGATGCCCTCACACACTTCCCTCTGGAGTCTAAATTGGTGCAACCACTTTGGAAAACCAGTAGTAACTACTGTAGCTGAATTTGACCTAGCAGTTCCACTCTTAGGTATATCCTCACAACAGAAATGAACCCACAGTGTTTGGCTGTCCTGAGATGAGCAAATGTGCAGAGAGGCATTCATTCTTGTTGCCATCAAGAGGATGCTTCTCAGTAATCAAGATGTCACCTAAATCGGAGAAAGTGCCAGTAATTCTGAAACAGTCTCAGATCTTTCAGGTGTTTGGCCACAAGGAGTAATCAGTTCCTACCAGGATTCCTTCTACCTGGGGGTGGACCGAAGGGAGGTGTATACTGGGCAAACTTCTCGGCATTCACAGCACAGCCTGCCTCTTTCTTAATCTCACTCCTTCCACAGGAGCTGGTCCCAGGACCGAGTCCTCCTGAGCTGCAGTTACCAATTCAGGGAACCTCGTAACAGGGTGGAGATGTCCTCATGAGCTTCCTGACATCTACAAGCACCTCCTGCTTTTCGACACCTGCATCCTCAGAAACCCAAGGCTCCTGGAGCATCTGTTGTGTGGGGACTCTGGGGCAGCACCAGGGAAGTGGCAGGAATGCTGAGGAGGGGATCACATTGCTCTTTGTCTCCTCCATTCTACGTCCACTCACTGGTCTGGTATGATGAGCCCATCCTGCAAATGGGGCTAAAGGCACCAGAGCTCGCCTGATCCGCTGAACTACCATGATCTGGGAGAGAATAACTGGCACTGACATTCCTACCTGACAG
This sequence comes from Balaenoptera musculus, assembly GCF_009873245.2. Taxonomy (NCBI): domain Eukaryota; kingdom Metazoa; phylum Chordata; class Mammalia; order Artiodactyla; family Balaenopteridae; genus Balaenoptera; species Balaenoptera musculus. The sequence goes on from NC_045791.1 coordinate 42,512,218, forward strand.
TGTCGTCTCCTTCATTCTCCACAGAAGCTCTATTTACTGTACTTAGGTACCATTATTATCCATAATAATATCCATTATTATACCAAGATACTGAGGCCAAGAGAGTTTAGGTAACTTGCCTGAAGTCAACCAGCCTGGAAGTAGTAGAGCTAGACTCACCTGCCATGTGCTGTCCTGGAGTTAGATCTCTTAACCAGGCCACTGACATTAGGTGCCTGGAAATCGCTCTGCTGGTCTGGTGATATCATTGGTGAGCCAGAGAGAGGTTAATGAGTAAACCTAAGTTAACTGAATGTATTCACTCCCTGGGGCTGCTGTAACTAAGTACCACAAACTGGGTGGCATACAATAACAGAAATTAATTGTTTCACAGTTCTAGAGGCCAGAAGTCTGAGCGCAAGGTGCCTCACGCTCCCTCTGAAACCAGTAAGGGAGAGTCTCTCCTTGCCTCTTCCTCGCTTCTGGTGTTGCTGGTAATCCATGGCTGTCCTTGGCTTGTAGATCGTCTTCCAGTCTCTGCCTCCATGGTCACATGGTGCCCCCTTCTGTGTCTCTGTCTCTGTGTCTCTTCTAAGAACACCAGTCATAATGGATTAAGGGTCTACCCTGCTCAAGTATAACCTCATCTTAACCAATTACATCTGCAAGGCCCTATTGCCAAACAAGGTCACGTTCTGAGGTTCTAGGTGTTAGGACTTTAACATATCTTTGGGGCGGGGCAGGGTGGGGCACAGGCACAATTCAACCCATAAGATTCTGCTAGGGCTCTTTTGATTTCTTTAAGCTTTAAAGATATATATTTTTTGATTTATTTATTCTACTTATTTTTGGCTGCATTGGGTCTTCGTTGCTGCACGCGGGCTTTTCTCTAGTTGCGGCGAGCGGGGGCTACTCTTCGTTGCTGTGCACAGACTTCTCATTGTGGTGGCTTCTCTTGTTATGGAGCACAGGCTCTAGGTGCACGGGCTTCAGTAGCTATGGAGCGCAGGCTCAGCAGTTGTGGCTCACGGCCTCTAGAGCGCAGGCTCAGTAGTTGCGGCTCACGGGCTCTAGAGTGCAGGCTCAGCAGTTGTGGCGCACGGGCTTAATTGCTCCGCGGCATGTGGGATCTTCCCAGACCAGGGCTCGAACCGGTGTCCCCTGCATTGGCAGGCAGATTCTTAACCACTGTGCCACCAGGGAAGTCCCTAACCTTTAAAGATTTTAAGCCTTCGTTTTACCTGGAAAAGTGAGTACCTTGCCTGGTCACAGGGCTAATAAGTGGTAGAAACAGGTCTTGACTTCAAAGCCAGCGCTCACTTGGCTCTGCCTGCTCCCTGTGCAAATGACAACAGCCATGGGGTGGGGGAAGTTAAGGTAATAATGCCTGGTATTTATATATATAGGGGTTTAGAGATTATAGAACACTTTCCTACTCAAAGCGAAAAGGAAGGAAGAAAAAAGGTTGTGTCCGTAATCACTTTCAAATTGAAAGGCTACATCTTGAAAGAAATGTAAGAAGTCGTGAAACCATAGAGGCAAAAACAATTTTTTTTCCTGGGGGACTGTACTGCACTTTTTATCTGGTCAAAGGAAAACAGCTCTTTGCAGGTGAAAGCCCGCTTTTGTCAGGAAGTGTGCTTCCTCCAGAGCTGGGGGCCGGCTGGGTTGGCTGAAATAAGTCCTTCTGAAGGTAATCAGAAGGCTTTCTTCCCGTGAGCTCTTTCATTCTTGCGAGGTTTTATTCTCCTGTTCATTATCGGTAAACGCAGGGCTCCAGGTCCCCGGTATTATGCAAAAGTTTACCCCCAGGCTCGACTGTGTTACTAGGACTCCCAAGATTCCAAAAAGAATATGTAATTGTTTCTGGCACTAGGTAGCGCGAATGTCTGTCTCTGGGTTGCCTAATATCGGCTTTGCCTTCAGGCTTTTAATTGTCAGCATTCCACAGTCAGACGGGCAGCGATGGGGGTGTGCTAATTAGATCAGGTGCTTGATCTTGAAGTCTGTACCAGCGATGACTAGGTAGTCGGCTTCGGAACTTTTGAGCACTCCCTGCCTTTCTCCCAGTCTGCCCTGGAATGTAATTATCTTGTCAGACGAGAAGCTGCAGCGCACAGCTGAACGAGTGCTCGGCAGCAGTCACGGTGCGATAAGGGAAGACAAATGGCCCACCGCGCGTGACTGTTCTGAGACAAACAAATGCACAGAGAGGCACTGGAGAATGGAGGCTGAGAGAACAAAGGGCCTACACCGAGTATTTGTTCCTGAAGACACTTCAGATCTTCTCTTAATAAGATTACCCTGCCTTTTCAGAGGGATTGCAGCCCTTTGCTGGTGAATGCAAGTCCCAAGGCTTTGGAAAGCTTCTTTCAAAATGGGAAGAGACCTTGGGCTCCGTAGCTAGCAACCTATGTGCTCTGCAGACCAAAAGGCAGGTAATAAAACTTTGAAGGATGACTGGTAGTAGCACAGTGAAGGGGACCAGAAAATAGGAAGCAGGTGTCTAGGTGAGGACTGCTAAAGAGGTAACGGCCCTCGCTACTGCAAGGGTGGGGGGTGGGCTAGCAACATCGGTGTCATCTGGAAGCTTGTGAGAGACGAAAAATCTCATTTTTAATTTTTTGAGGTAACTCCATCCTCTTTTCCATAGTGGCTGCACCAATTTACATTCTCACCAACAGTGCACGAGAGTTCCCTTTTCTTCACCACCTTGCAACACTTGTCATTTCTTGTCTTTCTGACGATAGCTATTTCTACCAGGTGTGAGGTAATATCTTACTGTCGTTTAGGTTTGCATTTTCCTGATGATGAGTGATGTTGAGCATCTTTTCATGTGCCTCTTGGCCATCTGTATGTCTTCTTTGGAAAAATGTCTATTCAGGTTCCCTGTCCATTTTAAAATCAGATTTTTAAAAAAATTATTGAATTGTATGAGTTTTTTTATATATTTCGGTTATTAACCCTTTATCCGGTTGCAAATATTTTCTCCTGTTCTTTGGTTGCCTTTTCATTTTGTTGATGGTTTCCCTTGCTGTGCAGAGGTTTTTTAGTTTGATGTAGTCCCACTTATTCATTTTAACTTTTGTTGCCTTTGCCTTTGGAGTCAGATCCAAACAATTACTGCCAAGACTGATGTCAAGAGGAGCTTACCGCCTATGTTTTCTTCTAGGAGTTTTACAGTCTTAGGTTTTACATTTAAGTCTTTAATCCATTTTGAGTTAATTTTTGTGTATTGTGGAAGATAGTGGTCTAGTTTCATTCTTTCACACGTGGATGTCCAGTTTTCCCAGCACCGTTTATTGAAGAGATGGTACTTTTCCCATTGTATATCCTTGCCTCCTTCATTAGAGATTGATTGACCACACATGAGTGGGTTTATTTCTATCATATGACCCAGCAATTCCACTTCTGAGTATTTATCCAAAGAAAATGAAAACACTAATTTGAAAAGATACATGCACTCCACGTTCATTGCAGCATTATTACAATAGCCAAGATATGGAAGCAACCTAAGGGCCCATCAATGGATGAATGGATAAAGAAGATATTGTATACATATCCAACGGAATATTACTCAGTGATGAAAAAGAAAGGAATCTTGCCATTTGCTACATGAATGGACCTTGAGGGCATTATGCTAAGTTAAATAAGTCAGATAGAGAAAGACAAATACCATATGATTTCACTTACACATGGAATCTAAAAACAAACAAACTAATCAAATCAAAACAAAATAAACAGACAAAAAAGGCAAGTTCATAGATTCAGGGAACAGATTGGTGTTTGCTGGGGGTGGGGAGGTGAGGGTAGGGGAGGAAGTGTGAGTGAAATGAGTGAAGGAGTCAAAAGGTATAAACTTTCAGTTATAAAATAAGTCATGGGATGTAATGTACAGCATGGTAACTATAGTTAGTAATACTGTATTGCATATTTGAAAGTTGCTAAGATAGTAAATCTTAAAAGTTCCCATCACAAGAAAAAGATTTTGTAACAGTGTGATGACAGGCAGTAACTAGACTTATTGGGGTGATCACTTTGGGCTGTGTATACAAATATTGGATTGTTATGTTGTACAGCCAAAACTAACATAATGTTATATATCAGTTATACCTCAATAAAAAAAAAAAGAAAAGAAAAAAACGCAAAATCTCAGGCCTCAGCCCAGACCTCCTAAATCAGAGTCTATATTTTAACAGACTCCCTGGGTGATTGGAGACACGAAGGGAGATTTTTTTAAATACTGATGCCTGGGCCTCAGCCCCCGAGATACTGATTTAATTGGATCAGGGTGTGACCTGGGCCTTAGGTTTTTTAGAAAGCTTCTTAGGTGATTCTAATGAGCGCCAAAGTTTAAGAATGTCTGGTACAGAATGACCTGTCCACACCATTCTTGTTGTCAGGAGGATGCTTCCTGGAATAGCTCTGGCAATTTGGAAAATAAAGGTGTTATGTTTTTAAAACTATACACCTGTAATCCATATGGGGTCCTCAGTTTGTCATACACCTGTGACATCTATTTTCTACTCAACAACAAAAGTGGTGTTTTCGAATGCCTTCTACCCATGGAATAGCACTATGCTTGCCTCCCTTGGCCTTCAAGACTGGGGGGGTCTTGTTTTAGCCGACCTTTCCCACTCCATCCCCTTCTACCCCAGCTCACATCAGGCTGACAAACCTCTTTTCAGTTTGTCAAACACACTGAGCACTGAGTACTTTGCTACCTCAGGGCCTTTGCACATTCCTTCTCCTCTTGACTGCTCTTAACCTTCAGGTTGCTGCTTTTTTCATCACTTCTTAAAAAGGGTCTTCCCTGAAGATCCTATGGAAGTAAGGTCTCACACTCTCCTCTTCCATTATTCCCCATTGTTGTACACTCTTTTCCATTTTCTTAGTAATTCTTTCAAAGCTTTTAGTATGTGGCCCAAATATTGCATGAACATACTAAAACATAAAAAATTGTCTGTTGTTTAGAAATTCAAATTTAATTGGACATCCTGTATTTTTATGTGCTAAATCTGGCAACCCTATAGAAGAAGTATGCCAACCCCTGAATTAGTGAATAAAATGTGCCCCAATTGTTCAAGCTCAACAAAATTTTCTGTTTCAAAAATTTTCTGTTTACTTTTTGAAGATTCAAGACTGTAAGGGCAACAAGATACTGAACTATGCTGTAACTAACAGTGGCCCCGTTGTAGCATAGTTTGAGCTCTTTCAGATAATGAGCCATAAAGTTAAAACATATAATACTCTCAAATTTCTCTTATGTTTGGGAGCTGTCAGTTTAACTTGCCCCTTGTGCCTTGATGTCCTCTGTAATTGTGTGAAAGGCTGTGCCATGTGGAGAATGCATGGGTACAGTTAAACTCTGCATGCTGGTCCAAGAAGGGGTGAGCTTCCTTTAATCATAGCTGTAATTTGGTCCAGCCTCACAGATACAGAGGGGCCACCTGCAGCCATAGGAAAGGCTTCAGGGGATGGATGGGTAACTGAGTCCCCTCACACTGTGGACCCTCCTAGGAAGGGAAGTGTAGGTACACAGCTTTGAGCACTTTGCAGCACGGAGAAGAGCCTTTGAAGGAACTAAGTTTGTTCACAGATGTCAGAGTCCTCACCAGTAGGGCACTTTCAGGGATAAGAAAACGGGTACTAGAAATAATTTGTTGGTCCTATTAAAGATGTTGCATGAATGTATAAAAAAGTAACCAAGTATCATTGGAATATGTAAAAAAGTGACCTGGTAGATAAAAGTGTAGTAATTGTGGATGTTCTAGGGCTGCTAAGGGTGGGCAGCAAGTTTGCTTTTATTTTAAAACACATACCCTCTAAGTCTGGCAACCACAGATTCAGAATTCTGTAGCATGACCCTGATTTCATCTAATGCTATTCTTATTAATAAAAGTGGTTGTTCGACATATAACTAAGTGCAACTTAATTTTTATGCCTTTTTAGGACTGTAAATATATAAACACATTCCAAAAATTTGAACATACTTAATATGTACAATCTGATACCAATTATGTTAAAACATGTAAATGCATGTAAAAACAGAAGAGAAGACATTCTAAAATGTCAAGAATGGTTATCTGTGTCTGAGTAGTGGGTTTATGGGTGATCTTTATTTTCTTCAGTGTGCTTTTCTGTATCCCCCTCTTTTTTTTTTTAATAATGTATTAATTTTATCATCAGAAAAAGAGTAATTTAATGTGTGGTTTTTCTTTTTTCTGTTTTGTCTTTTGGGTTTTTTTTTCCACACTCCCATGTTTTTGGTAGGAGAGTAACTGAGCAAGTGATACAACCACTTTGGAAAGCAACTTGGGTACACCCAGGGGGCTTGAGGATGCCACTCCCCTGTGACCCAGGGACTTCACTTTCAGACATGGGTCCTCAACAGAGAACATGCCTGCAAGGATGTTCATGGCTGCAACAACTGTAATGCTGCAGGATTGGCAATGATCTGAAGCCCTCAGGTACAAACGATCATGCTGCAGTAAATACACGTAATGCAATATGTATAGCAGTGGAACAGAGTAAACAAGAGCTCTAAGTGTTTCCACGGATAAGCCTCAAAAATGTAACTTTGAGCAGCACATGTGCATATACTTAATGCCACAGAACTATATACTTAACCTATAAAATGGTAAATTTTATGTTGTGTATATTTTACCATAATTAAAAAAAAAAAACCCAAAACATAACATTGAGTCAAAAAGCAAATTGTAGAAATAATACATACAGCATGAAATTAAACTTGTGAGCCCAAACTATGTAACTAGTTATGGGTAGACATATGTTTTAATGCTTCACATAATAGACATGGGAATGATAAACACTAAGTTCAGGATACTGGTTACTTCTATGGAAGGAAAGAGGGAGGTGGGCAGTTACACAGCAGGCAACTGGATCTGATATGTTTTATTTCTGTAAAATATCGGAAGCAAATATAGTGGCAAAATGTTAAGATTGGAGAAAGCTGGGCAGGAGGTATGTGGGTGCTCATTGTGTTACTCTAGTTTTCCATGTGCTTGAAAGGTATCATCATAAGAGGCCTACAGCCTGGGTCAGACCATATGTCCCCTATTCCCCCTTTGGACGAAACCTCGATAGCGGTCACCTTAGAGACTAGCTATTTTTGGTGGGTTGGCCAATGGCATAAGCTCCCTAACTGTGGGACCCCTTCTTAACTCTCAGGGCTTAAATATCACACAAGGCAGAATCCAGATGTGTCTCTTTTCAAGTCCACACAGATTCAAATTGCTCTATTTGTCTAAGTTAACAGCAACAGTAAGTAAAATCCAGTGTTTACTGGCCTTGAAGGACTGTGCCGTTTGCAGGGAAGGCTCTGCTGCTCCCATGGGCTCTGTGCTGTTACTGTTCAGTGACTTTCAAAAGTCGGTTACTTTGTGAAAAGGCTGCTTCTCTGCTGGCCTAGTGGTTAGGAATGGGCCTGCTCTTTCACTGCAGAAACTCAAGTTCAATTGTGACTCAACTCAGTGTTTGGGGCTGTTGACTCAAACTGTCTGGGCTCAAATCCTGGCTCTCACATGCAACTTGTTTTTGGAATTTTGGGGGCGCTAAAAAGGAGATTAAATGATAAAGTGAGTTAAAATAGTTAACCCCAGCTGCCACCTAATAAGCCCTCAGCAAACCTTCCCTATTATTCTCATGGTCATAGTTGCTGATTCTCTCTGGCTCTCAGTTTCCACCTCTATAAAGTGAAGGGCCAGCACTATGATACCCTCAGCATCGAAGGTAGTTTTAAGATTGCCAATTAATTTGCTGCCCCTTCTAATAAAAATGGTGAATAGAAAAGAGTAAAAACGTTGACAGATGTGAAAACTCTGCCTTGGGGTCTCTAGAACACAACCTCTAAAATGTGTTCTTTAGGTAAATCATTGGCCTACAAGTCTGCTAATGCTCTTGAGGCAGACGCTGTGTCTTCTTCTCTCTAGTCACCAACCCTGGCCTGGCTCATGGATGTTTGATAAATGAATGAACGAATGAAGACTATGGTCAATAGCACCCTGGTTCTAATGATGTTAGACATTCTGGGTATTATGTAAATCTTGAAATATTTAGGCCTAGTATTGATGAAATCCCATTTTATATTTCTGCATGGGTTGGCCTAAGAAGGCATCTCATTAAGACCCTGACTATAAATCTGTATCTTTTTTTCTGTGTGTTTATTTTCTGGATTATGAGTCCTTGTGTTCTTTAGAAGAAAAGTACTCTGTGTAACCTAGGGGGTAACTACTGATGATTTTTCATGTTTATGGTTTATTAATTAGTCTGGAAAATACTTCCAACCACTTTGCCCTGATAATCTGAGGACACGAGTTTTTTTTCCAAAATCTCCCTCTCTGAGAGGTGTTTTTATTAATGAGGAAAGTGCAGGCACCTGGCTCTCCTTGGTCTTTATTCCCAGATACCAGCGAATAAAGAGAAATCAAAATCCTTTTCCATTACACTTGAATTGAGAGCAATTTATTAACTCCACGGACGTTTCTCATAATCCAGAAGTCCTCTTTTTAATTCCTACATGATTTTATTTTCATTAAAAGCATAAATTTGGAATCCCCATAATTACAGGATGGGGTTCATAGATAAAGAACAATTTTTTAGACCGTGCCCTAAAATTAGCTATATTACAGCTAGCTATACTTTATCCGTGTGTAAATCATTGGAATTTATGGTGATTTGCACCCCCTCCAGGTCCAGAATCATTGACTACCAAAGCTGGAGGTCGTCCACTCCAGTCCTTTTATTCAGTAAAAACCGATCCCAGAGATAAAGGGATTTTCATTGGAAAAAAATTGTTTTGGTCTTTTCCAACTGTAAACATTATAAAGCAAAACAATAATAGAACAGGCTAACAAATAGCAAAAGGGTCCAATATTTGTTTTATCTCCCTCCCTAATTTCTCTGCCTCCTTTCAGTTCCCTCTCTATGGTGAAAAGCTCAAAAGATGAGGAAAAAGAGGAAAGAAAGGGTGAAATAAAAACTGGGTTTTTGATTCCTGAAAAATTGAAACTTGTGTGTGGTAGACAATGTCAGAAGCCACACTTCTGAAACATCAGGCTCATAGCATATTGCAGCAGCCTTTGTGTTTGTTTTTAGATTAATGACCATCAAGTGGTTAATTACTTGGGTTTTCCTTTTACAGACTAGGAAGAAGGCTCTGGAGCTTATCCAACAGGTGATCCCAAGGCTGATGGCAGAGTGTTCCTCTCCTCTCTCGTGCCAACTGGATCCAAGTGAAGAAGAAACAGCCAAGGCTGCAGGTGACCATAACAGTAGGTCAGGCTCCCCCACCTGCTCTTGGACATGGGCTCCCTTGACCTTGACAGGCATTTGTCACACAAAACTCCAAATCCCTATTTAGAAACTTTGAACCCATTTGAGAAAAAAATGAAGTGCTTGCATTGCAGTTTTTTTTTTTTAATTCATTCAACAAATATTTACTGAGAATCTACTTTGTATTGAGAATTGGCCTAAACAGAAAGATGAGCGAGACCCACCATGCTCTTTACAGAATTAATAATAGAAGGTTTTTTACCTCCAGAGGGGAGGGCCTTTTGGTTGGTAGAACAACCTGCTTGGGCCCCTGTCCCATGCTTTAGACACATCATTCTGTCCTAATAACCACAGGGACATCAATTAGTGGCCACAGATGTTAGTGAAGTGTCTTTTACCAATACATCTTGTTTACTTTCTAAGTGGTGTTTCAACATTACATCATAAACACCAGGTCACACAATTATTATATATATACATATAATAAAAATTAACATCATAAAACTCATCTTTTCCAGCCAGAGGTAGACATTTTGAAAGATAATGAGATATTTTAAGGTCTTGCAAATAATCCCAGGTGATTAATAATAGGATTTGACAATGTAGTAAAAAATGCTAATTTAATTGCTTTTCTCTCAGTCTCTCATTAGGAAGGAAAGACTAGTCACATTAGACAGTTGGGGCTTAGTAGTCTGATACTAAACTGATGTAAATTAACAGTAAATATTTGAAAACAACAGAGGAGATAAAAAAATTTTTTTAAAGCTTGTGTAATTGAATCCTGATTCAAAATGGTATCTAGCAGTTGAATGTAATATACTACCTACTGCTCAGTCTATTATCTATCATTATCTTTTGAACCCTGTAATTGGACAAACAGGAAACTATCCATAATAATAAGTTTGTTCAAAAGCATCTGTTTGCTGGAGTCTGGGGCACACACTGCAGTCATATTGAACAGGAGGCAAAACTGCTCACTGTAGCCTTTCCATTGTTTGTTCGTCTCTGGTACCACAAAGTACGGCAACATACACACCTGGGCAGTCCAAGGCATCTTACCAAAATTATTTTAAAAAATAGTCATTTTTTTCTTGCATTCCATGAACGGGCAACATAACTCTTTATTTGCTGCAAGATGGGCACCATTGAACCTGACCTAGCGCCTGCCCCGGGTGTGTGCACATAACTGTGCTTAACACAGAACTGGGGCAAACAGTTTGCCTCCTGGAATTTCCATTAGATCCAACCACTTAGTTGCTTTATTTATCCTATCACTGGTTTTATTTTTCCGTGATTGTCTGGTTGTTATGCTGCCTCTATCACAGCTATCCAAACATCAGGTCACATAGGGCTCCTGCACACATAGGGCTCCTTCTAAGAGATTTAAATGGAAAGGCAACCCAAGCCATTATTGGCCTATTTTCAGTTTCCATTATCGATAAAACAAGAAACCAGCATTTTCATGCTGTGCAAAAGCTTCAGGGAAGTGCAATGCTGCTGTCATTATCCTTAGACCAGGCTGCCGCCTACCCCCACTAATGCAGAGGAAATGATGAGTCCATCAGAATAAAAATAAAATAATGAAAGGATCAGAGTCGCAGAGTGGGCGGCTGACCTGGTCGACTGCGTGACTCCCTGCAAATGTCCCTTTGAATTTAGTGGAGCCTAGATGGCAAAAACCGCGGATCACAACGGGACATAAATTCACCTCATAATGAGATTAGTAGGCAGGCAAAATAAATGTCCTGCTGTTACGTTAGAGGCAGGCTCTAATCTGGTGTTTTCCTTGGAAATGATCATTTCCTTTGCAACAGGGAACCGTGGATGCAACCTGTTTAAATCCGACAGATTCTGTTTTGCCACAGAGCTATTTTTCACCTTGCTCTGTCTTTTTAATAGCAATTTTGAGGAGGCATTTAAATGAGTTGTGTCTTAAAGTCTATTACCAAAGTGAGTTATGGGTGTCTCTGTTCATGATCATCAGTCGTGTTTCCCAGATCCCCCTTTTAAGAAAACTTTGTGCAACTCCTCCTCCCCTTTCTGAACAGGAGCCTTGCTTTGGAGGAGGTGTGGTGCCCCCCAGGGTCCTCTCACTCTAGCCTTACGAATCAAAGGCAGAATAGACTCACTATTGTATTTGGGGTACTTTTAAAAAATCTTTACCGCAACTCTACTACTTAAAACCACTGGAAACAAGTATCACATACTAAAAAGCCTTAAGAAAATGCCTAGATCAGGTGAACCCACATGGTCTCTGAGTAGAACAAAGCCCTCGAGTATGTAGCTTGATTGCAAGGGACTTCCTTGGTTTTCAGCAGAAGCCAATCTCACCTGGAGTACAATACCCTCCTCTCATTAAAAATGCAAGATAGGATCTCCTCCTGGATCCTTTCTACAGAACTTGATGCAAGTTCATGGATTGTACCGTCCTGAGCAGTGAGTGGCATTTAATCAAAGCCTTCTGTGAAATAATCTCAGTGTTTCCTGAGCCCTGTAAATTCACCAAGCGAGTTAAGAGGTCCCTTCAAAAGGGATGGGAGATCAGACTTTGAATTTAGGAGTATTTGAAGCTTCTGCATAGAAGGTACAGACAATTGAACGGACACATATTTTCTCAACATTTTCTAGGACTCAGGCTAGAGATTCCTCCTCTGTGAAACCGCCCATTAGGAATAATAGATCATTTGCTAGTACTCCAATGCATGGCATTTTGACATATTGTTTTTCTGAGGCTGGAAAGAAGCCACAGAAAACTTTTGCACTTGTAATATGTGTTTTACAGTGTATGCAGTGATTCATGAACATTTTTTTCATCTAACGAAACAATTTCCTTTCTGCCATTGGTGCTTTCCATTCAAAAACTTGAACTGCAAATCCAACTACTTTAAGGGAGAAATTATTTTTTGGCCCAGGGTTTAACAAGTTTTTTTTCTTTCAACTTTTCACTTCTCAATAGTTGGAGTTATATCTCTACTTGTGTATTTTCTATGTATCGAATTTGCAAATGTCAGAGATTTAAGTCAAGTCTCCTCCCATTCTCATAATTTTCTCTGCTCACTGTTAACTCTCCTCATCAGATGAAAGAGCTCAAGAGAAGATAGACTGATTTTCCATTAGATAGGTGGTCCTATGTTTATTGGTACTCTCTTCCAACTTTTCATTTCCATAACTCTTTCTTCCTTATCCCACCATATCTGTCCTCCACTCTCTGCTGCATCTCTGTGTTTATAATTTAAATTGCAAACAGTAACTGAATCCACTTTGCCAGCGTCCAGTATATCTCGTACGTGTTCACGATTACCTACTGGCCTCCCATTTATTAAATTCAGAGGTAAAGTTTCATGTCCAATAATCTCCCTGAAGGAATTTCCCAAATCATGTTTGCTTACCTCATACAAATGAACTTGTTTTTGGGTGACAGCAAAGATCAATAACACGTTATTTTGCACCAGTTTATCAATGAGTTGTCCAATTGTTGGATATTCCTAAAATTGAACACAAAGATTTTAAGTATCTTCTTAACAAAAGTATGTAAAATAAAGGAATATTTCTTTCAGAGATATCTTACTGAGTTTGGCATTTTCACTTCTCACAGGCATTATTGTGTCTATCACTCCAAGTAAACAAATACACAATTAGCATTATTTTCTTAATTGGTTTAGTAATTGTTTCCTAGATATTGTAAGTCGATTTAATTCCTTAGAGTCAGTGCCTGTCAACACGGTGTATTATGCTCTGTCACTTCCAAGGAGATCACTAAATTTATTTAAAAACAGTGCATCATGTTTTCAAGGGTAGAGATACGTGTCTTTTTCTAAGTGCCACCTGCCTGCAGGCAAGTATTGGAGGGAATGTTAGAATTGAGAGAGGGGCTATGGCTCTGATGAATGAGACCGAGGTGACTCTTGCAGTTCTGAAACTCCGACTGGAATTGGATGGGGCGGGATGAGGGTTGAGGAAGGACCAACCTGCTGAGGAAGGACACACTGCCACTCCTAAATCCCTCTGACTTGAGATATTCCTGTACCAGTTCTCCAGTTTGGTCTTACTGCCTTTTTTGATGTCACCAATTGGTTTTATGGGATGCTGCAATATTTTTACAGGGCAATTGAAAAGCCATTGCATTCAATTTACTTCTGTTCCATTGAGGCACTCATTCCTGAGTGATACAAGTACTTTAAAATATAAAGTCATTAATTATCATATTTGCAGACGACCTTTACTTTCCAAGCCTGGAAAACCTGGAGCACATTTGCCTGGCGTATGACTCCAAATGTGAATAATGTGCAAAAAAAACCTCAAATGAGGGAGTGGCCTGCAAACAAGGGAACTAAGAATGCCATGTTGGTTATGACCGCAGTCAGCCAAAGTGCAGGAACACTGACGAATAAGCCTTCTTGCACACGAATGTGGTGTGTTCATATATTCTCAGCACTTCCGGAATATTTTTGTCTTCAGCCACAAAATTAAAGTTGAGGGAAAAGTATAGTTTTGCCTGAGATACTCAGGTCAATTTCCCAACTGCAAATCTGGCTGTGTAATGCGTGCTTTCTATCCCATTTGGATTTTTATGTGTGGGTATTAGCAGAATCCAGATACTATCTATAAACCTTCCTGAGTCTGACATTCTCAGTCTCCTCTGTGTTTCAATTGCCCAAACATTAAGTATCCTTCAACCTTAAGCCTGAAGTCCTCCAATGCTGGTCCCTCCTTATCTCCACGTAGCCCTCCATAGGTGGGTGAATATGGTTTTCTATTTGATCCAGATCTATTGGTTTAATTCCCACAATTATATTCTAAGTTCCTCAAGGCCAGGGATCATGTCCTGTTATTTTGCGGCCCCAGGAGCCTGGCCCAGTGTTGAGAGCATAGAAAGTGCTCAGAGGACCCGGGGGCTATGTTGCAGGCAGGGAAATAGCCCACGGCTCTGTGCATTGTAGCAACTTACACAATAAGAATCACTTGGACATGTATTAGAGGAGAAGGTCATATTAGGCAACAGGCAGTATTTGCTTCTGTGATCCTGCTTTTTTCTGAGATGTCTATTATGGGGCATTTGAATAGTTGCAAGAAAAAAGTAACAAAAAAGGGATCCACTTCTCACAGTTTATTACCCCTCATTGGCTAAAAGACAAAATGTGGCTACCGTCACCAATCCTGTAATACGGAAGGACAACCGATACCATTAAAAATATATAAATTCAGTGAACACTATTGATCAAAAGTTAGGTAGAAACAGCCACGTTGCAGTTTAGAAATTGAGGTCAAGAAACGAGAGCAGATAATTCATGAACCATTAGATTTTTTAAAACTAATTGCCAGCACTGTAGTAAGCATTTCTGTACATTATCTCACTAAATCCTTTTTTTAGAGGATAGTTTTTCCAATCTGATATTAGAATCCTGGGTTCTCTTCCCTCTTTCTTTCTCTTCCCTACACACACTTCTACAGCATTGTTATTTTAAAAAGTCACTTAAATTCTCTGTACCATTTTTCCCCCAAGTGTTAAATGGGGATAATATGACCTTTCCAGGTTGCTGCTTCATAATTCAATTCTATTTTAGTGTGCTCCAGGCACTGTGCTGTCAGCAAATAGAGATAATAAACCAGTTCTGGTACTGAGGATGTATGTTAAAGACAGACAGAAACCAACAAGCATATTTCCGTATGGCGATGGCCAAGAAGCCATCTATGTATAAGAGCCAGGGGAGACGTGATCGCTTTGGGGCCCAGCGGAGGTCAAACAGGGCCCTCCCCGTCCCTGGAACAGTCATGATTGAGCTGGGTTTTAAAAGATCAGTAAGAGTTTCTCAGCAGCCTTGGAGGAAAGGGCCTTCCAGACAGAGGGAATGACACGTGCACCAGCGTGGCAGCCTGACGGTCTGTTCAAGGGAAACAATTAGACACATAGGGTTCTGCTGAGGACCAAATGAGATCATGTACATCAAAAGAGCTCTGAAATTTTTACCCTGTTTTACAAAAGTCAAGTTTTTTTTTTTCTTTGAATGTCACGAGCATTTTTTAAATGACAAAAATAAGCCAAATTTAATAAGCACCAGCCAAGCAGCACCTGACTAGTGGTTTCCCAGGGGAGTCCCAGGGTCCATGAAAACATGGAATTATTGAGGCAGCATGACTCTGGGACCATCATTTAAAACAACTCCTAGGTGACTACTGCTCTGGTCTGAGCCTTCCTTTCCAGGGCTATGGTTCAAACAAAATGAGCTGACTGTATTACATTTTGCTGGCCTCGGGCTCTTTGAAAAATTGGGGAGGTTCTGGGATCATTCATACTATAGCAAATCTGAACTTATCACACATCCCCAACGCCCATCTGTGCTCTTGAGGGAACCTCTAAGGGCGATGAGGATTGAGAAAGGCCAATGTGTTAATCTCAAATCAGAAAATGTGCACTGCTTCTACCAAGGGTGGGTTACTCTGCTATGTGTTACAGCAATTGCTCCATTCGCCTACTTGTAGCCCTGAAAACAGTGTAGAGTGTAGGTTACACACCAAGACTGTTGACATGGAGTATTCATTCTTGCTGTCCAAGTGACAGAGCCCATCGTTAGGAATGACGATGCCTGCCAGTTTGCTGTCCATTCCAAAATGAGAATCGGCATCACTCACAAAGACCAGGAGATGGAGGGAGTCGTTACGCCAGCCAATTTTTTCCTGCAGTGAGAAAGAAGCATTTGGCTTGTATGGGAGAGAGGCAGACGTTTATTGAGAGTGGATCAGTTATGCTTGGACACATTCAGATTATTAAAATATATATTGCTGCTCAATCTATTTTAGACTTTTTCATCTATTGTGAGTTGGTAATATTAACATATTAAAAACATGAAATTCTGTGACCTTTGTTTTATCCTGGATTACATTTTCAGATGATTTATGCTTCAGAAAAAAATGGTTCCACTACAATCAGTAACCAGTTGATCTTGACATTTACACAGTTAATTATTTTTACTGTCCAGTTTTCAATTTACCAGAAAAATGACAGAAGGGAGTGAGGGAGGTCATAGATTATCCCAAATCCAAGCTGAAGCAGAGCTAGTAAGAATGCAATACAGAATGGACCCGAGTAAGCCTGTTTTATTAAAATTTCACCCAACCTGTAGGCACCTATTTCTCTTTCTACTGATATCATCCAAAAATTATAAACGTAATACAAGGATAAAAACTGCTTATCAAAGTATGACTGCAGAGTACTGCTAATTAAGATGGTCTGTTTTCTGTTTCTTTGCAGAGCTCTCCCCTTTAATTAAGATTAGTCAAGGAACTAGTTGGACAGAAGCTCATCGTAGCTGCCCCATGGTACCTTATCTTTTTCCTTCCTTCCTTAATTCTTTGGCCCTCCCACGTTCTAGGACCTTCGGCCCTATCTGTTTCCTGATATTTTCCATGAAGACTGTCATTTGAAGACAGGGGAATCGTTCCCATGGATATGGGTCTGATTGTCAAGGAGGAGAGGTATTCTTGCATTGTTGTAGAGACACTGTGGCTTCTGATGCTTATTTTGTTGTTCGAAACAATAGCTATCTGATCATATGTAGACGTTTATTCTGAATCAGAACAGTTTTACTTTTTTTCGTTAATTGCTGTCTTAGTTTTTTTTTTTTTTCACCATGGTTAATTCAAAAACTAATGAATATGATCTGGATCTTTGAAAATTAATCATACATGACTATTCTTTTAACCAATTTTTCCCAACAGTACTACAATGTTATTAGACTATTTGAATATTAGGCATAAAAAATTGTCTCCATTTCAACATGATGGAATTTAAAAATGTACAAAAATTTTAAGTATCTGTTGTAGAAATACAGTGATTAAAGGAAAGATAAAGTTAGCTAAGCTTTTCAAAGGAGATTTGTTCACAAGAGATGAAATTTGTGTTAACAGAATGAAACACTGCTCCCCTCAGCATACCTTACATACAGCAGCTTGCATAATTGCATCAAATCCACCTTCTGGGGTGTCAATATTAGCAGAAATTTTCTGATTCTTCACAATTTCATTGAATCTTTCTGCATCATTTGTCAACGGCAAAATGTGCTTGAATCCAAATGTAGGTAAACAAATGTATGGAATACTACTGCAAAAGGAAGATGTAAAATATTCTTGATGAAATATGATACAACACACAAGGAATGGGTTTAATAGCCTAACAGCATTTCCTTCAATGAAGATGCATTTCTCTAAAGTGCCCGACTCCGTAACTTGGCTGTGAGTCTCACTGTTAAGGTTGTTTTCGTCATCTCCCACCCAGCCCTTCCAAATTGGCCACATTAGCTAACACTTAGAGCTTGCTGTGTGTCTTGCATTTGTTCAAACACAGAAAACAGATAATCAGGTGATCAGACTCCCCGTGTGTGTTTGTGTGTGTGTGTGTGTGTGTGTGTGTGTGTGTGTGTAATCACTACCTTCTATTGCCTCTCAACCAAAATCCACCATTAAGTTTACATGATGACAACAATTCCTTTGTATTTTGATAGCTTAAACTGTCATCAAGGATGAGTCACCCTGTAGCAAGACTGAGAGAGGAACCTGTCTTCTTCGTCCTCTGCTCAGTCCTGCCTGCCCGGAGCCTGAAAATCAGAGCAAGACTCTTGATTCTAAAGCCCAACTTTATTGTGATAGAACAGACTATTGTGGACAAGCCTGGGGTAAAACCACCACTAAAAACTGTTTACCTGTGAGGAAAATGCCATGTTAGGATGAGATCTGCCCTAAAGACATCACATTAGAACAGAAATTGCTAATCCTGAATCAGCCACATTTTATTCTGAAAGTCAGCTAGTAGCTGTGCATGAGACTTTGGGCAAGTTACTCAACCCTTCTGAGCTTTAGGTTTTCCTTTGTAAACTAGAGATAATAACATAGAGCAGAGATCCTCAAAGTGTGGTCCCTGGACCAGCCACATGAGCATCACACGGGAACTTGTTATAAATGCAAAATCTGGGGTATGACTCCGGACCTGCTGAATCAGAAATTTTAGGTGTGGGCTCAGAGACCTGTGTTGAGCCAAGTCTTCCTGATGCGTTCCAAAGTTTGAGAAACATGGGTGTAGAAGCACAGAGACAAAAAGGAGTAGCCCCCAGTGAGGCTGTGGTGTGCTTCCGAGGAGAGCTGGTTGACTTAGGTGAGCACCTTTGCAAGTTCAACAGCCTGTCTTGTCAGCATACAAGGAGCTGATGCATCTTTGAGGAGCAGGCTCTTTTTCACCATATTCATCTGCCTGAGGTATACAGTCAATTCTCATTATTTACAGATTCCATATCTTTGAAAATCCATATTGCTAAAATGTATTTGTAACCCCCAAATCAATCCTTTCAGTACTTTCTCTATCATTCGTGTACATGCACAGCGTGACAAAAAAGTTGAGTTGGGCTTTCCTGGTGGCACAGTGGTTAAGAATCCGCCTGCCAATGCAGGGCACACGGGTTCGAGCCCTGGTCCGGGAAGATCCCACATGTTGCGGAGCAACCAAGCCCGTGCGCCACAACTACTGAGCCTGCGGTCTAGAGCCCATGGGGCACAGCTATTGAGGCCCATGCACCTGGAGCCCGTGCTCCGCAACAAGAGAAGCCACCACAATGAGAAGCCCGCGCACCGCAAGGAAGAGTAGCGCCTGCTCGCCGCAACTAGAGAAAGCCCGCGCGCAGCAACGAAGACCCAATACAGCCAAAAAAAAAAGTTGAGTCACCTGATATGATATGTATGTTTCCAGCTGAGGTCAAATAAGACTGCCTTCTTGTTCCAGCTCTCATATTGTAAACAAATGTCCTTTTTGTGGTCTATCTGGTGCCATGGGGTGTTTTTCTTTTTGCATTTTTGTGCTTTTTGGGTGATTTTGCTTTTTGGGTGATTTTTACACCCAAGTGTAGTGCTGAAGTGCTGTCTGGTATTCCTAAGTGCAGGAAGACTGTGATGTGTCTTATGGGGAAAATACACGTGTTAGCTAAACTTTATTCTGGCATGAGTTATAGTGCTGTTGGCTGTGATTTCAACATTAATACATCAACAATATATATTAAATAAGATGTCTTTAAACAGAAACACACAGAAAACAAAGTTATGTATTGCTCAGTTGGTGAAATGTGACCAGAGACTCGCAGAAACCTAACCCTGTGTCTCCCCTAGGAGAAATGCTCAGCATTCTCTAATGCAGTTGTTGAGGAGAATTTACAGAGCAAGACTTCCGTAAATGATGAGAATCAACCATATATATATAAGTCAGAATGACTATGGATTTGTTTACACTGAGAAATGCAGCTCTGCCAGAACCAGAGTGCTGGTGTCTGCAAGGATAATCATTTACTTCCTGTCAGTAGACTTTCACAAAAAGTAGGTCATAATCTGATGGGTCCTCAGACTTCAGAACAAAGGGGTGTTAAAGGTGCCCAGCACTGAATGGTACAGTCTGAGATGTCCCATTTTCTTAATGGGGTATTTTTTATTTTCTAATGATTTTAAGAACTCTATCTCTAAATAGTATTAAACTTTTGTCTTTGTAGTTTGTTTTTAAATTTTGTTTACAGTGTTTTTGGATATATACCTTAAAACTTCTTATGTAGTCGATTTTTTCCCACCTTCAAATATGAATGTATTTTGAAATGTGAAATGAGGAATTAAAAAAAAAGTTAACCTATTAAATGATAATAATGTAGCATTTGTCCTAATTGCTCCTGTAGTATTTAAAGCAGCTACAGGATAGAAGAAAATGCATTAGATTTAGAATAAAAAGACTAACTAGTTATCTATCTTTGGGCAAGTTACTTACCCCAGACCTCAGTGTCCTCATCTATAAAATGAGGGTGATAATAATAGTTACTTCACAAGGTTGTTGTAAAAATTACATAAAAAGTATTTTATAAAAAGTATGTAACTGTGTGAAGTATACCATTGTCCCTGGAGCCCAACTAGTCTGGGAAATTTTTTGTTTGGCAGTGTTGGTTCACACTGTACCAAAATGGCATTTGAGCATCTTCCGGAGCCAGAGAACTAGTATTCCTATCTTTCAGTAAGAAATTTGCATCTTTGTTGGTTAGAATTATTTGCTATGTAGTTCTTACTAGAACTCAAATCTTTTGGAAAGGGGAATACATTTATTTAATTCAATAAACATATTCATGTGCTGGGAGATTAATGTAGCTAAAGCAAAGCAGAATGTCAGAGCTGGGTCACACCAGAAAATTTTGAGCGGAGGCTGCCTATTTTGGTCAGAGTTCTTCCTCCAACAAATGCTTATATTTGGTTGTTATTTTCTAAGATAGAAATTGAAGGAACTACTCATTGCTGAATAACTTGATTTTGAGTCCCTAGACAACAATAGATTTGCATTTAAAATGCATTCAAATTTAAAATTGTAAAACACAATATAAAAAGTGCTACTTATATTTTTATTAAAACTTTAAATAAAATTCATAAAATAAGACTATAATGATATATATTAAAAGGTTAACACCATCTTTTTTGAGTGGGATTAGAAATGATTTCCATTTTCTTCTTTTTGTCTGTATTCTCACTTGGGCTTGTTATTAAAAATTATATTATATACTCATATATGTTTTTCTGTGTGTACATATAGGAAATCTAAGCATTTCATGGTTCAGTTATCTCTTTTGCAAAACTACAATGAATTCCTCACTGTTCATGTCTTCAAAAACAAAACAAAACACCAAATCAAACGTGAAATGATGTTTAAAAAAAAATCCCTCAAAATGTTCGATGGAGAAAATTTTATCTTCGTGCTGTTAAATATTTTTAAATGCATATTACAAGTCATTACAAATAGGAAAATGGAGAAAACATGGTTTTTCTTGATGTTTCTTACACAGCAGCATAAGAGAAACTTTCAAAAGCGTAAACCATTCAGGCCTCTTACATGGTGAAACGACTTTTTAGTGACCTTCCATCTAACGAAGATAAAGAAAGCAAGCTACTTCAAAAAGCACTAGAGACTAGATTAAAACTAAGGTTTTAAAAGCGTGGTGTGCAGACCCACAGAGGTCCCTGAGACCTTTTCAGAGAGTTTTTCAGGTCAAACGTTTTTCATAATAATAAGAGATGTTATTTGTCTTCTTCACTGTTGACGTTTTCACTGATGATGCAAAGCAATGGTGAATAAAACTGCTGGTGCCTTAGCACAGATCAAGGCAGTGGCACCAAACTGCCTAGTATTCCTTATAATTTTTTTTTAAATGCTAGTTTCACTTGATTGTCCTTGATGAAGCAGTAAAAGATATTAATTTTATTAAGTCTACACCCTTGGATACGTGTTTTAAAAAAAATATTTCTGTGTGACCACACAGGGAATATGCATACAGCATTACTGCTGCACATTGAAATACATGTTTATAGTGGAAAAACACTTGCGATTGTTTGAACTGAACTGGCCTATTTTATGGAACAATCATTTGATCTGAAAGCCAAACTATCATCCCAACTTAAGTTTTTGGCAGACATGTTCTTAAAAATGAAGAAAGTAAGCCTGCTACTTCCAGGAAAACGACTATCAGTATTTGTTGCCAATGATGAAATCTGAAGTAACTAGAAAATTAGAACTTCAGAAAATTATCATCTGTCACCCATGGCTTAACGGCTTCCCAATACTTCAAGATTTATCTGATGGGATTAATGATGATATTAACAAATATGATTTTTTTAGATATTATATCATGAAATTTGGAAGATCTCCATAACTCACTGAAACATCATTTTCCAAATGACCAAAGCGTTATATTACAAAACCACATGCACACACACACACACACACATACACACACACAGACACACACACACACCAGTAAAAGAGCGATTTAAAGTGCAAAACAGACCAATGGTTTTTAATGTAACAAAATATGAAGTTCATTGATATTTTTTCAGATACCACATTGAAAATAAATTTACCTCTTGTACAGTTTGAATGTAATATCAAAGAAGAATGTCTACAGTTATTGGAAAAATCTATTAACTGCTTCTCCCTTTTCCAACTATATATCTGTGTGAAGTTTGACTTTCTTCATGGAATTCAACCAAAACAAAATATTACAACAGATTAAACGGAGAAGCAGGTATGATAATCCAGTTGTCTCCTTTTAAATCAGATATTTTAAGAGATTTGTAAAAATGTAAAATAGTGCCACTCATCTTGTTAACTTTTGTTCTGTTTTGGAAAATGTAGTTAATTTTCCTAAAGGTGTGTTATTATAGTAATATGCAGTGTGTTTCTCATTGTAATTATTAAATAAAATGATAAATAATTATTTTTATATTTTCTTAGTTTTACACTCTAAGACACTGAATATTGATAGATATAAAGCTCTTTTGGAGGTCTTAATTTTTAAGAGTGTAAGAGAGTCCTGAGATCTAAAAGTTTGAGGACCATTAGACCAAAATAACTAGAGAAAATAAGTGTTAATGAGAGAAAAAAAATTAAAACTGGTTTTGAATGTCTGTTATGTTCTGAGCCTATTCAGTTCTCATGATTAGCCCAGGAAGTGAATATTATTATCCTCATTTATAAATGAAGAGTTGGGAGCTCCAAGGTTATGATTTAAGCCCAGGTCTGGAAAACGCCATGCTCTTTTCTCTTACCTCTCATTGCCTTTGTACTAAAGAACATTTTATTCCATAATTATAAGGTTTGGATTGATCAAAGGATTGACTTCTGTGTTTGGTGTTTGGGTTCTTGGTGTGTAAATGTGTGGCAAGTGGAATCTGGACAGAGAAACTGGGAGAATTAAGGGCGTGATTAGAAAGGAAAAATATAATGTTGCAGCAAAAAAGAACCCATTATTTACAACTTTAGCTAATGGTAAATTTTGCCAACAAGAATAAAAGAAAAACCTCTATGAAATAGGAAGACGCTGACCTTTCAAGAGCTCAAATATGTGATCCTCCTTTGGGTTCCCGTTCACCGAAACTTGGGCAGTGCTCTGGCCTCCCTTTATCGCACTCTGTTGGTGTTGATAGTAGCTACCACCTACTGAGAGCTTCATGGTCAAGCCCAATATCAAATGCTTCCTTTCATTATCTCACCCGCTCCTTACAACCCCTCTGTGTGATCGGTATTGTTATTCCAAACTAAAGCTCTGAGAAGTGAAGCGGTTTCCCTAAGGTGACATTATGAGTGAGTAGATGAATGGTTACCTGGTTACATGGGTGTATTCAAGGGATCAATGGAACAGAATATAATGTCCAGAATTAGACACACATACAGTCAATTGCTTTTTAACAAAGGCATCAAGATAATTCAATGGGGAAAGGAAAATCCTGCTTAACAAATAGTGCTGAAACAATTGGATAGCTGCATGTAAACAAAAGATAAACCTAGACTTTTTCCTCATTCCAAATAGAAACACTAATTTGAGATCATAGACCTAAGTGTAAAAGCTTCAACCACAAAGCTTCTAGAAGAAAACATAGGAGGAATCTTTGAGACGTTAGGATAGGCAAAGATGTCTCAGGACAAAAAAATACACTAATCATAAAACTAAAAATTGATTAATCGGACTTCATCGAAATTAAAAACTTGCTTGACCAAAGACATTGATAGAAAAATAAAAATACAATCCACTGCCTGGGAGGAGATATTTGCAAAATATATTGACAAAGAACTTTTGTCAAATATACAAAGAACTTATACAATACAATATTAAGAAGAAAATCTAATTTTTAAAAATAGGAAAAAGATTTGAAAAGATACTTCACAAAATAAGATATGAGAATGGGAAAAAAATACATGAAAAGATGTTCAACATCATTTGTCATTAGGGAAATGCAAAGTAAAGCTACAATGAGATACACACCTATTAGAATGGTTAAAACTAAAAAGACTGAAATTACCAAGTATTAACAGGGATTTGAAATAAATGGAACCCTCACACATTGCTGATGGAAATGCAGAATGGTACATCCACTTTGGAAAACAATTTGATAGTTTCTTAAAAAAAATTAAAACTATACTTATCGTACAATCCAGCAATTCTAATTCTAGGTGTCTATCCAAGAGAAACAAAAACATACATCCACACAAAGACTTATATGCAAATGATCATAGCAGTATTTTTTCATGATCACCAGAAATTGGGAAACAACCCAAATGTCCATCGATAGATGAATAAATAAAGTGTAGTATAATAAATTCATACAAGGGACTATTACTTAAAACAAAAAGGAACAAACTACTGGTAAACACAAAATCAAGGAAGAATTCCAAAAACATTATGTTGAGCAAAAGAGCCAGACACAAAAGGTATATACCATTTTTTCCATTCATATGAAATCCAAGAATAGGCAAAACCAATCTAACTGATAGAAATCAGAAAGTAGTTGCCTCTGGGGAAGCAGAACTGACTGTAATGGGGCATAAGGAAACTTTCTGTGGTGATGGAAATGTTCTATGTCATGTTTTAAGTGGTGCTTACATTGGTATATTCAACTGTCAAAACTCATGAAACTGAACATTTCTGCTGTGTGTATTTTAGTACCTGTCAATTATACCTCAAGAAGGGGGGTTGGGAACAGATATTATCTCTGATATTTGCAACCAAACACAATTCCTAAGAGTTGCAATCAGTGATGAATTCTTTTCAAGGTCAAAATATTTTTGGCTGTCAGATTCTAGTTGGGAACTGCATTGAAATGTCTTAAAACGATACTATAAAAACTGTCTTCTATAGAGATTAATTCCTTGGGTGTATACTAGTGTTCAAAGTCAATATATGTTTGGAAAGCCATTTCACATAAACTATATTTATAGGAGTAAAGGGCTTGGCTTTGGACCAGCCCAGATCTTGGTACAGATCACTCATTAGTCAGGTGGCCTCAGGCAAATTACTAACCTCTCAGAGCCTCTGTTACTTCCTCTGAGTATAGCGATGATGAAGCCTGCTTTGACCTGAAGCTATTATGAAGGTTGAATGAGGTCATGTATGTAAAATCTTCAGCATAGGGTCTGGCACAGAGCAAATGGAAGCTCTTTTTCAATAGAAGGATATCAAATAATTTTATTTTGACCATGTCATTGACATGTACAGGTAAGTCATCACAAAGCAACTTGCCCTTGACCATCACCTGGATAATACATGGTTTTAGTAGCCGATCAGAGCATATTATAATGGAGTCATTGCCTAATTTCCTAATGAATTTGACAACAGTGAAGGCTACAAAGGGCTCTTCCAAGCAATAAGAGAAATTCACACTTCCCAAAGTATATAAGAGGTAGCTACAAAAGCTGTTATTTTGGCAGCAATCATTGGAGTGGAGACATATACTCTGAGGAAGTGTGGGTTACTGTCAAATAGCCTCAGAGAGTGGTGGTCATTGAGGATAGAAGGCCTCTGAGGGGCTGGGGAAGGGCTCAGGCCAGTGGAACCTGCAGTGAAAGACTTGGTCCGCTTGTCTGCAGAGCACAAAGCCAAATTTGTCACAGACTGACCTCCGCAGTGAGACAGTTGCTGCAGATGCTGTGAGGACCCAAGCTAGAACCAGGTACTAAGTTGACTTCCCCTTGGCTCTGAAAACCTGGGCAACTGAGAGCTGCACAGATCCAACTGGATGGGAGGGAACTGCCAGCCACTTAGCAAGCTCCTGCAGCTCAGAGCAGGGCCAGCTCTACAGGAAATCAGTGTTCAAAGATGCCAGAAAATCATTTACTTACCTGCAAGGGTTGGCGATTTCTTCTGGTGTTGTTTTCATAAAAGGGGAGATGGGTTTTTCTACAAAAGAGCCGAAGCCCAGTCTAAAGTTGCTAGTTAATTTAGACATCTCCTTGGAAAGCAGGGAGCCTAGCTCTTTGATTGTGTTGAGGTCATCGTCCATGGAGGCTGAGAGGTCCATGAGGTAATACAAGTCCACCGGGTAATCCTCGGTCTGGCGAACTTGAACTTGCAGAGTCTGTTCACTGCCTGCAACACCCCCGCAAGAAAAGCAAATCATAAAAACACATGGAGACTTCTTTGTGACTAGGCAATCACTGGCTATTTCATTTCAGTAAGAACTTACTGAAGATACTTACAATTTCACACACTGTGTGGTAAAGTTTATAAATGAACAAACCCATGAAAATCTTTCAGCAGTGAATTTACAGTAACTGAAGGAGGTGAAAGTTAGGATATTTTATATCTCCTTGGGAGAACTAGCATCCATTTAGATGGAAGATAAGCTGAATTTGTGTGTGTGTGTGTGTGTGTGTGTGTGTGTGTGGGTTTAGAAAAGGAGAAGAAAATAAAGAGGAGTTTAAAGCTACATTACAACCCTTGAAGAAATGTGAGGTAAGCCTTAGCAACATTTGAGTAATTCAAATGGTTACTATTAGATAAGGCTCTTTTTGGTAACACGTTTGGAGTGCAAAGTGACCAATGCGAATAAAGAAAAGGGTTAGCCTAGCAACTCTCTATTTCCTTAAGAATGGGAAATCTGAGTCATCACAAACAATGATATGTAATACGGTACAAGGTGTATTAATAGAATAGCAGTATTACTACATGTGATGTTAGATTTATTTACATGAGCCAGTGATTGTGTAAATCATAACATACCTGGTCTCAGTTTAAGAGCCAAGTTTTGAGGGGCAATCTGAACGATGCTGGAACTATTTTTCTGTCTGCCTACGCTGAGAGGCTTATTTATAAGTATTTCTACTTGGGAGACAGGGTTTTCGATGAAGGTTAGTTGACATCCTTTAGCTAAAAGATTTGCTGGAGTATCACACCTTTCTCCAACTCCAGATAGATGGGTAAAATTCTAAAAAAGAAAAAAAAAAAACAATAAAGAGAAAAAGACGACAATGAAGACAAAAAAAAAGACATTTCTTATGATTACTTTTTGCTTGCTTTCTAGTTAGGCATCTTGTCATAGTATATCATATCCCCACATGCCTGACATTGATTGTAGGTCTACAGTTATAGCAGAATAACCAGAGAATTCTGCTAGTAAAATTCTGAGTAAAATTGGAGTTTCCTTTAATTATATTCAAGTGAATTCACTTAACAGGTTTTTTTTTTTTCTTTTTTCCTTTTCTTTTCTTTTCTTTCTTTCTTTCTTTTTTTTAAAATGCTCACTCCTTTACAACGTCTCCTGTGCTGTGACCAGATCCTTGAAATAGCTGGGTCATAAGAGTTGATATCATCATGTGAATTATCTGTTCAGGATAACCTGTAGGTTTGTGGACTCCTAGGACTGTCCAGACTCTCAGTGTGTCTATTACCAAATCCAGTGACAAAGAGCTTTTTCTGTGGCTTCCTAAAGGGCAAAGATTGTGACATCTCCCTATCTACTCTCTGTCCCAGTTTAATTTATGGATATATTTACCCTTCTATTACAGTATTACTTCACTAAAGTTGACCTCTTGGGGACTTTAAACTCAGGGTCTTAAAGTGTTCCAGTTTAAGGTCTTTTAGAAATTTCTCCAACATTTGGATGTGGGGAAGGGAAGTGAAAGAGAAATTGTGTAAAAGACTGCTTTTCTGTGTAGGACTCGGGAGTTTCCCAGCTCCCCTCTGATCCACCTGGGTATCTGGAGGTGGTGAGGTGAAGTGTTTTCAGGCAGAAATGCGGCCATCCAACCCTGGAACACCCAGAACAGAGAGACGCAGTTGAGAGATAAACACCTGTCTCACCTAATAGCCACGGCTGCTCTAGAGCGGGTGAGGCTCTGGGCAAGGTTGAACTTGAGGCCCGTTGATTCTCATACTTGGAGAGAAGCAAACCAAGCTCATATTGTTTTTCCTCATTCAGAATTCTAAACCACTCTTGCTGTTTCACCAACTAAGAAAGTTATATTTCTTCTGAAATTGATTTTTTGAGAATATAATGTGTTATCTATCGGCAAGACCTGTGTATATTTGAGGCCTTAGAGAGGGGTAGCAAATTCTGTAACTTCCCATGATGTATCCAAAGCAAACCATGTCTTGACAAGACCTCAGAATCCTTCTTAACACAGTGTCACTGCTACCACCTGTGATCACTCTGTCTGCCAAAAGGTCAGAGGCAGTGTTAACCCTGGAACCTATTTTCTATCTGCTCTAAGCAGAAGCCAGCCTAATTTACTTTTTGCTCCAACCGTCTCTACTGATATCACTACTTCCACTATTAGTTATATCAGTGAGTGACCTCTCAGAATAATCTGGCCTTCAAATTTGATGACAATTTGACTACGGAGTATTGTCCACAAGCAAAGCTATCCATAGGAACTTAAAACCCTCTCTTCAATAAGTGCTAATGAAGCACGTAAGTGAAAATTCTAGAGATGGGCATTTTGTTAGACTGATTTGTTGTTTTATGTCTCTATCACGAAACTAACATTGACTTCTTCAGAGAGTCAATGTCAAAAAATGTGGGGTTTTCCCTCTTTGTATATTCCCAAACCTTCTTTTGATACGTGAGCTCCAAATGGCATAACTGTCTGCCCTTCTGCTTGAGCCCCCTCGGCAGAGGCAATAGAGGGGGAGTGAGCTGTGTCTGTGCTCCGGTCTGCGAGCCCCTCCATGGACACATGTAACCGAAATGTGGGTTTTAACAGTGACAGCCTGGACCTGAGTTAGGCGACCAGGTTTGTTCCCCTTGAACATGCTACTCAATTCTTGCTGAACTTGGCATTCGTACGGTTGGATTTGTGTTTAGATTCTCTTTATGAGATTCAGCAGAGAACTCCTTTATTCCAGAAAGAGCTAAGGCAGCTCCTTCTTACCAGGAATCATTTACAGATTGCCCAGTCGTGTCGCAGGAGACACTGATTCTGGATGGCTTGTTATGCATTCCCCAATCCCCTTCTGCTACCTTCACATAGTTTTCAGTTTGATCAGATAAGGAAGGTCTGTTTCGGGTTTTGTCATCAGTGTGGTACAGAGTCACCAAGCTCATGTAGTTTTTAAAAGAACTGAATAATGTCTGAACAGTAAAGTTTACCCCCAGCCTAGAACACTTCCCTCAGATCCAAGTAATGATTCAGAAAGGATTCTGGTCCACAGATGGAATACAGCTATGATACTGAAATCAAATGTATGTTTGAAAATCATCAACTTCATGATCTCTGGTTACCCAGAGCCTCAGCAGTTTACGTGTAAGCAGTTAGAAATGGCTTTAAAATCAGAGGAGGCATCAGGTTAAATAAAGAATCTTGAGTTACGTATATCTCAGAATAATTTGACATTCACTCCGTCCTCAAATTGCTTTTGAATGTAATCACACGAAGGACACTTGGAATCACAAATGCTTACATTTTCCTTTCCTGATCTGTTTTACTTCTATAACTGCAGAGAAAGCAGGAAGCTATCAGAACACTCAAGGATGGAATTACTGTAAATGTAAGTGCACTTTTTACAAACAGGCTGAGGTCATTTGTTTTACCTCCTGAGAACACCAGGCACACTGAGGTCCAACGAGTAAGCAGTCCCCACAGGTCTCTGCATTCCCCACGGCACAGCCACCTGTTTTTAAACCCAGCAAGACACAAGGGATTCAGCACACTCTCCGCCACTCCATTCATGAGATCTACGGCTCTTAAAGTACTTGAACAAAACAATATCAAAGTTCATTTTTTAGTCGTCAAAGATCAGTCCTCAAAATGTGAGCAATCCATAGTAAAGTTCATATTTTACATCTGTCACATTGAAAATAAGCATGTCTTAGTAGCCAAAAATAATCATTCTCTTTTTTCTTAAAATATGAAAATATCTCAATGTTCACAAATACAGGATCATCATATTTATGGTCCTCATTCAGTATCATCCCCCTTTAACTTTTTAAAAATTATTCGCACCCATTAAAGAATGCTTCTCTCTTAAATGTACTGTATTTTTATTTAAAAACTAAGTCCCTTTTCTCTCTCAAGGTTATCACTCTCAAGTGAAAGGCCCTGTTGTACAATAAGGTAGCTAGAAAAGTTACCAAAATGGTTGTCACAAGAGTATTAAGAAGTCCTCTTGTGCAGTAGTGCTGTTTAATTCTCTCATTAAGGTGCCCATGCAACCTTTGTATTTATTTATCTTAAGCCCGGAGCATTCGCTGTGGGAACAGCCTTGCGTCTGCCTGTAATTTGTTAAAGTGTTCGTTCAATGGCAAAAGAGCAATTGAACAGATCAAATAAAAAATGACTTCTGATCTAGTTTCTGAATCACACAACAGGTTTGTCAAGCACACTACGAAAGCAATATATTGGAGAACTAAAGTCTTACCTTGTACGTGATCATTCCTTCCTAGAAATAGAAAGAACAGGCAAAGCAGTTCAATCCCCATCCGTTTCAGTTCTCGCTGTGCAGACAGATTAAAAAATGAATTACCTTCAACATTACAAGACTAAAGCTGAACATCGTTAAAAGTCTTTCTTTCTTGAGTGTAAAATTGTAAATACTACTTACACTGCTTTGAAAAGAAACTTGAGATGTAAATAAAAAAGTTTTCATTAAGACTGAAATGAAAACAGAAGCTACCTGGACAGGTAAAGAAGAAAAGCTGTGCTTAAGAGCAAATTCAGCATGATTTACTTCCTTGTTCTCCTTATAAGGAAGGCAGGTGTACAATCACCAAGAAGGTGGGGGAAATTCATTCAGTAGAAATTTTTGTGTAAATTCTATTGGTCTCTCTGCATCCTAGAGAAAGTTGACACCTTTAGTAAAATATTGATCGATGAAATGTCAAAAGAGCAATTGAAATACGATCTAAAGTTGTTTCTAAAATAATTATAATTTAATGTAAACAATAAAGATGATAAATAAAACACAAATATGTAAGTTATGTATAAGGAGGGTTTAAAAAATGAGCTAAAGGAAAATACCTGAGATTTTTATGTTCCATTGTTAAATCCTTTCAGAGAATTGAGATGAACTCTGAAAAATAAAAATCATTATTTTATAATTTAGAAGGCAGTCTAGGGAAAGCAAAATACTGTGTTCCCTTGTTTTTTAAGTTGGATGAAAGATATTTTTCCATAAGTACAAAATTCCTATTTAAATGCATTATTAGAAAAAATATAATGTTTCAAAATTAGTCTCAAACAATAACAATGGAAACAGAAACAATGGTGCCCAAGATTCTGAATCCCTCTCCTCCGCATAGCGACCAAGTTCTCTTTCTCATGTACGGTCCCTGCTCCCAGCTCACTACTTGGCACATAGAAGATATTTATTTGTTGAGCAGAAAAGTGACACATTTAAAATATAACAATCTATGGCTAATTTCAGGAGTTTGATTATGAATTTTTCCTAATATATTCCAGACAGTGTTTGGGGTTTGCAGATACTGCAAACAAATATTTATTTTGTTACTCTCCAAACTGCTTGACCTTAGACAGGCTTCTTTGTGGCTTGCTTATGTCCTGGGAGATTATCTTTTAAAAGTATATTTCTAGGCAAGCACGTGAAACTTGTGAAGAGATAAAACTAATTATAGTCTGCTCAGGTTCTTCTCAGAAAGCTATGTTCAATTTCAATCAGTTGATTTACCTTGAAGAAGAAAGATTAAGGCACAGATATCTGTGTCCCTCATATTACCTCTGGTTAATACTGGTATCCTGTATTAGCCGTCATTCATTTATTCATTCATTCATCCATTATTCAATAAATATGTATTGAGCATCTACTTTGTGCTAAGTATTGTTCTAGAAGCAGAGGATATGTCAGTGAACAAAGCCAAGCTCTTGGCCTGTGAAGCATATATTCTAGGCTGGGGAACAGACAGATTCTTAAAATCAGGCTGTCCTAAGGGCTATGAAAAATGATAAATCTGGGCTCAAGAGGAAAGAGGGGTAGGAAGGGTGTGTTATTTCACTAGCTTACGTACAGACTTCCACCCCACCCCTAAAATCCTAGCTGTGCTG
Organism: Balaenoptera musculus; assembly: GCF_009873245.2. Taxonomy (NCBI): domain Eukaryota; kingdom Metazoa; phylum Chordata; class Mammalia; order Artiodactyla; family Balaenopteridae; genus Balaenoptera; species Balaenoptera musculus. Next base: position 42,544,316 of record NC_045791.1, read on the forward strand.
CTTTATTTACTATCTGTCCTCCATCACAGCCCCTGTGACGCTCACTCCCTCCCCTACCTCCAAGGCTGAGCACACACCATCTGTGCTGTCTGGAGGCGTGTGTTTCCTCCTCATTCTTCTCACTTGGATGACTCAGCTCGCTGTCCAAGTCTCAGCACAGACATCAATGCCCCTAGGGAGACCTTTTTGGTCTCGCCAGGCCTCCCTTCCTGTGGACTTTCCCCAGGATGGCCCTTTCCAATCTGCTTGTAATTGCCAAAATCCTTGCCTCTCTCCCCCAGTAGACTGTGAAGTTCTTTAAGGCATTGATTTAGTCAACAAGTATTTATTGAATTCTTTACTATGTCTCAGGCAGGGACTGTGTCTCAGTTATCTTTATATTCCCAGCAAGTAGCATTAATGCCAGACTTTGCAAGTAGTCAATTAATATTCATCAGGTAAATGGATAAATTTTATGTCTTGGCTGTCTAGTATTTTACCTGTGCCAAAGCAGCTACTCCACCAATACTGAGTAAACAGATGTGTAAATGAATAAATGGTTTTAGAAGACACGCAGTGCAGTTAGGAGAGAGGGAAGACGGCCCCTGCTTGGGTTGTGAGGAAGCTGAGTCAAGACTTAAAATGCAGGGTGGAGGACAGGGGCAGAATTTAAGAGAACATATAAAGTAGAACAACGCTACAAGAAAACCTCCATCCACTCTGTTTTTATCTTGGCACCACTGTGGAGAATCTGTACCAGGCTATTCGGCACAGGGGAAGTATTCTTGCTTCCTGAAGACGTGGTGCCTGGTGCCCTCTCCTGGAAAGTACCCGTCCACGCCCCTGGGGGTGCAGGGAGCCCTACTTGTTCCATAAACTGGCCAACGCTGCATAAACGCTCCCGAATGAAAACTCTGTCCCCTTAGCCAAGCCAACCAGATTAATTACCTCTGTTTCTGTATACATACGGAATTTAAACTGGAAAATACAGACTAAAACTGGGGTTCAATAATGGGAGCTGAAGCTGGCATAGAGAGGACCTCAGGTGGAAGGAAAAATGATGCCTCTGGAGTGAGTCCAAATTAGGAAGAGTCGGCAGCTACGGGGAGACAGAAGCCCGAGGCGGAGGAGAACTATAATGAGTAGACAAGGGGGTGGGTTGAGAGTATCACTAGTCAAAGCAGCCGAGAAGGGCCCCTGAGCCACATGAATGGAAAACACTAGAGTTAGACCCACAGACTTACTTTGTCGAGGGGAAGGAACACGGCCCAGGCCGACAGCTGCCATGATCCCAAATGCCCTTCCAGATTGGATCTTTCTGAGGCCCGGCCCTTCCTGGGTTTCCCCAGGATCTTGTCTCTTGGAACAATGTGTATTCTTAGAAAAAATTCCCATTGCTTATGGGTGGTTAAGGGTGTCTCTGTATTTCTTAAAATCGAGAGATCCTAAGTCACACCATTTAGATGTTCAGACAGGTTGCTTGGGCCCATAGGATAGAATCCTACCATCCCAAATGCTCAGAGCCCCAGCTGGGGACTCTGACGCCATCTGGGGGCCTGACGCTCTGCAAGACGTCTGAGCTGAGGTGTGGGTGGAAGAGCAGAGCACCACACAGCCCAGGGAAGCAACATCGCCTGCACTCCACTGGCTCCACTCAGCTGGCTTTTGCTTCTGAGATTGTCTTCAGTGGAACCCTGACCTCAGGAAGCTGTGTGAACCCATCTGACTCACTGTATTTGCTTGGGTCTCTCCCAGACCCAGCCCATCATTCACATCAGAGAATAACTATCTAGGGTCAGCTGGGCCAGCCAGGGCACCTGAAAACACTCCCGGGAGAGTAAACACTGAGTAAACCTGGCTGGGAGCCAATTTGAACCATAGGGAACTTAGTAATGACTGCCGGCTCTTGGGATGGCCTTGCTATGTTACCGGCTTTCTTTCAAGTACCAGTGACAAGTCTCGCTCCAGTTGTCTTTCTATGAAGCATTTCATGGTGAGTAGCTGAAAGGAAACGTAGAAATGAATGCTATCCCTTTGTGTCTGGCACTGCTGTAACTGTGTGTGTGATACACTGCATGGCGGGCTGCTCACAGGATGCTATGGCTGACCTCAGATGTGTGTAACGTGGGGACACAGAATCTGGAAGTGGACACCTTCATTTCACATTTCAAGATCTTCAGAAAAATTCTTTTAAAGAAGGATGTGTAACAGTTTCCTATCAACTTAGTGTGTAATGCCCACAACATGCTAAGTGCTAGAGAAATTTTTTGTGGCCTGGGACTTACATTCTAGTCTGGAGTTTACTTTTCTTAATTCGATAAAATATACCTAACATAAAATTTATCATTATACCTGTTTTCAAGTGTATAGTTCATTGGCATCAAGTACATTTACATTGTTGTGCAACCTTCAGTGTCCACCTCCAAAAATTTTTCATCATTCCAAACCAAAGCTCTGTATCCATTAAGCAATAACTTCCCATTTCCCCCACCCCCTATCCCCCCGGAAACTACCATTCATTCTACTTTCTGTCTCTATGAATTTGAGTGTTCTAGGTACCTCATATAAGTGGAATCATACAATGAAGCCTTTTTTGTCTGTCTTATTTCCCTTAGCATAATGTTTTCAAGGTTTATCTACATTGTAGCCTGTAGCAGAATTCCATTCCTTTTTAAGGCTGAACAATATTCCATTGTGTGGATATACCACATTTTATTTATCATTCATCTGTCGCTGGACATTTGGGGTGTTTTCACCTTTTGACTATTGTGAATAATGCTGCTATGAATATTGGTGTACCAGTGTCTGAGTCTAGTCCTACTGTATGCCCTTGGGGATAGCACGTATCTCTTGGCACTTTAGTTTCTAGTCTGTGAAATAGTGATAATATCCACTTTTCAGGATTATGGTGAAGATCTAATTATACCATTCTGGGATGAATCCAGATTGGGTAGGGCCTGAAGATTGTATAATTTGGGGGACCCTGTTTAAGAAAAGGAATGCAAATGGGAAATAAATTGGATATAAAAGTGTATATTTATTTAAAGTGAGAAAGGGAGGGGGAAAAAAAAACCCCAAAACCATGACAACAAATTACTGAAGCCTTAGAGATTCTGGGCCCTTTCTTCTTGATATCACATTAGACAATTAACCAGAAATGCTTACCCAGAAATGCTTCCTGGTGGTAATCTGGCTTCCCATCCCCACCTGGAGCCACCTGCAGCTCCCAGGCACCTGGGCAAGCTAGGGGCTGAGACTGAGGCTCCTTCTGTTTATGGTAAATCCCCATCTGAATTCACTCAGGATTTGTGTTTATTGTAGATAGCTTTATTGGGCACTTCCTTTGTGTCAGGCATTGTTCAATATTTTACTAGTATCGACCTATTTCATTCTCACAATACCCCTCAGAAGTAGGAACAGTTTGACCTCCATTTACCAGATGAGGAAACTGAGGCAGGAGAAGCTATGGAACTTGCCCACTGTTGCAACGCTGCTCAGGCAGCAGAGCCCTGGAGACGGATTTCTCCCCCAGTCCAAGCTCCGCATCACCGTGCAAACTGCCTCCTGGTAGATAAGAGATGTTCGGAGAATCCTAAGGCAGCTGTCAGCAAGAAATGAAACTCCCCAAGGAACCTTTAGATAAGTCTGTCTCTCCACCTCTAGACCCCTCGTTCCAGCTCTAGCTCTGTATCCAGCTGTCTCCTTTTTGGTTTGTTTGTTGTTCATCCTGTGGATTATTCACCACCAAAAATGAGACAGAAATGTGGTCCTGGATTGCACAACATTTTTCGTATTCCTCCTTTGATTTACATCCCATAAAATCACTTAAAAGCAAAGGAAACAAAACCTGTTGCCCTTCAGGGGAAGGTGACAGTGCTGGGCCTGGCACGGTGTCCAGGAGAGGGCGGTGGCCGGCATTTCTTGTGGGCTGGCGATGACTCAGGATTGATTAACTCCTGGGCCTCCGGTGGCAGGCACCCTGCACCTCACTCTGGAGCGCAGGAGTCAGTCACCTACTAGGAAAAGGAGGACGGTTCTCCCTCGGCAAGTCTGATGCCAATCTTGTACGTCAGACCTGCTTGGGAAAAGCACTCAAGGAAATTGTTAGGGAACTTATTTTGAAATCCTAAAAGAACTGAGCTCCTTCTGTCTTTGAGCTATGGAATAAATCCACAGATGAGACTGTCCATAAAATATCAGAGAATATGAGTTTAATCTGCTTCGACTCTCAGAACGACTCTCTCTTCGTTGCCCCTGTTTCCCCATCTATGAAGCAAATGGTATGTCATGGCAGCAAGTCCATGTGAACAGACGGAAACGATTGCAGAGTAATTCACTCGTTCACAGCTTGCAAAACTGCTGAGCACTCTTTTCTCTTTTCTTTTCAAAAGATAACTCTAGCAGTCTAACCCAACGTTAGGATTCCTTCGTTTTAAGCAAATTTTTTCTTTTTTTTCTGATGAGCACCATCTCTTACGTCTGGGGTTGCCATGGGGTGGACATTATTAGCAAAAATAAGCTCTGATTCATTCATTCATTCATTCACTCACTCACTTATTTAGGAAGTATCTACTGAGATCCTACTATGTGCCAGGCACTGTTCTGGGAACGCAGTGTTGATTAAAACTAACAAGGTGTCTGCCTCGTGGAGCTTGTGTTCTTGTAGGAGAGACAGACAATAAACTCCCAAACAAATAAAGTTGTCAGATGGTGATCCGTGCTGAACAAAACAAAGAATGGTAAGAGGTCAGAGAGTGAGCAGGGTGTGGTGGCCAGGGAAGCCTCTGATAAGGTGACATTAGTACAAGGCCCCCCCTGGCAGGAGTGTCTGGGGACAAGCAAGGCAAGGTGGCTGGTGAGACTGGAGTGGAGTGAGGGGTGACCACGAGGAGGTAACAGGGGACCAGCCAGAGAGGCACAGGGACGGTGAAGCGCTGTCAGGAGAGCCCCGTGGGCCACGGTCAGGACTCTGGATTTGTATTCTGAGTGCGAAGGGAAATTTTTATGGGGTTTCAGTGGGTCATGACACAGCTTATGTTTTGAAAAGATCACTCTGAGCAGGCTATAGAAGCAGCAAGGATGAAGCAGGGAGACCTATCAGAGGCCATTTCAGCCTTCGAGGCCACAGATGAAGGCTTGGACGAGGAAGGCTGTGAGAAGGGATTGGTTTCTGGATATACTTCCAGGGTAGACAGGATTTACAAATGGATTGCTTGTAGGGAAGGAGAGAAATCGGGGGCTCAAGGATGACTCCAAGAGTTATGGAGGCTCCCACGTGGTAACCCCACCATCACCAACAGGTTTCTCCAGATGTGTCAGAGAGACGTGGTCTAGTGCGTGCCCATCAGAAGAGTCACAGTGAGCTCTAGTCGACTCTCACAACCCATGAAGTCATAATCGTGCAAAAGGTGTTCTGTGGCAGAACAGCAAAGGCCAGAACTATGCAGGAAGTGCTCTAGGGTGAGACCTTCTGCACCCTTGTGTTGTCAGCATTCCTTCGGTCCCATGAAAGTGTGATTGGCTGGCATCTTCTATTCTGGAATTCATCATGACTTGGTTTGCGGGAGCAAAAGAAAACCTGCCATACCCCCCGTGGTCTGCAACCCTCTCTGGCTGCACAGGTAGACTATCGGGGTCAGCTTCAGTGGCAAAAGAGTCCGTCCTGACAGTTTCAAAACAACATATTCGTCATTAGGCCACTGTAGGAAGGCAGGTGAGATGGACATATTTTACATTAAAAAAAAAAAATCTTGCAAAGTAGGATTTCAGACTTCTTTTCACCTTAAAGATGCAGTTTATGAAGCCGCAACACTAAGGAAGCTTGTTATTCTTTAAAAAGCTGGGGGAGGGCTTCCCTGGTGGCGCAGTGGTTGAGAATCTGTCTGCCAATGCAGGAGACACGGGTTCGGGCCCTGGTCTGGGAAGATCCCACATGCCACGGAGCAACTAAGCCCGTGAGCCACTATTACTGATAAATAAATTAAAAAAAAAAAAAAAAAAAAAAAAAAAAGCTGGGGGAAATGGTGACCAATGATTACATTTGAGGAATATCCTTGAGGAGGTCCATGGATGATTTATTTCAGCTGCCATTGTAGGGACCTCTCTGATTGCGGCTGATGCCCACTCCCTAAATCCTATCAGCACGTTTACACAAAATCGGATAGGGAAAAGGACTGAGTGTGACGCAAACACCCTCATCGTTAAAAAGACTAAACAGTAAATTATTCTAAAAAGCTATTCAAAATTAACCGGATTAGAAGAGGTGAAAGAAGAAAAACATTTAAAAGCAAACTCTGCTGGCATCTAATTCAAAGGTAAGTTGGATTTTTATGCAACAGAAGCAATGAATCTATATACTGCTGGGTGTAATTACTTTCAGACAGAAAGTGGTTCCAATGAGCTGTCAGATGTGAGAGGCTAGTTTGAGGGATTATGACAGCCGCCCGCCTGTCCTGTGACCTGTCGTCTCAGCACCACTCTGGGTGAAGCTGTGTTTGCAGATGGCCTTTCCAGATGTCACGTAGCTTACGGGAGAGTGACAGGGTTTCAACTCATGCCTGGTGCAGCGAACGGCTCAACCGTAGTTTCAACATTTATTAAGAATTTTCTTGGGACTTCCCTGGTGGTCCAGTGGTAAACAATCCGCCTTGCAATGCAGGGGATGTGAGTTCAATCCCTGGTTGGGGAACTAAGATCCCACATGCCGCGGGGCAACTAAGCTCACGCGCCACAACTACTGAGCTCGTGCCCCTCAACTAGAGAGCCCACGCGCCCTAGAGCCCATGCGCCACAACTAGAGAGAGAAAACCCACACACCACAACTAGAGAGAAGCCTGCACGCCACAACGAAGAGCTTGCGCCACAAAGAAAATATCTTGCATGCCGCAACTGACCCAACGCAGCCAAAAAACAAAAACAAAAAAGAATTTTCTTCATATCGAGTTCAAAGTTTTAAAGTTCTGACCCAAACACATAGAGTGAAAAATTTTTGACAGGAGAAAACTGCTGTTAGTCGCATATATTTTGGGAGGTTTGGGGGGCAAATATTCCTTACACATGGATGAAGTTATGATATCTTGGACACCAATAGAGTCGTGTCCAATAGCATGGAAAATGCAGCTGTGAACCCTGGTCTCAGTCCAGACCTTGGTGGATTACTGGCCATTTGCTGCATGGTATAATCTATTGAAATGGTGTGGAGCCTAAACTTCAGGCAATCAAGGGTGAGGAAGACAGGATTTAAATGTTAACCAACAGAATGACTTATTTTTATGTATGTCCCTAGAGGAAGAGCACTGAATAAAGTATGGACTTCAGATAATAATCATGTATCAATATTATTTCCCAAACTGTACTCCTTGCCCTAAAAATGAAAAGTTCCGATAGTTTAGTTAATACAGACCATTAAATCTCCCCTATTAGAAACTGGTGTTACACACTCATCTATTAAACACCCTAAGAAGCCCACAGTGAAGAAAATGGCTTACCTTTGTTTAACAATTAAACAAAAAGTATTTGCTTAGAGAAAGCCTTTTTTTCCTCCATGTACTTATTAGCATTTCTACCTGATATAGTTTCAGGGGTGCTTGAAGAGAGTACAGATATACTGAAAGTTTTATGAAAGTTTACCTATCCTGCTGTCAAGGAGACCCAGAATCAAATTAAAAAATTGTAGCCAGATTTCTTAAGAAAATCCTCATGTGAATTCATTTGTTTCCTGCTGCATCATGAATGCATTATCCAATTCAAAGACCTTTCAAGATGGATTTTCTTGGAGAAAATTCTTTTTTCTGAGGGAAGTCCAGAGGGCAGGTCCATTTAGATGACAGTTCAGATGAAGTACTTGGAGTAGTGATGACTCATCTCTAAACTCATACCCAGGCCTTGACCTTGATTACTTAAAAGCCCAAACATTACAGTCTTAAGCTAGGCTAGTTTCCCTTGTGAAATGGATTCCAAGCACCGCTGTATGTTGCTGTCCTATGATACACTCTCACCTGGGCAGAGGGCACCCCACTGCTGCATGAGTCGACCCTTTGCCTATTCCTTTTTGAGCAGTTGAGCTCATATTCAAGCTCTCATCTGTCTGTCTATCAACCAACCCATCTTGCTTGCAGAAGGTCTAGAAGAGTAGTTCCCTAAAGACAACAGCATTCTCTCCTTTGGGTAGGAAGCTTCTCTTCAGGTGAGAAAGCATGTGACAGTTTGTTACAAATCTGTTTCCTTTCCTGCCTTCTCAGGCTCTTAGGACACACGGCTTCAGGCAACGTGGGAACAGTCTGCTTGAGTCTGGATCTCTGCTCTTGATGTCATCATTCTCCTGAAAAACCTCTTTTCTTACAATGGTGAGTTTCATGTCCTTCTTTAACAATAAAAGTGCTATTCTTTCATTGAGATGGAAATCTAAGTGAATATGTAAGAAACATAATTTGTCTACCTTGTGGGATGTCAAAATAGCAGAGTCATTGTAACTCATTCTGCTTGATTTGCCAAAAAAGAAGGTAAAATACAATGTAGGTGTTTAAAAAAAATTGAATCTACTAGCAGATTTTGGGCAACCTTACTCTAAAAATATAGCATCAAAATATAGCATCTAGGGCTTCCCTGGTGGCACAGTGGTTTAGAATCAGCCTGCAAATGCAGGGGACACAGGTCCGATCCCTGGTCTGGGAAGATCCCACATGCCGCGGAGCAACTGAGCCCGTGCGCCACAACTACTGAGCCTGCGCTCTAGAGCCTGTGAGCCACAACTACTGAAGCCCGCATGCCTAGAGCCTGTGCTCTGCAACAAGAGAAGCCACTGCAATGAGAAGTCCACGCACCACATGGAAGAGTAGCCTCCGCTCTCTGAGACTATAGAAAACCTGTGAGCAGCAATGAAGACCCAACGCAGGAAAGATAAATAAAATAAATTTTAAAAAAAGTTTGTTTAGTAAAGGTTCTTGATTTATAAAAAAATATATATAGCATCTAAAAAATATAGCATCATCTTACTTAAAAAAAAATTATTTAGCCTATTTCATGGAACACTGCAAATACTAATTCCTTAGTCTTGATACTGGCTGTAAAACAATAATTGCTAATGATGGCTTTTACAATGTGCCAAGCACTGTTCTAAATCTTTATCACACTGTGAGGTACTGAAATTTTCCCCATTTAAAAAATAATATTTACTTTTAATTTAATTTAATTTAATATTTTAGAAGAGTTTTAGGTTAGTACGGAGAGTTCCCATATACCTCACACTAGTCTTCTCTATTTTTCCGTATTAGTAACATCTTACATTAGTAAAGTACATTTGTTACAGTTAATAAACCAATACATTATTATTATCTGAAGTCCAAACTTTATTTAAATTTCCTTAGTTTTTACTTAATGTCCTTTTTTGATTGAAGAATCCAATCCATGAATAAAAAACAGGGACCTACTGTATAGCACAGGGAACTATATTCAATATCTTCTAATAACCTGTAATGAAAAAGAATCTGAAAAAAAAAAATCCCATCCAGGAAACCACATTACATCTGTTGTCACGTCTCCTCAGGCTCCTCTTGAATTCTCTCCATCATACAAAAGGAAAAAATGTGGCCCAGAGAGAGGCTGAATAACTTGCCCACGGTCTCATAGTTACTAAGTGGAAAAGTTGGCCTCAAATCTAGGCAGTCTGACTCCAGGCATGTGGTTATCCTTTGTCTATTGTTACCCTAGTAGTATTATTTCAGCATGAATTTCTTAAGTTATTTGTCAGTTCAGGCAGCAGAGAGGTGAGCATACCTGATCCAGGTGTCCCTAGTCTGGGACTGGCCATAGTCACGTGGGCAGTTTTCAGTAATAGGACAATAGCTCCCTGATTCTCAAAGCCTTGAGTAGATAGATTCTGGAGGAAGCCAGGTGGCTTAAAACAACTGAAATTTATTCTCTCACAGTTCAAAAGGTCAGAAGTCCAAAATCAAGGTGTTGGCAGGGTTGCTTCCTTCTGGAGGCTCTGAGGGAGAATCCGTCCATGCCTCTCTCCTCGCTCCTGGTGGCTGCCAGCAACCCTTGGCGTTCCTTGACTTGTAGACTCATCACTCCAGTGCCTTCTCTTCACATGACCTTCTCCTCTGTGTGTTCTCCTTCTCTGTATCTTTTCCTCTTCTTATGAAGACGCTTGTCATTGGATTTAGGGCCCACCCAATAATCCAAGATAATCTCATCTCAAAATCCTTCACTTAATTACGTCTGCAAAGACCCTTTTCCAAATAAGATCACAGATTCTGGGTGGACATATCTTTTGATGGGACCACCATTCAAACCACTATAGGAGCCGGTAATGCACACAGCGTTGTTGTGAGGATGAAATGAGATAAAATTACATTAGATGCCTGATGTTGGCTTAGACATGTTTCAGAAACAGCCACCCTTTTGATTATTACTCTTTTGATTATTACTCTTTTGTACAATATGAGGCCCCCATTACAAAAGTGTTAACTTAGGTAAATGTCTCAACTGAAATAAATCCATTCATCTATGTCTAGTTTATATGACTATTATTATCCTTAACAATTGATTCATATTATGGTCTTCTCAGTTTCTAACATATAGCCCTGCCAGAAACTTCACAAGGTTGAATTCTGCCTTTCTTATACATTTTCTAGGTGCTAAGCAGTGAGGGACATCCTCAGTCAACACTTTTTAGCTAATGACACTTGTCAGAAACACTAAAGGACTTTAAGCTTATAAATGATCTCTTCTTCAAGAGAATTATGAGCCAGGGTGCTGATGAATGAATTTCCTGTCTGTTGCCCAGGCTGATAGACATGCAGCAGAAAAAACAGCTGGAAAGTCTCAGCTGTTTCTCTGCCCTTTGGTTACCCTCTGCAGTCACTGGATGCAGCAACCCCCCTTTCTGATCTGGATCTTTATCTTGGGGACAGAGTTACAACTCACTCCAACCCCACTGCATTGCATTGCTTCTCCACCCCCCGCCTGCACTGTCTCCTGCGGTCACTTCTGGCAGCCACAGGGCTCCAAGCTGGCTTCGCTGAATTCCTTCTGCATTTGTCAGAGAGCCACAGAGTCTCAGAATGTTAGAGCAGCAGGAAGGGCCTTTAGAGAGCCAAGTCCAACCCCACTCCATTGTCTCTCGACCCTTTCTTCAGTCAGTCAATAGATTTGTACTGAGCATCTACCCTGGGTAAGGCACGATGCTAGGTGCTAGTTACAGAGCAGCTTTCCAGAGTGACAGTGGGTCACCTCCACATTTCTGAGTAGGCATCCAGATGATCTCCCATGAGCACTGACAGCTTATGTTTTACTTAGAAACAATTCTTTAATATACGTGTTCTTCACCTGAGGTCTATCTATTAACAGCACCTTGCGGGGTGGGGGGGAGGTCCATGACCTTGGAAGGGGAAATAAGTTGTATCTTCATTTGCACTATCCCAAACTGAAATTAAACATTTCCTCCATTATAAATGTAGACAAGAAACCACTGTCATTAGCAGTACCTGGAATTCTCACCAAGAGGAATCACACATATTTTTCATATCACTTTATAGTTGTTGCAGGTATCTCAAAATGTTGTCAACACTTATCATTGTGTCCAAATCACAGTAGTCACTAGACCTGCCACTGGGCTTTGATAAAGTGTTAATAAAGAGGTATGTGTGTTACTATAACAAAAATTTGTTTTTCAGTATTTTGATAGCTATTTTTCAATCTAATTGGCTTTCTCTCTAATTGTATGTATTTTATTTCAGAAATTTTTTTTCTGAAAAGGGGTCCATAGGTTCTATTAGATAGTCAAAGAGGTTCATGTCACACCAAAAAAGTTCAGAACCCCTAAGTAAGGAAAGGAAACTAGTCATGCTGGCTGAAGACCCTTTTTCTAGACCTTCAAAAATCCACTGAAATGTTCTTCATCCCTTTATCCCTGAAATGAGATTGAGACATCAGATATACAGATGCAGGCCACAGAGTTGTTCTTGGATCACCCAATTAATGTATAAGTTGGCCCTGTGAAAGGTAAAACAAGCATGACCTGAATAAGGTATAGTATTTAAGAGTTATGTGGTCAATTTTGACTACCATTGATGTTGGTTAGGCCAATACTTCCAGATCTTCCTGAACCCCAAAGTTAAGAGAGACCCTGAGTTTTGAGAGGGGCCAGAGAGGAGTCCCAACAATGATTCCAGGGTTGAAAACAAAAAGTTCTAAAAGAAAGTTTTAAAGAAATGTATGCAAATAATTAATGCATTGATTTATACGTCTTAAATTCAACATTCATTCAACCTTCATTGTGGGTATAACATCCCTACTCTACCTACTGATTCCCATTCGGGCAACAAATTGAATATTTTGTTAAATTAAGTAAATTTGGCTCTTTTATTTTTCAAAGAATTGGATAGAAAAAAATAAAGGAGCTGATAATATCTATAAGAAGAAGAGATATCGTGAACTTAGAAGCCATTAGGTAGAAAGCAGCACATATTTAGCCTCATACAGATGCTCGCTGAACTGTAGGTTTACTTATGAAAGAAAAGAGCCAAATTAAAGAATATGTATCAGAAGCACACCACTGAAGACCATGCAGAGGATAGGTAGAATGGGATTGTGGGTATAAATCTTTTTAACTCTCTGGGAACAGAATCTCCCTCCCCGCCTCTCAAGGAATTATTTTGATCAGCTTTTATACCCTTAACTTCCATACATGTTTTCAGGAAAACAGGACTGTCTGCTTTTAAACAAACAACTTAAAATATTTATATTTCACGTTGCCAACTCCCACCTCCACAAACAACAGTAATAATTCCAGTACCAATAATATGATTTCCATCACCCTCCAAACCTGCCCATCCTTATGCCAGGCTTCTCAGTTCGAGTAAGTGATTAAAATAATCTTTAATCCACTTTATGATGTCTTTAAGTAATCTCTTATTTCCCAGTCCTTTTTCCTCCCTTTACCCATTACACAACTGGCTAAAACACTACTTTCGTAAGGCAATTATCTTTGGTGATTCCCCATAACCTACAGAATAAATTCCAAATACCTTAACCTGACATTCAAAGCCTTCCATAGCTTTGCCCGGATCTATTGTTATAACTTATTGCGCATGACTCTCCTATGAAAACTATGGCTTCTGCCAAACAGGTTTTTCCCTATTTCTAAGCAACCCATTTTTACCAATTTCTGCTCACTCCCTTACCCTTGTTGCAAACGCCTGCACTCATCCACCATATCTGCTTAGATTAAATATATCCTGTGCGTTCTTAATTCCCAAGCTCACGTCCAATCTCTAAGTATCTTGGCCACAATGCCTGCCTTACATGAATTTCCATAGTCCTAAATCTATTACTCATTTGGGATTTGTTATGAACTATATTGAAGTTGTGGCATTTATTTTTTAAGTAAATTGTATTTCATTTTTTTTTTTTTTTGAAGCGAGAACTAGCACAATTTCAAGCACACAGTAAGTGTTCAATAAACTCTGGCTTTGTCATTTACTGATTATTTAATCTTGGGTCCATAACTTGACTTATCTAGCCCTTAGTCTTCTCACTGATAAAATAAGAATAATTGCTACCCGGCAACGTTGTTGTTAGAATTAGAGATAATATATGTCAAGGGTCTTTTATAACAGATAATTAATGAGACATCCCCACCCTAAAGCAGGTTATCATCTTGTTAGAGAAATAGATATAAATTTTAAAAGGCAAATTGATATGGGGAAGAATAGTAACAAGGAGCTAGATGACTTAATGTTCCTCCAAACTTAGCCTCCCCTTTCCCCTTTGGTAACTATAAGTTTGTTTTCTATGTCTGTGAGTCTGTTTCTGTTTTGTAAATAATCTGTTTCGTGTTTTAGTTGCCACATATAAGGGATATCATATAATATTTGTCTTTCTCTGTTTGACTTACTTTACTTAGTATGATAATCTCTAAATTGGAATTATTTGTTACTGCAACTTATGTTAGCCTTAGCTGACGATGCAGATAACAATAAAAGAAGACTTCATTAAAGAGAACACAGGGAGAAGGGATTTGCTAATTTAATGAGGGAAAGAAGAGCAGCATCTCATGGGCTTCGGGCATTAGGATGTCATCTCAGCAATGACAAGGAACTTACTAAAGTTGTCCTGCTCTGACATTCTGAATTAGAGCTGACATTAGGGCAACCGGAGGGAGATTCCTCAAGTGTCAGACCAAACCTGACTTCCTTCCCACTCCTCACTTTTCTAATTTGACCCTGACATGGGGAGGGCAGCACTAGATCCAATGGAAAGTAGTATTTCTGGGGCTCCCACCACATCACTGAGTGTGTTAAATGCCAATCACAGGAATTTGGCTTTTCATCTGCAGGTGATGGGAGTCTAATGAGATGACAACAGTGCAGTAAGAATGACTGTTGGACCCAGAGCCATGATTTAGATGGACTTGAGGTGGGAGAAGGGCATTAATGAAGCTGGGCAAGAGGTGAGGGTACCTGATCTAGTGCAGGGCATTGCGAGTGAAGAGAGGTGGACATTTTAGAGATCAAATTCATGTGACTGATTTACAGACTTCCTACTATTTGATGTCACTCTTGTCCTTTATATTACACCTGAAATCAGTGAACCTTCCAAAAAGGAACCCAAAATTATCTCCACTCTCACTATCAACTCATCACAGAGTCTGCTTGTCCTCCATCTAATTGCCAAGCCCACTTATCTATCATAATAATAAATGATAATAGTAGTTACTTAGCAACTACTATGCCTGGCATTGTGCCAAGCATCTTGTATACAGTAGACCCCCTTATCCATGGTGGATATACCTCAAGACCCCCAGTGGATGCCTGAAACCACGGATAGTACTGACCCCTATATGTGCTGTGTTTTTTCCTAAACACACATACATATGATAAAGTTTAATTTATAAATTAGGCACAGTAAGAGAGTAACAACAATAACTAATAACAAAATAGAACAATTATAACAATATACTGTAGTAAAAGTTATGTGCATGTGGTCTCTCTCTCTCTCAAAATATCTTGTACAAATTTAATGCATTTTCTGGCTTAACTAAGCACTTATTACACACTGTGGCCATAACTTTTGCAGTTTAAAGTGTGACAATAAAACTAGCACAATGTGTTTTCTTCTTCACAATTTCATGGATAGAAGATTCCTTCTTACCGTAGATCCTAACTACCGCAGCATGTGATTTTTTTTTTCTTTCCTGGTTAAGTTGAGAACTTTCACCTTTTCACTTAGAGGAAGGACTTTGCGGCTTCTCCTTGGTGTATCCGAATTGCCAGCGTCACTACTCTTGACTTTTGGGGCCATTATTAAGTAAAATAAGGGTTACTTGAACACAAGCACTGTGATACCTCCACAGTTGATCTGATCTGATAACCAAGACGGCTAATAAATGACTAACGGTTGGGATGCGCTGGACAAAGGGATGATTCGCATCCCGGGCGGGACAGAGCAGAACAGAATGAGATTTCATCACGCTACTCAGAAGAGCACACAGTTTAAAACAGAGGAATGGCTTATTTCTGAAATTTTCCATCTAATATTTTCAGACTGGGATTGACCACGGGTAACTGAAACTGTGGAGAGCAAAACTGAGAACAAGGGGGGATGACTGTACATTTTTTTCATTTAACCCTAACTGTGAATGGGCCATTTGTTAAACGAATGTCTCTGAGCTCCAGACCCAGCCCTCTAGACCCTGCTTTGCAATGCTGAAACCAGGACTCTGCAAACCACATTTCTGCTTTGCCAGCTGCTTCGTGTTAGGCTCTGCCAACAGGAGCCATGGAAGGAGGCTGCAAGGCTGGAGGAGGGAGAAGGGACCTGCCTCTTCTTGTCTGATTCCTGTTCCAGAGTCTCCCAAGCAGCACCTCCCAGCCCTGGCAGTGGAGTTCATTGCAATAATGAGGGTTGAATCCAGTTTGCTGTTTTTTCAACACTCAGAACCAGGAGGCAGAACCAGCCTTCTCACGTTCACTCAGAGACCCCAGCGCCAGCCCAGCAATGCCCCTCCTCAGAGCTCTGAGTCTTGGCCCTTTGAGAACCCTCCTTAAATTTCTGAATTATTAATTCCAGATCCCTCCTTTTTTTCTCCCAATCCTAAGGGTGGGAGCTACTTCCTGCAGTTGCTACCTCAGTGATACTGTAGTATCTTTTTACCCTTTCAGATGTCTAGGTAGAAACTTTGTACCCAGTCAACAATTTCTTATGGTTAATTCTTTCTGTTGAAATAACTGGTGTAGTTTCTGTCTCCTGCTGGGACTCCACCTGGTACAGTGAGGTAAATATTCTCCTTCTTTCCTTTCATAAATAAGATAGCTGATGCTTGGTATTAAGAGCCATTAAGTAACTTGCCCAACGTCATGCTGCTAATAATTGAATTCAAGTCAGGATTCAGACCCCCTTTTTTAACTACAGAGCCCTGGTCGTAACTCCCATGTTGGGTCTCATTATCTTGCTCACTTTTGTGAGCACTTGTCTCCTTTGTATCCCCATGTGCCATCACTCAGAAGGCTGCTCTTCCCCCCCTCTGCCGCCCCTCTGGGTGCAGGGTAGCAGGCCCAGGGCGGGGGTGGTGTAGACGGCATGAGTGCAGCCCGGTCTGGGGCCAGAGAGATGGCCCGTCCAGCTGCTGCTGGGGCCCACACCTGCCACGTCGAGAGTTCAAAACCTGGCATCCCAGGAAGCACTTTGCAGTCCTGCCTGAGAGTTCTCTCTGCTTCACGTGGAGAGAAATGGAGCACCAGGTGTGCAGTCAGGACAGCCAGGAACCCGGGGCAGGGGTGGGGGGCAGGGGGCACGCCTGGCAGGAGCGAGCAGGCGCTGGGATCTGCTGGGGGCTCCCAAGTGTTCGGCCTGTGTGTTTGAGAAGGAAGCTGAGGCTTTAAATCTTGGTCCTCCATGAATTAAGCCAGCCCAGGGTGATGTGGTTTTGCTCAGCCCCATAGCTGGAAGGCCCTTCTTCAGACCAAACAGGCAGAACAATGCAAACAGTCTATCCTCCCAGCCACCGGTTTCCAGGCCTGGGAGTTTCCTGCGGGTCTGACTTGGAGGCCTGTGCTGTGGGTGGGGCTGAGACTGGTGGGATGGGGAAGGAGGTGAGCCCCAGCCCCGCAGCTCCCTCCCTGAACCGTCCTTGCTGACTCCTCAGCAGACGCTGGAGGGGAGAGGAAAGCGGCTCCAGGCCTAACCCGGCCTGCCCTCCGCCTCGAGCCCCTGCCTTCTACTCCATCTGGCTCTGGGTGGGATGACCAGGTTGACACCCGGAAGGTGGTTGGGAGTGGTCTGGGGGCAGGCAGGACCCTCATGTCCCTCACAATGTCCTTGCTCCCATTTCACAGATTGAGAGAGAGAGAGAGGCTGGGAGGATCAGTCATCTGCAGACAGCTGAGCATTGTGGGAGGGGCCAGGCCGTTGACTGTGCCCCTGATGTCGATGGACATGATTAACTGAAGAATCCAAAGGTTGCTTACAGTGTTGCAGGCGCTGGATGAAGGTGCCTGCTTGATTCAGGTAACTCGCATAGTGGGGCATCTGGGCAAACAATTCCTTTGTTGGCATTGTAGATTTGTCTAATTATTATACAATTTCCTAAGAGGTAAAAGTAAAGTGTCTTGAGGAAGGGGTACCTCCTTTTCTAATTTCGCATAAAGGTACCACACGGGTACTATCTGTCTCCTTGGATCACGCCCCTCCGCACACACACGCCCTGCTATTGATTTCTGTTTGCGTCTATTGGTGTCTCTATCCAGTAGTTGCACAGAGTTCTTTTCTTTCCTCTTGGGGAGGGAAATTGGGGGAGCAGCTGCTGGAGGAGGGAACTGGTGTGTTCTCTATCCTCCTCCTGTTTGGAGGACTCCGAACTCTGGTCATGGGAGTGGTGGGAGGTGGCCAAAGGAGACAAAGGCTGCTCAGGAAGCCTCGGGAGGCGAAGTGTGGCCAGTGAACTGCCTCGGGCCCAGTGACAGCCACTTGGGGAGGAGTCCCTCTCCTCTCTGCCCGGCGCCCGGGACTCTTCTGCCCCCGAGGACTGCGGGCCTCGGGATTGGGAACCCTGCCCACCCCAGGATGGCTGGTGGCAGAGAAGTTGCCCGGAGCTTTGTGAGTGAGGAACAGGGACCAGGGGGCCCCCCGGGATGAGAGATGCTAATTGTCTTTGTGGCCATAACTACACAGCTCACAGATTTAGAAGTCAGCCCCTGGGCAATATCTGGGAGACCTTTGGGCGATGCTGGGATCCTGCTGCTTTTCAGTCACCAAATTTTCAGGGAGTGTTGGGGAAGTTTATCCAGTGTGGTCAGCGTGGTCTTCTCTAAGGAGGTGACATTTTATCTCAAATGACTCTAGAGGAGGAGTGCACGGGGGTAAGGGGCATTTCAGGAGGAAAGAACAAGTTCGAAGGCCTTGAGGCTGGAGCATGCAGCCTGCTCTGTGTGTCAGGACCGTCAGGTGGGCTGGGGCCATGGGTTCGGGGAGAGTGATGGAGGTGGGGCAGAGAGCTAGCAGGGGACCAGACCTTGAAGGTCCGAGAGAGCACTTGGGTTTCCCTCTCGATGAGATAGAAAGCATTAGAGGGTTTTGAGCAGAGGAGTAATGTGAGATGCGATGTATGCAGATAAGGCTTTTAAATCAGCAGCCATTTGAGGTTTGCCGATAGCAACCTTTGGTGGAGATAATTGGGATTTGAACCCAAGCTGAATGAGCCATGCTTTTTATCACCAATGGCTTCTGCCTCTCCACTGCTGAAAAAACTCATTATGCCGCAAGAACCTTTCCCTTCTAGCCTGGTCATAGACGTGACAGAACCTTCCATTCCTGCCAAGTCCCTTCTGACCTCCCAGGAATGTATTTCACTGCAGTCATCCTTCCCACTTTCTGGAACGCCCACCTGTCTGCATTCTCTAGGGGATGCAAATGCCTCTGGGTTAAGGATCTTATCTCAATTTATTGGGAGACCCTCCAGGTTTCCAGAGATCCAGTCCGATGAAAGCCTGCACATTTATTTCATTAAAAACAAGTCCAAATGCTGAGGCTTGGGAGATTGCCTGCCTGGTAATACAAATCTATAAATCCCTCTTCCTCCTGCTGCCAGGCTGACTGTAAATACCCTGAAAATTCAGCTTCATTGGAAATGTTTTGACCATTCCGCTTCTGGCTCAATGGGTAGTAATAAATAAAAATGAAAATTGATGGGAGAAAAACTGGATTCCATTTATTTAAGGCTTAACGTGGCTCAGCTCGGAGAGGGTGGCTAAGGACGGCTGGTTTGTTCCTGTCGTGTCTGACTCACTCTTCTCATTCCTAACCCAGGCCCTCAGGGTCTGGACAGCCATCTCCGGCCTCCGTGATGATTCACCTTCAAATCCGAAGGTGGTGGGGACAGATGAATCACCATCATTTCAGAAGGAACAGCTAATGGAAAGAAGCTAGTTTTGTGATCTGACTAGGGCAATTATACGTTCCCAACCCATAGGAAGTGCCGGCATTCACAAAGTCTACCCAGCCTGCAAGGGAGCGGGATATCAGAGGCTGGGGGTATTCTAGGAAACTTGGATGTATGGCTGCCAAAAGTCATATGAATTTGAAGTCAGGGTCTTGGGATAGCCTGAACTCTCTAAAAGGAGGGTTACCCTACAAGGACGGATATGTTTCCTAAAGCATACATTGCCTTCCTGGTAACAGCAGCTGTAGTGATGCAACAATAATGATTGCAGTGCACCAAATAGTCCCGAGATGCTGAAGTCCAAGGCCTTCTCCTGACAATCCCTGGGAGATCCATTTGTGAAGTCAACTCTGAGACAGGCAGACTTCCCAGAGCTGGTGGCCATGCTACCTGGATTCCACGTGGGACCAAAGTGACCAGCTGGTCCGCTGAGCGGCCCCAGGGAGGCCCATCTAAGGAGGGGTAAATGAGGTGTAGCTGTGAGCTCCTTACTCAGCTGCAGCAGACATCTGCCACTCTATGACCATTTTCATCCTCTTTAGTCACAAAAACCAACCCTCCCCTCTACCCCACACTGACCCAGGGCTTTCTTTTCTGACCGTTCAGAGGTCCCTGGGCTACTCAATGATGGCAGTAGCCCATTGCTTTTAGGCTAGCTTTTAAGTGTCCATCCTGCCCACTGATGAACTTGGCAGTGGCGTTTGCAGGGCTCACCACTGTGGCCCTAGGCTATGTTGATTTTTATCCTGTGGTAACTTAACACACAAACACGCATGGGCGCACACACCCCACAGACCGTACCCACACATACACACTCAGAGGTTCCCCATCAATGGGACAAAACCAAATGTGGGAATCTTTTCTTGAGTGGGGACAGCTAGACCACCACAAAAGGTAGAGTTGTTGCATTAACTTCTTATTGTACTTAGAATTCAGCTCTGTTTAAGTAGCATTGTTTTCTTTTTCCTGGGGGTGTTGATGGGAAAGGACCTGGTTCTCTCCATGTCATTAGGAACGTGCCTCCTGCACACCACACTCCAGGGCTTTACCTCTGGAGGTGCGCTTCAAAGTTAGAAAGAACACTCCATTCTTGTTGGCTTTCGTTTCTTTCATGCAACAGATGTTCAGCACCTACTATGTGCAAGATCCCCGTGAGGCTTTCGGAAGATGTAAAAATGCATAATCCTATTAGTGAAGTAAGTCAGACAGAGAAAGACAAATATCATATGATATTGCTTATATGCAGAATCTTAAAAGAAAATGATACAAATGAACTTACTTACAAAACAGAAACAGACTCACAGACTTAGAGAACAAACTTATGGTTACCAAGGGGGAAGGGTGGGGAGAGGGATAGATTGGGAGTTTGGGTTGACATGTATACACTGCTATATTTAAGATAGATAACCACTTCGTCCCAGCTTCCTCCTTCCCCCTCGTGTCCTCAAGTCCATTCTCTATGTCTAGAGTAGCGTCGACATATATACACTACCAAATGTAAAATAGTTAGCTAATGGGAAGCAGCAGCATAGCACAGGGAGATCAGCTCCGTGCTTTGCGATGACCTAGAGGGGTGGGATAGGGAGGGTGGGATAGGGAGGATGGGAGGGAGGCTCAAGAGGGAGGAGATATGGGGACATGTGAATGCATATGGCTGATTCACTTTGTTATACAACAGAAACTAACACAGTATTGTGAAGCAATTATACTCCAGTAAAGATCTATTAAAAAAAAAAAATAGATAATGAACAAGGACCTACTGTATTGCACAGGGAAACTCTCCTCAATATTCTGTAATAACCTAAATGGAAAAAGAACTTGGAAAAGAACAGATACATGTATATGTAAACTAAATCACTTTGCTGTACACCTGAAACCAACACAACATTGTTAATCGACTATGCTCCAATATAAATAAAAATTTAAATAAATAAATACATAAATAAAAATGCATAAGTTCCAGTCTCTGCCCCCTAAGGAAGAAAGCTGAGTTTCTTGTTAGTGATGTGGAAGCAATTACATACAGTTATAGTTAACCCTTAGTAAGTGACTCACAGACCCAATCTGAATGGAACCCTTTTGGACAATCTGGGGCACTTTCTGTGGGAGTTAACGGTGCCATGGCAGGGCAGGAAACTCTTTTCCATAGTTTGTAAACTTAGCGACGTGGCCCTTGGGCAGAATGATTACAATTAGCTCTCTTGTTATTAATTATGTCTATTTAAGTGCAGAAGTAGAGCAGCTGGCGGGCTTGGAGCACCATCCCGGCAGCCCACGGAGGTCTGGGTGCCACAACAGGGCCGTTGTTCTGCCCCATCATTGCCTCTGGCTCCCCTTGGCCTTGGTACTTAATTGGCCTCCCAATTGAGTAGGTCTGAACCTTTTACTGAACTCCTTGGCAGGGATGTAACCAAATGTCCCAGGACTCACCAGCCTGTGAGGCCAATTAAATCACATTTTCACTCAAATTCTGCTAGCTGAATGCTTCACCTCCATAACGCCAGCCCTCCTGCCCTCCCCTTTCTCAAATCTCTTTACTTATTTGGAGGGTCCACAGGATGTATTGAGTGTGCTCAAAAAACAGTTTACAGCTCGTGCATGGTCCATGGCTTGTTGGTCACTGGAAACTTGCCACCCTGCTGGTACCCTGTGTGCCAACCCCTCTACTGGGGATCCACGTCCTTGGCTTTGGCCCTACCTGTCCCAGGGGACAGCTGCTGGCTGGGGGCCTCTGTGAGCCTTCAGTGCCGAGGCCATGCAGACCCTCTTCAGTGTCCTCGGGATGCTTTTAGTGGACCTGGGACTCTGGTGCTGCTTAGAGCAGAGTGCCGTGATATTCCCCATGGAAACGCCCTCACTCGGCCTGATTTCCAGTGCCCCAAGCTGCGCCTTGGCCCCCCCCCCCCTGCAAGCACCCCGGCTCTGTGTCTGTCTCCTGTGATCCCTCCTCATGCTGCGACCACGCCACCTTCCTTGCAGAGGTAAGGAAAACGCCCTCACCTGCCCCGTGTCGTTTTCTATATTCTGCATCCCAAAGCCCCTCTGCTTCTGCCTGGGCATCCACAGCTCCCTCTCGTGCAAACAGGTCCTTAGCTTCTGGCTCTGGCCTCGTCCTCCCTCAGGGCTCAAGCCCGGCTAGGCCTCCCTCCCTGTCTTGCATACCCTTCCTCTTTCCCCTACTTCTCCCTTAGCACCCATCCCTCATTCATTAAACTCTTCCTTGTTCCCTCAGCTGAAAAACAAGATGATGTAGCTCAACTGTGCAAATAAATACTTGGAAACTGTGCGTGGGTCCTGGTCTCACATGCCTGATCTCCACTTAGGCTCAGTGGGCCCTGCTGAGCCTCTAACAAGCAAAGCACTACACATCTAACATGCATATTCCTTTTTCTGGCATTAGAAAGCAGCTTATAGCTTCGTGGCAGCAAGGTCCTGTGATTCCTTTTCATTAATTTCCCCACAGTTTCCTACAAGGATCAAATGAGACAATGTGGAGAAAGTTATACCTAAATTGCCACTGGCCACGTCATCGTAATATGAGGTTACGACCCTGCCTACTGTAGATGCTCAATAGATACCATTACAGAATGGCCACTGGCCATGACACTTACTATTTATCTAGTCATTCATTCAAAGAATACATATTAAGCACCTACTATGTGACAGGCTCTGTTCTAGACACTGGAGCTATAAGGGTGAGTAAGAAAAAATATCCTAATGGAGAAAGATGAATGCTAAGTACATTTAAGGTGATAAATAAGAAAATATCAGATTATGATAAGTGCTCTGCAGAGAATTGATTTAGGGTGATGTGGTAGAGGGTGATGAAGAGCTTCTGTTACAGTGGGACACCAGGGAAGGCTTCCATGAGGAGATGACAGTAAATCGAGATTAGAAGGAAGGATGAACCATCAATGCAGAGATCAGAGGAAAGAGGATTCCAGGCAGAGCAGCAGCAAAGGAAAGTGGGCAGAGGCGAGCTCTGTGGGATCTGGTGATGGAAAGAATCTAGGGTGTCTAGGGAGGGGACAGTGGTGCCAGAAGAGGTCGGTCCTGTCTGCACGAGAGGACCAGATGGCAGATGGCTCTCGTAAGGCAGGAGAGGACATTCATATTTTGCTTTAGGCATAAGGAAATAGTTGGAGGTTTGGAAACAGGGGAGCCACATAATCTGATTATGCTCTAAAGGACAACTTAGGGCTGCTGTGGGAAGAATGGATTTTAAGTGGAGCAGAGAGAAGGGGCAGGGGTTTGATGTGGGAGGACAGATGGGATCGGACGGTGATTGGGTGACTGAATCAGACCTGGAAAGCCGGACAGATTTGGGGGTCTTTTGGAAGTAGAGCTGACATGACTTCTTGATTATTTGGATGTGGAGAGTGAGGAGGCTGAGGAACATTGGAAGGATTCCTAGACTTGCAAGGGAAGCCCTCACAGCGTGGTATATGGGTGGACTGGACCTGGGTGATTGTCAAGTAATCTGGGAGGGTGGACTGATTCTGTACGAGGAAAAAGGGGCAACCAGCACTCTCAGTCTCTCTCTCTCCTCATATCTCTCTCTCCTCTCTGTCTTCTCAGAAGAGAACCCGCTAGAAGAAAGTATTTGGTTTCCAATTTTTTTTTTTTTTCTGAAAGCAAACCAAAGCCCCAGTTCCAGAGGCTAGAAAGTCAAATAACTTTAACATAGCCCAAGGCAGGTAGAGTGCATTAAAGTAGCCAGTGGTTCTGTTTACCTGTTGAAATATCCCTGACAGCGGGAGGGAGAGTTCAGGGTTTGGGCTGGGCTTAGGGACTGCTGATAACCGTCTTCGCCTAGGAATTTAATTGTATTACTCAAAGGTAAACCCGTGTGCTTGTTCTCATGAAGGCTGCCAGCCCGGTCTATTCTCCAAGGACCTGAAAACCCAGACCCCAAAGGAACATTTGGCTTTACCTGTGTTCTGGTGTGGGCTGACTTCACAACACAACTCAAAGAAAATATGAAAAGCCCCACAAAAAGGTAAATGAAATAAGGACCCCCTGGACCTCAAGGAATTTACAGATCCCTGAATTTTATCACCGTACTTATTTTTTAATTAGAGACAATAACTTTTCCTTACAGGTTCTTATTGACAAACAAGAGCACTAATGTCCCTAAAGCCTCTGGGATGATCACCTTGCCCAAAACTGGAAGTACCCAGTTATCTAGCTAGTCAGGGGAACTTTTTTCTTTCCCAAGGTCTGAGACTTTCTCCTAATCTGTCTTAGTCACACACAGTTACTCATTACCTGGAAGGGCTCTAAGAGTTTATCCACGGCAACTGTACATTCTGTGCTGTTTTGTTAAACCAGGAAAAATGCAGATGGCTGAGTCATAGTTTTCAATTAGTTTTTCCATTTCACCTGGAGCGAAGTTTTTCTATATCCATACCAATTTTATTGCTTTCCATGTTACTCTGATCATATACTTCACAAGAAAATTCAGTCTTTTGCTGGAGGATATTAATAACATATATTGTAAGTGGGGAGTAGCATTATCAAAGTACTCATAAATAGATGTAAAAAATGGAAATACCGCAAGATTTAGTATCTCACCTTCAAGAGATGGGCAGAGAGGGAAGGAGAATGAGACAATTAAGAACCTTGACCTCGTGGCAGAGCTTTGTAACCCCTGGAAGAACTCACTATTCTGCATGGTTTTCTAATGTAAAGTTTATTTAATTCAGCAGATCTTACACACCTCTTATAACCCAGCACCATTATACAGAATAAGTATATTCAGGGGGTCAGTAAATAAAATATTTTAGGTGCTGCTGAAGTGTAAAACACTGTAGATACGAGGGGCTTGTCTTCAAGGAATCTTCATCTCATTGGGTAAAAACATACACACGAACTAGTTCAGTGACAAAACACAGTGGAGCATGAGATGGGCTAAAATGAGAGGTACAGGGAATATGTGCTTGGAAGTGAAAGACATAGAAACAATGCAGCTGGAAATCATCAGATTCCTGACCTCAGCTGAGTGCTCCTTGAAGGACAGACTTATTTGGATGAGACAGACTGAGGGACATGGCACTCCAGGCAGTGGGAGCAGCGCATACAAGGGGACCTCACTGGGAAAGATTAGTGTGTGTGCAAGAGAGGGGTCCACCTGGTGAGAAGGTTTGGTGGGGATGCACTGAAAAAAATGTAGACTTGGGCTTCCCTGGTGGCACAGTGGTTGAGAATCTGCCTGCTAATGCAGGGGACACGGGTTCGAGCCCTGGTCTGGGAAGATCCCACATGCCGTGGAGCAACTAGGCCCGTGAACCACAACTACTGAGCCTGTGCGTCTGGAGCCTGTGCTCCGCAACAAGAGAAGCCGCGATAGTGAGAGGCCCGCGCACCGCGATGAAGAGTGGCCCCCGCTTGTCGCAACTAGAGAAAGCCCTCGCACAGAAACGAAGACCCAAAACAGCCAAAAATAAATAAATAAATAAATTAATTAATTAAAAAAAAATGTAGACTAACACCAGTCACATCATTTGCTGTGATAAAAACAATATCATTTTGGAGTCAATAATGCCTCAGCTCACACTGAGTCTGCGCTCAATTGTGGAGGAAGTTCATCACAAGTGATCTTTCTTGTCTATATTTGCATAAGTCAGGCTGGAGCTGGAAATGTTGATGATAAATCATCTCATTATAGAAGTGGTTGAGGATATGGGGAGGGGGTGGGGTGAGATGTGACAGGGTAAGAGAGTGTCATGGACATATATACACTACCAAATGTAAAATAGATAGCTAGTGGGAAGCAGCCGCATAGCACAGGGAGATCAGCTCGGTGCTTTGTGACCACCTAGAGGGGTGGGATGGGGAGGGTGGGAGGGAGGGAGATGCAAGAGGGAAGAGAAATGGGAACATATTGTATATGTATAACTGATTCACTTTGTTATAAAGCAGAAGCTAACACACTATTGTAAGGCAATTATACTTCAATAAAGATGTTTAAAAAAAAAAAAAAAAAAAAGAAGGTATGAGGGATGGAATTACATTTTACTGAGAAAGTTTTATACATGGTCAGGATTAACTAAATTTAGATTGAATTTAACTAAGTAAATGCATTTTGTTAAGTAAGCTAATACAAGACTGGAATTTGATCTCTCTGTTAGAAGTGCTCCTTTTTGATAACAGATTGTATGAGTTTCTGTGCCCTTAGGTGATCCGTATTTGCTTTCTTTTAATTGTTTTGTGACTTCGGTTAAATGAATCAGTATTGTTTCACAGTGAAAAAAAAAAAAAAAAAAAAAAGAAGTGGTAACTCACCTCCCGGGAAGTAGGAAGAATTGGGATGGACTGGTATTATTGAAGTCACTTGAGCAAAGACGAGGCAGAATCAACAAATGATAATGAATTTACCTGCCGGGCCTATGCATTCATTTCCTCCACTGAAGAGGTTCGACCTCAAAAATGCTCTTCATTTTTGGAATTAAAAATAATCTCAAAAATCAGGAGATTCCTTTGGCTCAGAAGGTTCAGTGGACTTAAAACCAGAATGACAACTCTAGATATTGTTCAATTCTAAATTATCAGGGCCATTAATTTGCTGCGTGTGTGATCTGAATATAATTATAAAGCCCAATTTCTTCACCTTGAAAACACTTAAGAAAGTGAAAGGTAAGATTTATTCTTTCTCCCTCTCACCGCCACTCTCTCTCCAACTAGAGTAATACCATGTGTATAATCCAGCCTATTTTCAAAGCCATTGTTGGCTCTGCCACTCACTACCTGTGTGACTTTGCACAGACACTTAATTTCTACAAACTTCAGTTTCTTCTTTTTAAAGTCTGCATAATAATATCAGTTGATAAGGGTATTATAAAGATTACAATGACATGCAAAGTGTTAGCACAGAGGCTAACATTCAATAAAATATAACTATTTTTCTTTTTATTAAACCTGTAGAGTTATTTACTGTTTGTAAAGCACTCTCATGAATTTTTCAATAATCTTTTAGGGTAAATACAATCATTACCAACTTTAGAGATGAGAAAACTGAAGCTAAAAAATACTAAGTCCAGGGACATGCAATGGTAGGAGACAGAGTTGGGTACCAGTTGCAATACCGTTTCAGTGGTGTTTCCGTGAGCTCTAGCTATCTTTTTTAGTGAGACACACAAACTAAAAGAAAGCAAGTCATATTTGTATTTTGTATAGTGCATACATGAGGTTCCCTTTTGAATCCCATTCGGTAGCTAGCAAGAGCTCTGGGCAACAATGGGAAGGGGGTTCCTTGCCTCAGTGCTGTCCCCTATGGTGGCCACTCCCATATGTGGCTATAAACACTTGGAATGTGGCTAGTCTGAACCAAGAAGAGATGCAAGTATAAGATATACACTGGATTTCAGAGACAGTGTGAAAAATATGTAAAATATCTCAATAATTTTTTAAAATTGAAGTATAGTTAATTTACAATGTGTTAGTTTCAAGTGTACAGCTAAGTGATTCAGTTATCCATATATATATGTGTGTGTGTGTGTATATATAATCTTTTTCAGATTCTTTTCCATTGTAGTTTACTATGAGATATTGAGTATAGTTCCCTGCACTATACAGTAGGTCCTTCTCATGTATGATTTTAAAATTGATTACATGATGCAATGAAAATACTTTGGGTATGTTCAGTTAAATGTTTCACCTATTTCTTTTTACTTCCTTCTAATGTGGCTTCTAGAAATTTTCAGTTGCATATCTGGCTTGCATTTGTGGCTTGCATGATATTTCTATTGTAAAGAGCTGCTCTACCTAACTCTTTGCCCTTCCACAGGTATCCCTGGGCCTCTCAACCCTTCTCCCTCCTCACCAAGACTCTGAGATCCTCCTGTCTGGAGAGCAGTGATCTGCTCACCTACTTTATGCCAGAGTGTTAATGAGCTCTCTCTCTCTCTTCTCCCGTCTCTCAATCTGCAGAAAATCTCCTTTTAGAAAAGGTACTGAAAGTGGAAGTTAATACGTCTGGGATAGGGAGAGATATTAGGGCAACTATTACTATTTCAAATGTCTACAGGCGTCAGGAAGGTACCATAAGGTAGACCATGTGTAGGTGGCAATAGAGAGTGGTAGGGACTGTGGCAAAATGAAGAGCATGTGCCTGATCCAAAGGGAACAGCCACCTCTCAGCTCCAGCTAATGGTTGCTATTTTGGAATCTGGGCCCAAGGTGGCCAGACCTTTTGATTTTTCAAGAGCAACCAGAAATCTAGATTCTTATAGGAGGTCTCCTGATTTTCAAAGATTTGCAACAAAATAAAACTTTTAATAAGCATTATAAAGGGCCTGTAAAATCTGCCTTAGGCCTCTATTTGGCCCATTCAGCCTCAGTTTTCTACCTCTTGATTTACCTGTATATATAAGGGCCAGCTGGTGAGATGTGTGGTAAACTGAACAGGTAGTGCTTACAACATTGACTTTGCCTCTTGACATTTGTAGAGCTGGAAGAGTCCTCTCCCTTTATAGATGAGATACTGAAGCACAGAGAGGACAAGGGGCTCATCCACAGTCACACTGTCACTTGCTCAGGACAAGGATGTTGGGGTTCTGATTCTCTGCCCACTGATCCTTTAACACATCACACAGTATCTTCTGTCTGCACCAAGGTTTGCCTCCGACAAAGGATCTTGATGAGCTGCAACACTCTGCCAGGTGTGTAAGTGAGTCTTAGAGCAAAAGATGCCATACCCATACTGGTCTCTGGCTGGCTAGGAAATGGTACAAATGGCTTGTGTCCTAATGAAGCGCTCTCATACATCATAGCATTTATTCGACAAGGACACACACTCGTCATTTACCCAGAGTGAACTGAAATCCCCAAACAACACAGTGGAGAAAAATAATCACAAAGCTGAATACTCCTGTTATGTATGAGCAAGTATACATTCTAGACACCTGAGTCAGGCCCCAGGGGAAGAAAGGCTTCTGAATCTGCAGTTGACACAGAAAGATTTTCACCTAGGGCATATTCTAAATGCTTGTGCCTGCTTCCCAATTCTGAAGTGGGAATGGCCCAACCCAGTTAGTAGAAAAACATGCAGGTATGAAATTTAGCATTCACTCAACATAGCATTTATTCTTCCTGGCCTCTCCTTTTGCAAATACATTTCATGGCACTTAAGACTTAAACTGCCTGCTTATGTTATTGGTAATGGTTCCAAACCAAATACTAGATCCTGAGTAATTTCTTGCGTAAAACCTGGGACTTCCCTGGGTGAGGTAAGAAGGCTGAGACTTTCCAAATTATCCAGGTTATCATAACGTTGCAGAGATGACCAGAGTTAACTTTTTGATAATTTATAATACCATGGCTTCTAGGGTTTTCAAGTCTTAAAGAGCAATTTCATTTCTACTGGGCTATCTCTTCCTGTCAAGAGTCTAATGAGATCGGAAGTACAGATTTACTATCCACATTTTAAAGATAAGGAAATGGAGTCCTAGGAAACTGACCCTATGACTCACCTAGATAATGACAGGACCAGGTGTCTCCTGGTCCCCGTATAAGTTTCTTTCTATGAGAGCAGAAGCAGTGAGGACCTAAGACATCTTTAG
This sequence comes from Balaenoptera musculus, assembly GCF_009873245.2. Classification (NCBI taxonomy): domain Eukaryota; kingdom Metazoa; phylum Chordata; class Mammalia; order Artiodactyla; family Balaenopteridae; genus Balaenoptera; species Balaenoptera musculus. The sequence goes on from NC_045791.1 coordinate 42,574,295, forward strand.
CTTTTCTTCCTGAGAAGAGCTGAATCCCATTACAACATAGTACATTATTACATTGCCTTGAACATTATGCAGACGAAAAGTAGATATAAACCTTCATACTCTTTTGATTCTATCCCCTGACCTAAGTCATGAAGATTATTTATAACATGAATTTAAGAAATCAAAAAAGCAAAAAACAAAAAACCACCAAAAGGATTGAATTTGCCACAGTTTTTGAAGGACCTGGGGAACGTCTCTCTCTCTCTCTCTCTCTAGGAATCCAGATGAAAGACCACATCCTTCCAAATGGGTGATCTTGATAGGCTTTCTTCCTGTGGCCCTTTTTCTATTGTGAGGGGAAAAAAAGGGAGGAGATTTTACTAAGGCCTTGTGCTCAGTAAAGAGGTGGGAGAGGCATCAACCTTCAGAGAGAGAAGACAGAGATAAATAAAGATGTACACAGCCAGCCAAAGGGAAAGGGAAAGAAAAGACCAAGGAAAAGTCAAGAGAGGGGAGGAATGGGGGAAAAGGGCACTGGCTCAGGACGAGACATCCAGTGTGAGGTCACCAAATTAAAATCCAGAGTTCAGCTTCCCTTGAGGAAGCCAAAGATTTTCTTCAACATCTTCGAATGCTTTTCTCAAGTGTGGCCACCCAACATACGTAACAACAGAGTTTCTAACTCAAGTTATATTTTGTTTAGTAATCCAACAATATTCTTTTCTACAGTTTTTCATATTGAATTTATGGTATGTCAATTGCATTATTCTTAAATGAGATTTTGTAGCCCAGCCTGTGAAAATCTCCTCCATTGATCATGCAGGTTCTATAAGACAATGTATTCCAAGTTCCATCAGTTGAATTAAAAGTGAGTCTTAAGAACGCAACCTGTTTGTCAGTTGGAGGCTGTCTGTAAGTACAGTGACTCTGCAGGAGTGAGTTGCAGACGCAGGTTATGCATCTTAGAATTGCTTCAAGAAATTACGTGTTTTACCAAATTCACTCCTCACTGCACCCCAGTGCCTGGCACAATACTGGCCAGTGGGTATTTCTGGGGAAATATTTGCTAAAAGAAGTCTCAAATCCTCAAGTGGACTAACATACCCCTTGTTTAGCATATGTTTTGTATTTTTAACAAATCAGGGAATAGAATAATGATTTTCTGATCACCACATGGCCCACAATAAATGTGTTTTGCTGCCTTAAAAAATGTATAAGTAACAAGTCCTTTGTATTAAATTATTTAACTGGTTCCAGACCCTGTGACAGTTGCTCATGCAAGGAAAAATCCTTCCTTCACTCCATAAGTCTCTATGAAACTTCCATTATGCGAAACACTACTGCTGGCCTTGGGGACATTAAATAGGCAGAGGTCCCTGCTCTCAGAGAGCTTATATCCTAAATAAGAGGAGAGAGACAATAAATGATATTGAAAAATTAACTATAGAGCTCATTAAACACTAAAAAGTGCTAAAGAATAAAGAAAACAAAGCAAGGGAAGGAGCTAGGAACCGTCAAGGAGGTAGAGTGGACATGAAGCTCTCATTGAGATGTGACATTTGAGTGAAACCTGAAGGCAGTGAAGGCTCAGCCAATCGGATTTCTGAAGTGGAGCCTCCAAGGCAGAAAGGACAATAGATGCAAAGGGCCTGAGGCAGGAGCATGTCTGATGTAGTCAAGGAGGATGGAGGAGGCCAACAAAGATGGCAAAAATGATGGGGAAATGGAAGATAATAAAACTCAAGAGGCAATTTTTTTTTAATATTTGAATTTTATTTTATTTTTTTATACAGCAGGTTCTTATTAGTTAACAATTTTATACATATTGGTGTCTATTTGTCAATCCCAATCTCCCAGTTCATCCCACCACCACCCCCAGTGATCATACGTTTGTTCTCTACATATGTGTCTCTATTTCTGCCTTGCAAACAGGTTCATCTGTACCATTTTTCTAGATTCCACATATATGCGTTAATATACGATATTTGTTTTTCTCTTTCTGACTTACTTCACTCTGTATGACAGTCTCTAGGTCCATCCACGTCTCTACAAATGACCCAATTTCGTTCCTTTTTATGGCTGAGTAATATTCCATTGTATATATGTACCACATCTTCTTTATCCATTCGTCTGTCAATGGGCATTTAGGTTGCTTCCATGACCTGGCTATTGTAAACAGTGCTGCAATGAACATTGGGGTGCATGTGTCTTTTGAATTATGGTTTTCTCTGGTATATGCCCAGTAGTGGGATTGCTGGGTCACATGGTAATTCTAGTTTTAGTTTTTAAAGGAACTTCCATACTGTTCTCCATAGTGGCTGTATCAATTTACATTCCCACCAACAGTGCAAGAGGGTTCCCTTTTCTCCACACCCTCTCCAGCATTTGTTGTTTGTAGATTTTCTGATGATACCCATTCTAACTGGTGTGAGGTGATACCTCATTGTAGTTTTGATTTTCATTCCCCTAATAATTAGTGATGTTGAGCAGATTTTTATGTGCCCCTTGGTCATCTGTATGTCTTCTTTGGAGAAATGTCTATTTAGGTCTTCTGCCCATTTTTTAAAAATTAATGAATTAATTAATTAATTAATTTTATTTTTGGCTGTGTTGGGTCTTCATTGCAGTGCGCGGGCTTCTCATTGTCGTGGCTTCTGTTGTTGCCGAGCACAGGCTCTAGACACGCAGGCTTCAGTAGTTGTGGCACATGGGCTCAGTAGTTGTGGCTTGCGGGCTCTAGAGCTCAGGCTCAGTAGTTGTGGCGCACAGGTTTAGGTGCTCCACAGCATGTGGGATCCTCCCAGACCAGGGATCGAACCCATGTCCCCTGCATTGGCAGGCGGATTCTTAACCACTGTGCCAACAGGGAAGCCCTTCTGCCCATTTTTTGATTGGGTTGTTTGTTTTTTAAATATTGAGCTGCATGAGCTGTTTATATATTTTGGAGATTAATCCTTTGTCTGTTGATTCGTTTACAACTATTTTCTCCAGTCTGAGGGCTGTCTTTTCATCTTCTTTATAGTTTCCTCTGCTGTGCAAAAGCTTTTAAGTTTCATTAGGTCCCATTTGTTAATTTTTGTTTTTATTTCCATTACTCTAGGAGGCGGGTCAAAAAAGATCTTGCTGTGATTTATGTCAAAGAGTGTTCTTCCTATGTTTTCCTCTAAGAGTTTTATAGTGTCTGGTCTTACATTTAGGTCTTTAATTCATTTCGAGTTTATTTTTGTGTATGGTGTTAGGGAGTGTTCTAATTTCATTCTTTTACATGTAGCTGTCCAGTTTTCCCAGCACCACTTATTGAAGAGACTGTCTTTTCTCCACTGTATATCCTTGCCTCCTTTGTCATAGATTAGTTGACCATAGGTGCGTGGGCTTATCTCTGGGCTTTCTATCTTGTTCTATTGATCTATATTTCTGTTTTTGTGCCAGTACCATATTGTCTTGATTACTGTGGCTTTGTAATATAGTCTGAAGTCAGGGCGTCTGATTCCTCCAGCTCTGTTTTTTTCCCTCAAGACTGGTTTGGCTATTCGGGGTCTTTTGTGTCTCCACACAAATTTTTAAGATTTTTTGTTCTAGTTCTGTAAAAAATGCCAGTGGTAGTTTGATAGGGATTGCATTGAATCTGTAGATTGCTTTGGGTAGTATAGTCATTTTCACAATATTGATTCTTCCAATCCAAGAACATGGTATATCTCTCCATCTGTGTGTGTCTCATCTTTGATTTCTCCAAGAGGCAATATTTAATATTTGCCTTACATGGGGAGAGGGAAGAAGAGACCATTCCAACCATCTGATAGTATCCTCCCAACAAGTAGAAATTACTCTGCAGTTTCCCTCATCTCTGTGCAGACCACTCATCCAGAAAAAAACCATCCCTGCCAAATCCTAAAGATGGTCATCTTTATAAGCATGGATGTGCTTATTTCTTACCTGTGCACAGCATGCGCAGCACATTAGCTGAGAGGGGTAAGCAGAATAGACCAGATTCGCTTCATCAGCTCTGCTCCATTTCTGCTCCCTTTACCCCAGCCTAAGATCCCAGCCTCTCTCCTCTGGATTATCGCAGGAGCCTCAAGCTCTTGTCCTGCCTCCAGTGTCTGTAGCTCATAGGCATTCCACACACCTGGCCCAGCCACCCCACTGATACCAAGTTCTGAGGGTCCCAAGGGGTCCCTGGGGAAGGCAAGAGAAGGAGGCAGTTGTTGGGGCTCTGGACTCCCATCCCCACTTCAGCCGGAGTGTCCCTTGATTTCAGACTGAAGTATGACGTCTCTGCGTGAGATTTCTTCTTGCCCTTCAAACTGGAAAACCACTGACCTAAAACAACAGCTCACATCATATCACTCTGTCACCCTTTTGCTCCAAGACCTTCAACACCCCGATTGCCAGTAAAATAAAGCCCAAGATCCCATTACACCTTGAATAAAATGCAGGGTCCTTGCAGTGACCCATCTGGCCTCAGTGATGTCCTTCCCTCCTGTCCCCTCACACAGCCCACTCCAGCCACCCATGGGACTTGCTCCAGGACCCTCCATGTACCCACTGCCTCAGACCTCTGTGCTGACTGTCTCCTCTGCTGGGAACATAATTCCTCTGCTTATTTGGTTGGCTGACCCCCTCATTTCATTCAGGAATTCAGTCAGGTTTCTGTTCGAGTGTCATCTCCTTTTAGCCACTCCTGGTCACCCCATCTAAAATAGCACCTCATTCACTCTCTATTTTCCAGTCTTGCTTTATTTTGCTTTATAGCACCTATTGCTACCTGATGTTGTGTTATATGTTTATTTGTTTACTGTTTTTCTCCACACCAGGATTATAAGTTCTAGGAGAACAGGAGCTTTGTTGTGTCACTGTTCTATCCCTAAGCACTTAGGATGGTGCCTGGCCCATAGTAGGTGCTCAATAAATATTTGCTGAACGAATGAATGAATGAGGCATGTAAGCGTGGCCTTCATGGCACTCCACAATCTTGTCTGGACAATATTCTTCAGCCTGAACTTGTGGCTGTCCCCGCCCTGTCCCCACACACCCTAACCAAGTTCACAGTGCATCTGTCGCCAAATCCCGCCAGTATTGTTTCATTTTTGCTCAAGGGACCTCCTATACCTGAAACACACCTCTTATCATTTCCGCCTGACATAATAAGCATTTTTCTAGACTCAGTTCAAAGAACAGCCTTTTGGAGGCCTTTCTCCAACCCCCCGCCTGGAGCATGTTCCCCTTCCAAGCCCCCAGAGCTCTTTATCCTTTGCTCTTTCCATAGAGCCTGTCTCCCTCCCTGCTGGCTCCATTCATGAATGTGCTGTCCTCCTGGGCACGCAGGGCATTCTGCTTCAAGGACAGTGTGTGGGGTACAGTATGTGCTCAATAAAAAGTTGATTTCGGAGTTAGGAGAAAGAATGAAGTGATAGCTCACACAACCTTCTTGTCCCCCTTACTTTTAGTTTTTACCTATTCTGAGCTACAGCCTGCTTTATCTTTGGGTGTTGCTAACTCCCAGCAATGTAACTTTCATCCTTCCCAGGCTAGTTCTGCCAAGTTCTTCCCAGCCTGGCTTTTCCTGGCGCTTTGACTCTCTGCTGTTTCCGACAGCACCTTTCGTATGTCCCTACCTGCTATACTTACAGCCAGAGCAGCTTATTGAATTATTTTTTACCTGATTCTAGGCCAGCACTTCTCAAAGTGTGTTCTGGTGACACCAGACTTGGGAGGGACTGTGGGAGAAAAGGCTTCTGCTTGGGGTGTGTCCAGCATGTTAAGTGTTCTGTGAATCCTGCAGTAAAAATACCTGTTTAGCATCATTAAGCCAAAGGATCACATATTTCTTTGCCGAACTACTTTTTTCCCCACAAAGCTCCTATTAATACCCTGAAAAATTATAATCTTGCAGCACATAATTTTACAATGTTATCTTGGATGTGTGCAAGAATGTTTGTGAAATAAGGAATGAACTGCGATGACATGGCAACTCATGAACACACAGAAATGGAATAATCATCAGTAGCGTAATAACACAGTAAAATAGCCACCAACGTATGTATATGCTTCCTTCTGTACCTGGCACTGCTCTAGGATTCACTTAATCCTCACAAAAATTCTTATGAGGAAAGCACTATTACCATCGGTCCCATTTCACAGATGGGGAAACAAAACGCAGAGAGGTTAAGAGATCTACGCAATCCACACCACTATTAAGTGGCAGACGAGGGCTTTGAGCTCAGGGTTCTGTCCCCAGGAACCCTGCTTTTAGCCCCCCCTCTAGTGACGCATGCCACACGGGCCTCTCTGTTGCTTGGCTTTATACGAAACTTTGCTAAGAGCGAAATCAGTGCTCATTTTGTACCCACTGTGCACCAAGCACTTCAAGTACCTCATCTCATTTAAAGTTCTCAAGAAACTTTATGAAGCAGGAATTATGACTGACATCTCAAATCACCCAGTTAGTGAGCAATTCACCTCGCTGTTGCCTTTCCATTCGTGATGACGCTTAAAAATCGTACCGGGACCCATTAGCGCTCTCCCAGCCACTTGTTAAGGCTTTCGTATGGCTACTCCTTTGCAGCAATTCCTTCCAGAAGCCTGGCGGAAAGGCCCCTCCTGGGAATGAGTTGAAAGCACAGAAAACAGCTTTGCGTATTTGGAGAGAGAAGGCGGCAGCATTTTGCCGAGGGCGCACATGCGTCCGGGTAGCTTTTCTTTTCCTTTTACTAAGAAGCCCGTCAGGCCGGGAATAGAAGACAGTACAGGGGAGAACTGTGGATAATCAAAGACTCAGCCGGAAAGAGGGGTAAGTTTGGTGGTGACCTGTCTGCAGAACTCCCAGAAAGGGGCCCCCTTAGCACAGAGTGGAGTCTTTCTGGAGCTATGATAGGCGTATCCTCCTCCACCTCACATCACATAAGTGGGCATCGGTAGCAGAGTGTGGGGTGAGGACCAGGGGAGCGCCCTTTTTCTCTCTCAGAAGGATAACGGTGACAGGGTCCAGGTTGATCAAGTCAAGGCTGAGAGGCAGGTATCTCTGAGCCTGTGTCCTCAGCACTGAGGCCGCTGGAGGCCAGTGGAGTCTAAGTGGCTCGTCCACAGCCAGAGCCTTTGTCCGGAGCGTGACTCGCCCACCATTTGCATCCCCAGGATGAGCCCCTGAAGGGGGAGTGGAACGGGGACACCTGGTCTGCCTGTCACCGTGCTGGGCTTCACCCTGGGCTGACACAGCTCCATCAAAATTAGCAGCATCTTTTTCAGCTGAGGAAGTGTTAAGTTTTGTGAGATTCTTAGATAAATAACTATGCCGGGAAGATAGAAGAAGCACTTGCAAGCAAGAGTAAGACGATTGTAGGAACCTGGAAAATTCTACCACAGGTTGCCAGGTGAGTAGCACCGCCGTCGTCAGCCTCAGGGAAAGCCGTGGAGGATTGAGTCCCCTTTAGGGAGAGATCTGGGCTTGGGGACGCCTCTTAGTTAAATCGGGCAGGCCCCCAAATTCAGCAGCTCCCTGAGGTAAAGGAAAGCACAACGGCTCGAGGCTAGAGCTCCCAAGAGGAAGCCGAGATGGTCTCAGGGCCAGGTGAATGGTTGTGCCTCGCAGAACTCCAAAGATGATCTTTCAGTCCTCTGCAGCGTAGATTTGTATATTGATGGAGACCATTTTAGGGCAGACAACAGTCAAGTGTCTTGAGGAAGGTGTCATTTTTTTCTCATTCATAAACAGTGCTACGCGGGCTCACTCAGTACTGCCTGAACCCTGAACTGCTCACAGGAGCAGCAATGCCTAATCTGGGCCTTGCCTTCGCTTCTTGCTACTAGCCCCGAGGATGAGGAGGGAAAATGTGCCACGTTCTCCCTGTGGAGAGAGACCTGGGTTTATGGCAGGGCATAAACCTGGTCAGAGCAGGACCTGGCTCATCGAAAGGCTAACACACCTCTGAATACCTTTTCTCTGAACTTTCTGGCTGGTCTTGTGCTCACTCTGCTTTCTCCTACATCTTCCAACTGAGACTCATAAACATCAGGCTTGCCTATTCTTTCCAAGGTTCATTTAAAAGGCGCCACTTTTGGAGAAGCTGCAAAGAGCTGAGGGTCTTTCTGTTCCTCCCGCCAGCCGTTCCTCTGGGCCAAAGGTGTAATGACAGAGCCCAGAGCCAGCCCTTCCCGGAAGCTTCTGGGCTAATGAGAATTCCCCGGGGCTCCTGGAAAGGAGGTGAGGTCATCGCATCGGGGCAGGAAGGGAAATTCTTGGGAACTGGTGCTGGTAGGGCGGAAAGTTTTTTCAGCCTCAAGGTTGCCTGTAGCAAGAAAAACCACCTCTCCCTCCCCCTGGCTTGGTGTCTTTTCTTTTTCCCTTTTTGGCACCACAAAACCAGGTGCCCTGGATACCTGGGCAAGTGTGTTTTGTTCCCTCTTGGCTCTGTGCCAGTCCAGGCTGGCCGTGCCCCAGGCCGAGGCAGCTGCAGGTGAGTCACTGCCTGAGTCCAGTTCCTGCAGATTCTAGGCTGGGTTTGTTTCTTTAGGAAACCACCAGCACAGCCCTGGACTTGCCTTAAATCAAACCATTTTTTGAGTTCAGGGACGGTCTCTTCCTACCATTATTCTTAGGGCTGAGCACAATACCTGGAGCATGGCAAGCACTCAAAAATATTTGTCAAGTGACCCAAATAAATATATAGATAGATAGATGATAGATAGATAGATAGATAGATAAATAGATAAATAGTGTGTTTTACATGAACTTATGTATATCATATGTATCAGTCAGGGTTCTCCGGAGAAACAGAACCAATAGGAGATTTTATTTATTTATATAAAGATATTTATTTTAAGGAATTGGCTCACACAGTTGTGGAACCTGGCTAGTCCAGATCCATAGGGCAGGCTGGCGGCCTGGAAACTCAAGCAGGACTGGATGCTGCCGTCTTAAGTCAGAATCTCTTTTCCAGGAAACCTCAGTTTTTACTCTTAAGGCTGGTTGGCTAGGTCTACCCACATTATTGACAGCAATTTCTTTTATTTAAAGTCAACTGGTTGTAGATGATAATTCCATCTACAAAATATCTTCATAGAAACACGTAGATTAGTGTCTGATTAAATCACTGGGTACTATAGTCTAGCAAGTTGACACACAAAACTAACCATTACATCCTGTGTCAAATTATGTTCATTGAAACAAACAACCACCACCACTACCACCAAAAAACCTGCCACCTAACAAACAAATACTATATAATAAAAGCCCAGTAAAACGGAGTTGGCCCGAAACCTGTACCTCATGTCCAGCTAAGAGCTGGCAGCACCAAGATGCTTAAAACACATTCATTGCCCTCGGGAGGTAACTCTCTAGTTGGGGAGAGAGTGGGGTAGACAGTTTAGAAAGGAGTGTAACAAATGCTGTAATCAAGATGTGGACAAAACTTGCTACTGCCATTTAAAGTTGGATAACCTCTAAGGGTTGAGAATACCCTTGGTAACCCGAGAGAGTCTGATGTCAGCCAGGCTAATATTATAACCTTAGCTGCTCTGCAGAGAGAGTTTCAAATACCTTAAATAAATGGACTGTGAAATGGCCAAAGGGTCTTAATGCCAGTAAATATCAAACCACTCAAAGCAAACTGGGTATTTGGGGAAAGGCCTGCCAGGAAGCCACTCTCATCCCGCCACCCATGGCTCTTCCTGAATGCCAATCAGATACCCAAGGCCCTCCACAGCTTGAGATCTGAAGTCCTCTGGATAAACCCCCCAAGAAACTGATGCCTGAAAGGGCAGGTTGGTTAGACACGAGGCTCTGCCTGCTGCCTTACTGAGGGTACCGGAGGCCCAGGACTAACTTCACTACATTTCTATTTCTGGAAGACCAGCACTGCGTCCTGTTTCCCCTCCCCCAGTGGATGTGAGCAGACCGCTGGCATCTGTTCCCATCAACAGGGCTGACAGCTTTTATAATGCGCATGCTCTTCTACTTTCTTTCTAACAGTATCTGTGTTCAAATTAAAGATTGGGCTCAAAAGATTGAGTTGGGATGCCTTGCTAACACCACAGTGGGGTGGTCAGATTTACCATTTGTCTCCTGCATGGAAACATTGAGATCATACAAATAAGAACCAAAGTCTCTGCATTCTTAGGACAGCCCATGCAGTCAAATCCAATGGCTAAGAACAATTCAAGTTGTTTTTTAAGACAATTGATTACTCAACCCTGTAACAACAATGGTAACAGCAGCAACAACCCAAGTGCACCAGCTGACCTTGACCTGAACTTCCCTGGACCGCCCCTTTCCAAACATACTTTGTAAGAGCAGACTGTAGGTAACTTTGATCTTACGTTTCCTCTTTTTTTCTTTTTTTTGGAAATTTTTTTTTAAACATCTTTATTGGAGTATAATTGCTTTACAATGGTGTGTTAGTTTCTGCTTTATAACAAAGTGAATCAGCTATATATATACATATATCCCCATATCTCCTCCCTCTTGCATCTCCCTCCCTCCCACCCTCCCTATCCCACCCCTCTAGGTGGTCACAAAGCACCGAGCTGATCTCCCTGTGCTATGCGGCTGCTTCCCACTAGCTATCTATTTTACATTTGGTAGTGTATATATGTCCATGCCACTCTCTCACTTCGTTCCAGCTTACCCTTCCCCCTGCCGGTGTCTTCAAGTCCATTCTCTACATTTGCGTCTTTATTCCTGTCCTGCTCCTAGGTTCTTCATGACCATTTTTTTTTTTTTTTTAGATTCCATATATATGTGTTAGCATACGGTATTTGCTTTTCTCTTTCTGACTTACTTCACTCTGTATGACAGACCCTAGGTCCATCCACCTCACTACAAATAACTCAATTTCATTTCTTTTTATGGCTGACTAATATACCATTGTAAACATGTGCCACATCTTCTTTATCCATTCATCTGTCGATGGACACTTAGGTTGCTTCCATGTCCTGGCTATTGTAAATAGAGCTGCAATGAACATTGTGGTACATGACTCTTTTGGAATTATGGTTTTCTCAGGGTATATGCCCAGTAGTGGGATTGCTGGGTCATATGGTAGTTCCATTTTTAGTTTTTTTAAGGAAGCTCCGTACTGTTCTCCATAGTGGCTGTATCAATTTACATTCCCACCAACAGTACAAGAGGGTTCCCTTTTCTCCACACCCTCTCCAGCATTTATTGTTTGTAGATTTTTTGTTGATGGCCATTCTGACTGGTGTGAGGTGATACCTCATTGTAGATTTGATTTGCATTTCTCTAATGATTATTGATGTTGAGCATTCTTTCATGTGTTTGTTGGCTATCTGTATATCTTCTTTGGAGAAATGTCTATTTAGGTCTTCTGCCCATTTTTGGATTGGGTTGTTTGTTTTTTTGATATTGAGTGTCATGGGCTGCTTGTAAATTTTGGAGATTAATCCTTTGTCAGTTGCTTCATTTGCAAATATTTTCTCCCATTCTGAGGGTTGTCTTTTCGTCTTGTTTATGGTTTCCTTTGCTGATCTCATGTTTCTTGATGTGGACTTAAAAGCCTACCTATCCAGGGCAATCCATTCAGAACAGTGTCAGCCTCCTGGGGCCCCTGTGCCAGGAAGTCCCATGACCCCCACTAAACCTGGAGGGTGGGGGATGGCAGTGGCTATCCCAGGGTTTATTTGCCAGCCCAGATAGAGCTTAGGACTGACACGCAGTTTAATTATCATGCAGAGCTGCAGCTGGAAGTGGCTGGAGTGAGTTGGCATCTGCTTTTGCAGAGCACAATTTCTGCAAATAATTAACCACCAGAACTCTTGATTCTCTCTAATTAATGAAGAGGAAGCCTGGAATCTTCAAAGTCCACGAATGTCATGCTGCCATTGTGTCAGGATTGATCTCCTTTGTTCTAAACCGAAGAGCATGCCTCTCCTGCCTCTCCTAATTCTTTATAAATTGAATTTTTCTATTACTAGTTGTGACAGCTAAGTAACATGACTTCAGAAATTCACCCGCAGTTCATGCCAGTATTAGAAGCCTGAATAATAATAATTTTTTAAAAAAGAACTATAATGGAACAAGCTTTCTGTCTCTGACCCAGAATTAATCATCATGAAGAGACACCTCCTGAAAGGAGGGTCGTTAATTAGCTCTAATGGATCTTGCTAGGTGGAGCTGGAATTATTGAGAAGTCGGCAAACAGAGGGGAAGAGAAGATTCTTCCCTTTCTCTGTCCATCTCCATGTGATGCGGGGATGTAATACGCTGGGACTGTGCTTCCAGGGGGTGGGGAGTCATGGTGGAGGCCACAGAAAAGCTCAGTTCATGGGGGATGCTGATGTGTCAGCATGGAAATCCACCAACTTGGAACATCTTTGAGAAAAAGAAGTAAAAGTGGGCAAAGGTCCTATCCCTGGCCTTAACTGAGCATTTAATGAAGACACCACACAGGAGCCAGAGTGGGATCCTATTAAAACCCAAAGCAGGCAGTGTTACACTTCTTCTCCAGAGGTCCCAGTGGCTCCATCTCTCTAAAGGAAAGCAAAGTTTATATATGAGCCTACAGGGTTCCACTTATCTGGCCACTGTTTCCTCTGTGACTTCATTTCCTCTGTTCTATTCCTCATCCACTTCATTCCAAACAAACCAGCTTCTTTGATGTTCTACCAACACTTCAGCTCCTACCTCAGGACCTTTGCCCTGGCTATTCTTATCTGTCTATAGCACTGCTTTCCAGATATCCACTTGGCTGCCTTCTTCTTTTCCTTTAGGTCATTGTTAAAATTTCACCCTCTTATTAAGGCCAACATTGACACCATGTAAGGCCACAATACACCATGTAAAATAGGACTCCCTACCCCCAACACTCCTTATTCCTCTTATCCTACTATATTTTTCTCTTGCCTCCTAACATGCTATATAATTTCCTTATTTGTTGTGTTGTTATATGTTTGGCCCCTCTCCAGCATGTATTATTTGTAGACTTTTTGATGATGGCCATTCTGACTGGTGTGAGGTGATACCTCATTGTAGTTTTGATTTGCATTTCTCTAATAATTAGCGATGTCGAGTATCTTTGTATGTGCCTATTGGCCATACGTATGTCTACAAATAATACATTCTGGACCGGGTGTAGAGAAAAGGGAACCCTCCTACACTGTTGGTGCAAATGTAAATTGGTGCAGCCACTAAGGGAAACAATATGGAGGTTCCTTAAAAAACTAAAAATAGAGCTACCATTTGATCCAGCAATCCCACTCCTGGGCATATATCCGGAAAAGACAAAAACTCTAATTTGAAAAGATACATGCCCCCCAGTGTTCATAGCAGCACTATTTACAATAGCCAAGACATGGAAGCAACCTGATGTCCATTGACAGATGAATGGATAAAGAAGATGTGGTACATACACACAATGGAATACTACTCAACCATAAAAAAGAATGAAAGAATGCCATTTGCAGCAACATGGGTGGACCTAGAGATTATCATACTCAGTGAAGTAAGTCAGACACAGAAAGACAAATATTATATGATATCACTTACATGTGGAATCTAAAAAGTAATACAAATGAATCTATATACAAAACAGAAATAGCCTCACAGGCATAGAAAACAAAACTATGGTTACCAAAGGGGAAAGGGGGATAGGGATAAATTAGGGGTATGGGATAAACAGATACACACAATCATATATAAAATAGATAAGCAACAAGAATTTACTGTAGAGCATATGGAACTGTATTCAATATCTTGTAATAACCTATAATGGAAAAGAATCTGAAAAAGAATAGATATATATTACTTTGCTGTACACCTGAAACTAACACAATATTGTAAATCAACTATACTTCCAGAAAAAAATGTGCCTCCTCTACCTCTCACTAGAATATAAGCTCCACAAGAACAGGGATTCTTGTCTGTTTTGTTCTCTGATATATTCCCAGCACCTAGAACAGTGCCAGTTCAATAAATATTTGCAGAGTGAGTGAATCAGGCATCCCACTTCGGAGCATTTGCTGGTATGTATGAAGACTGTACGTGCCCATTCAAAGTGATTGCTCAAACATAAAGACCAGGGTATGAGCTGTTCCTTTTTCTTTCTTAAGTGTCTGGATGAAGTGCTGTTATTTATTTCCTCTGGCTGCCAAATGTTAATAATTAAAACAAACAGTGTGATCAGAGTTAAATATTACTTGAGGTCTTTCTTTCTTTCCCAATGGCTTCTGTAAGAAGAAGCGAGGGTGGAACTAGCCAAGAGTGATGCTTTTATGGAAGGGGGGTTGTTTTTTGTCTCCAGGGATCTCAGTTTTTCCACTTTAACTCCACAGAGAGTGAGAAATATTGTGCAATAGCAATGGTGGTGGGGGAGAGATGTCTCTTGTGTAATTCAGTAGTGACCCTACTGAGGGGAAGCATTCGTAGCATACAGGGCCGGGGCCAGAGCAGGAGCTTTAGGCAGGGAGTTGCAATGGAGTCCACATCTATGGATTGTATCTATTTGTGTGGATTGTTTCCAAATCCCCCAGTCCCCTCCTCACTCATGCTTCCCAACCATGGGGCCATAATAAATTCCTGTATTAGATTCTTTCCATCAAGGAATGCCTACTAAGTCATGCGTTGGTCTGTGACTTGCCAAGGGTTAGGTAAATCTGGCAGTAGTTGCAGTCTACACATGAGGGCCCTCAGAAGTGGGTTGATCCATCCTTCTATGCTCTACTTAATCTGTGCCTCTTACCAATCCCTCCTTAGCTTAAAGGGACTGACCTCAGAGGGAGACATGTTTACATTCAGTTAACAAACCAACTGCTGCTAGGTGAGTGCTGGGTCATGAAACATAGATTCCAGCCTTTATTCTGCAGCTGCCGGTTGAGTGACTTGAGCCATTTATCTCCCCGCACCATGGTTTCTAACTCCACTTTCTTAACACTTAAAAAAAATCTTTCTCATTTATTCCTCTGAATAGCTCTGTCTCTTAATTTTAGAGATAAAGAAGGAAAGGCCCAGAGAAGTCAAGGTACTTGCCTAAGACCACACTGTTATTAAGAGATAGGATCAAAAAAATAAAAAATAGAATTACCTTATAATCCAGCAATCCCACTTCTGCGTATTTATCCAAAGGAAATGAAAACAGGACATCGAAAAGATATCTGCACCCCCTGTGTTCACTTCAGCATTATACACAATAGCCAAGATGTGGAAACAACCCGAGTGTCTATCAATAGATAAATGGACAAAGAAGATGTGGTCTATATAAACAATGGAATATTATTCAGCTATGAGAAGGAAGGAACCCGGCCATAGGCCACACCATGGATGGACCTTGAGGCTATTACGCTAAGTGAAATAAGCCAGACAGAAAAACACAAATACTGCAAGGTATCTCTTATACATGGAATCTCACAAAAAAAAAAAAGTCAAACTCATAAAGACAGAGGTAGAAATGTGGCTGCCAGGGGCTTGAGGGGTAGGGAAAAAGGGAAATAAGAAGAAACTGGTTAAAAAAAAAGAAAAAATGAGGTAGGGCCAAGACCTGAACTCTCCCGGCAAATTCAGTTTCTGTTCATAATGCCTTTCAGATCAGAAAGACACCCACTCTATTTTCCTCTTGGAGCTACAAATAAAACTGTTCTTACACCTAAAAAGGGATTTTACCGATCCAAAATGGATTATTATTAAAGTGGCCTCCCAAATTCAGCGGATGCTCAGAGGTCAGAACTGAGAACCTGAACTAAGCCACATGGGGGTAAAAGTATGAACTGTGTTTTCAGATATTCTAAATTCAAATTCCAGGGCTGACATTTAGAGCCTCCCTTCGAAGCCAAGTTTGGCATAGTGCTCCGATTCTAAATAGCAAAATTGACCTTCCCTCTTAGACTCAGATTCTAAATTATTCTGAAGATTCTTCCCCTTAGACCGCTCCTGACAGCCAACCTGAAACAGCCTCCAGGACACTCTTGCTGATTTACAACTGCAATCTTGCTAAAAGGAATGGGAAAAAGCCAAGATGAGTTTCTGTGGGACAGAATTACTGGCGTGAAATACTAACATCGCTGCAACGTGGCATATGACTGACTAGCTGCCCTCCCTTTCTTATTTCACTGAAATAGGTCATTTGTTACAAAACGGAGGGAGCCTTGCTCCTCAGCCCTTGGCCCCCCAAAGGAGGAAAGGAAAAGGCTGCTTATGGCGCTCCTTGGTGTGTGCCTGCCTGTGGCTCCCCAAAGCCAACACTGGGCCAGTGAGGCTGTCCTTATTAAGTGCCCATGTCAGTGGTTTGTCTCTGATGAGGATCTGTGACTGCTGTGTGCAGAGCCCTGCTGTTTCCTGTCTTTATTGAAGGAATAAAGACTGGGCAGGATGCAGGCAGTAAGCTCCAGCTGTCCCTGCTTAAAATACACTGATGAGATAGGAACTGGCCATTTGGGTTTGACAAAATATTCTCTAAATGAGGAAGGGGGTACCTTGCGCTCAAATTTATTCTCTCCCAGAAACTTGACCCACCCTATCAGTTAGTCAATCAAACATTTGCTGGCAGCGCTCACCACCTCCCATCTTTTACAAAGGGTGGGGTGCAGCCAGAAGTAAAACCCTACAAGTTATTAAAGGCTTGGCTTGGAAGAGTGGAAAATTCAAATGAGAACAGGGCCAGGTGGGCAACGTGAATGAATGAGTGAATGAATGAAGCTGTTTCATAATAGCACCTTAAGATACTTTTTTTATACACATCGGTTTTCCTTGTATATTTAATACACAAGAATATTCTTTCCCTCGCAAAGTCAGAGCCCTGTTGGTCTACCTTCGGTTTTCACATTTTTAAAAGAGACAGGGCTATCTTCCTCAACCCTTCTATAAGATGACAATAGGGCAAATGCCGACTGAAATGGCAACCGACAGCAGATTCAGTGTTGAGACGATTGGAGATACTGCAAGGCAGCGTGAGGACTGAGTCCGGTTAGAGATTATGGGTTATCACAAGGGAGCAGCTGCTTACTAAGGGCCCTGTTGCCTTATTGCTAAGTGAAAATGGGAGCCCAGAGTATATTTTCAAATTCTTCTGGGCTTCCCTGGTGGTGCGGTGATTAAGAATCCGCCTGCCAACTCAGGGGACACAGGTTCAAGCCCTGGTCCGGGAAGATCCTACATGCCGCAGAGCAACTGAGCCCGTGGGCCACAACTACTGAGCCTGTGCTCTAGAGCCCGCGAGCCACAGCTACTGAGCCCGTGTGCTGCAACTACTGAGCCTGCACTCTAGAACCCGTGAGTCACAACTACTGAGCCCGTGTGCTGCAACTACTGAAGCCCGCGCACCTGGATCCCATGCTCCGCAACAAGAGAAGCCACTGCAATGAAAAGCCCGGGCACTGCAACGAAAAGCCCGCGCACTGCAACGAAGAGTAGCCCCAGCTCGCCGCAACTAGAGAAAGCCCGCGCGTAGCAATGAAGACCCAGTGCAGCCAAAAATAAAATTAATTAATTAATTAATTTAAAAAAAATTAATTAATTAATTTAAAAAAAATCTTCTAAAGCGCTGTTCTTCCCCCTACATGACATGGAGTATGTTGCCATTTCTCTCCTTGGATTTCTTCAGGCTCGTCTTGCCCTTCCATTTCCCCCAAGTGGATGGGAGGCTCCCCATTGAAGGCTGAGGGGTTTCCCTCTTTGTCTGCTCACAGGGATAGTCTGAGTTCTTTGCACTAGAGAAACTGTGAGATAATAAATGTTTGCTGGTTTAAGCCCCTCGGTTATGGTATGATTTGCTGTGTGGCAAGAGATAACTAATACATCTTGATTCTGTGGTTGGATATCATTCTTCCCGTCCAACTTCATGTTGTTCACACAAGGAGTAAGCGTGTACTTTCTACGTATATCAAAACCTCCAACTGATACAAATTATAGGTATGACGGAGCCCCTGGAGGTACTTCTAGAAGCCTCCTTAGGATCAGCATTGGTTCTGCACACAGCATCCTTAGATATGGTCCTTTAATCAGTTCATAATATCCACTTCGCTGTAAGAGAGAGGCTACACAGGACATTGGTAGGAAGACTTGAATGGAGCCTTGATGAATTACAAGGATTCACACAGGCCCAGAGGGATGGCAGGTAGGAGCATATTCAGTGCAAACAGAAGAGTCCTGTATAAAGGCAGGATTCAAGGGACAATGGAGAGATGGCTGGACTGCAAGATTTGCGGGGGAAGGATTGTGTTTGTCTTGTTCACTGTCTCCATCCCTGGTCTGGCAAATAAAGGCTCAGTAATTTTTTTTTTTAATGATATAATGAAAAAATGGGGAGTGTGTATAGGTGAAGAGTTAGAGAGGTTTGGATATGAAGGCTAGCCAGGTTTGTGAAGAACTATATGGTTGACATATTTTTCTGGGAGTCAATCTTTCTCAGCTGGTGAGGGATCAACATCTGCCTGAGCTTTGGGCAGAACTTAAGCAGAGTCAATACTTGGTGTGATAAGGAGATGCCAAGAAGACTGTGGGTCATGAACTGTGGTTGCCAAATGTCACCACGATAGGCATGATTAATTAAACCTCAGAAACCTCTCAAAGAAGTATTTATCTTGGGGAGAACTGCATGGGGGGAAACGACTAACCCAGAATGGCAAAGGTAGAAACTGTGCTGGTAATTGATCTTGAAGTCAAGGTTACCAGGTTAAACCTGAGATCCAAGCTGGGAACTTGCATAGATGAGCAGTGAAGAAGAGACAGCCTAGAGGCATTCCATGGATAAGACACATGCATGATGTCTGTCTCAATTTTAACAGCCTCTTGGGTTCCTAAGTCTTCCAGGATTGGACAGTCCACATCAGGCGACAAGCCCCAGCCCCACACATCCTTGCTCCTGCCTCTTTTTCTCTGACCTAATTCCCTGGCCCCCAAGACTTTTCTAGGTCATCTCTTGGTAGAAGCATCCATTTTTCTGTAATTCAGATATGGGTCCTTAGACTACGACCCAACTTCAAACCTGGTAAGTCAAGTTCTGTTTAGTGAAGGGCATAGGTTAAGATGGGCCTTGGATTCAGATATACTTTTGTGAAGGCAACTGGCTGATTTTTTCATGAGATTTATATTTTTATTAATTAATACAACAAAATGTATTTACTGATTCAATTGAGATATGGCTCTAAATGATGGGAACACAAAAATGAATAATATAAGGTGCCTACCTTAAAAGCCTCATAGTCTAACTGGAGAGTCCAAAATGTTTATGTGAGCTGTGTGTGTGTGTGTGTGTGTGTGTGTGTAGCTTTGGAAAAGAGTCAGGGAAAACTCCATCAAAAAGGTAATTCTCAAACTGAATCTTGATGGGAGAAAACTAGAAAATCACTAGGCAGATCTGGAGACACAGAAGAGCATGGTGGGTTTAGGGAAGAGTAGATACTTAGTTTGGTCAAAGCATAGAGTATATTTATGTGATGAAGGGAGAGATGGAAAGATGGCATGAAGGAAATGATAAGGAATGAGCTGGAAAAAGTAAGCAGGAGTTTCTGGATCTTGAAGGATCTTGAATACTGGTCTAGGGAGTTTGAAATTTATCTCATAGGTGATGAGGAACCATGGAAGGATTTTAAACAGAAGAGTGATGCATTCTGATTTGTGATTTTGAAAGATAACTAAGGGTAGAATATTGGTGAATTGGAGGCGGGGAGATTGGCTAGGAGGCTATTACAGAAGTCTAGGCAAACGTGGGTGAAATGTAATGACAGTAAACATGGAAGGGGAGAGGATCAACAACAGATCCTTAGGAATCTGAATGGACCAGGCCTGGCAGTGATGGGAGGTGGCGGATGGCTGTAGAGATGTAGGAGGCTAAATAAGGCTGAGGTCTCCTGCTCAGGCACTTGGTTGAAGTAATTTGATATAGTAGAGCTATCTGTGTGGGTGAGCTTTGTGCTGTTTAAGCAAAAGATCAGTGTTAATATTAAAATTCGACGTATCTATCAACCTGCTCTGGGGGTCTCAAAAAGGTAGGATGTTGTGAAGGAGAGAAGAGATCAGATTATGGTTCAGAATAGTTAAGTATAAAACTAGATGCCGGTGGCATGAAGGACAGTCCAGGGCCTTCTTGTGGGAAGGCCAGCTGAAAATAGCTCTCTGGGCTGGGCCGGCTGAACTGGCAGGCAAGGTGTGGGTGACATTCCTGTGAGCAATGTGGATCCCCAGATGACCTTGGCCTATAGTTAGGTCTCACAATCAGCTGCGGCTGGTTTCCAAAGCAGCAACAACAGCAGCTGACAGGTTTTCTTCTCTGTCAAGTATATTTTCTTCTCTGTCAAGAAAAAGTGCTCATAAGCAATACATTTCCCAAGTAGCTACTCTTTCTGGTTTGACTAAGGGCTTCTATGGTGGAAAATATGCCCATGGTTTCTGTAAAACCATTTAAAAAAATTCATCACTTTTTTCTTGAGTCAAAATACCTTGAACCTCTTGGGTAACTTAGGAGAATTCAGTGTAAGTTCTACCCCTGGAAAATAGGCCGAAGAAATGCCTGCTTGTATGTTTTAGTTCAGTACCTAATCTCACCCCCACTCTCCCTACCGCCTCCCCACATGTTTCAATAAAAGTAAATTAGAATATAAGGATTCAAAGGCAGGGAAGGAATCCAACCTTAACAGAGTAGAAATCAATGTCCCCTTTTGGGATCTGAAGTTGGAACACAAGAATCTAACTTTGAGATGCTCAGATGAAAAATTCTGACAATCACTTAAAGTTCATGTCAAAACATCTGGTGGTAAGTTTGTTTTAGCGTATGGTAACTGGGGATAATATTGTGAGACTGCAATAATGTTTTTTATTTGTAAATTGAGCTTTAGCTTCTGTACTTCATCTAGGAAACGCTAGAGGGAGTACGTCAGATAGAGGAAAAAGGCTACCATGAGAATGAAAGGAATGAAGAGGAGAGATGGCTGGGGAGGAAGGCATTTCTCCATTTCACCGAGGCTCAGAATTTTACTTAGGTAGACACTAATCTTTATACTATCACCAAGTGACTTGAAACCTTGTACCCCAAAACTTTAACTGTGATCTGCCGAGCCTGATTAGAAACCAAAACAGTAAATAACAGCCATTACTCTCTGACCAGAATCTATATTCTGTCCGTTTTAGGAATCTGGAAAGCCAATATGACATAGCTCTATCTGTGAGGCTTTAACTTGAGAGGACATGTTATCTGGATGAATAACCTTTCACAGATATCGGATTTTTTTTTACAGCACTGATACTTCCAAGTGCTCAAAGTGAATAGTAATGATACAAAAGTGAATAGTAATGACACCAGGCATTTTCAGACACTTGTAGGAATAAAATGTGCTCTTTGTAGACATCCTAGATTGAAGGATTTCCCCTTCATTTTCTCCATAGTTCTCATGAATTAGCTCTACATTTAAACACCATTTTACAATCCAGAAACACTGAAGTTAACTGGCCCAATGTAAAGCGCGTGTCAATGAGAACGGTTATTTTTCTTGTTTAAATTTCCAGTTCCTTAATTCCTTTTTGCCTCTTGCAAATGCTAAAAGAGCTAGTGAGGGCTAGAGTCAAATCACCTATTTTTAAAAAAATGTTAACAATTAATCACTCTAATCAGAAACAAATATCTTAAAAAGCTTCTTAAGAGACTAATCAACTGAATGTTAAAGTATTTTAATAAGTGATGAACTAATAATTCTGTGAAATATTATCCTTAAACCATAGCAGATTTTTGAAACACAACTGTTAAAAACATGTGTGAATTCCAATATAAGAAACATCACAATAAAGCATGCTAAGTTAATAAGGATCTGCCCTTTTACAAACTATGGGGTCAGCCTCACCTGGATGTTAAGATGAAGAGAATAGAAATAACATTATAAACTTTCTAAGGCAGCGTCTGCTCGAAACGATCAGTTACACTGACAAGGAAAACTTAGCTCCGAAATTTGGGTTTGCTTTTGTTAGTCATGCATTATCCTACTTACCTCTCAGGGCAGACCTTTAATCTCAGAAAGTGCTGAGATGCATTACTGCACCCGTTATCAAAAGTCTTTGGCAGAAATACCACTTACCCTTGCTGTGGTAATGAACAGATTTATAACATTCTGGTGTCACTATTCCTGAAAAAGCACATTCATTTGAATGTTTCTTCCACAAACATAGTGAACTAGTTCATGAAGGCACATGGGTGTAGAACACTATGGAGAGATACTGCTGGTAAATGACAGAACGTCTGGTTGATTTACACAAAACCCCAAGTGGTTGTATGAGAATAGGTTAGGTTTAGATTGACGAGCAAATGTGTAACAACACTTCTGGCTGACAAATGGCAGAGCTATGCCAGTGTGCTAGCTTCTCTGGAGAGCGACAGAAAGTAAGGCGGGAGGATCAAGTTCATTCCATAAAGGACATTCAAACCTCATGGACGGCAGGGTGGTGGGGTATTAAGCACATATAGATTTTAATACCCCAAAATAGTACTGGGCAAATTTAGAGTTGAGCTGGCATTCAAGCCAATGACCGAACTCCTATCAAATTTTCCTGTATTGACTCAGAGACATAGAGAACAGACTTGTGGTTGCCAAGGGGGAGGGGGATTGGGGAGGGGAGGACTGGGAGTTTGGGGTTAGCAGATGCAAACTATTACATATAGAATGGATAAACAGCAAGGTCCTACTGTATAGCACAGGGAAGTACATTCAACATGCTGTAATAAACCATAATAGAAAAGGATATGAAAGAGAATATATGTATATACATATATATATATATGGCTGAATCACTTTGCTGTACACCAGAAGATAGCACAACATTGTAAATCAACTATACTTCAATAAAAAATAAATTAAAAAAATTTTTTTCCCTGTATTGTGTGTGTTTATATTGATATTCCCTCAGAAGGATCCTGGTGTTTTCAAGATGAGTCTAATTTATTGGCAACCTTGGTTTAAAGTCACTAGCCTCTAAAAATGGCTGGTTTGGGTAAACTAGAAAATGAAAATAAAAACTGCTGAGGTGGGCTTCCCTGGTGGCGCAGTGGTTGAGAATCTGCCTGCCGATGCAGGGAACACGGGTTCAAGCCCTGGTCTGGGAGGATCCCACATGCCGCGGAGCAACTGGGCCTGTGAGCCACAACTACTGAGCCTGCGCGTCTGGAGCCTGTGCTCCACAACAAGAGAGGCCACGATAGTGAGAGGCCCGCGCACCGCGATGAAGAGTGGCCCCCGCTCGCCGCAACTAGAGAAAGCCCTTGCACAGAAACGAAGACCCCACACAGCCATAAATAAATAAATAAACAAATACTTAAAAAAAAAAAAAAAACTGCTGAGGTTAGTATCAAAAATGGTGACAAGCACTAAATGGTCTAGATTGGGTTTGATTTATTCCTGCTGGGCACAGAGGAGGACAAGAGACATCCATACAGCTTTTGCGAAGAAGGATGAAGTGTTTGGACCACATTCTTCCTCCGTGACTGAGCTGATTGTTCAGGGCTTTGGGTCTGCCTTCAAGGACAGGGGTAGGATAGTAATGACAGGTACTGTTCATTGAGTCCCCGTGGTGGTCCAGGCCCCCTGCTCAGCGCTTGAGGTGCATTATCTCACTTAATTCTTCCCACCACACTGTGGGGTTGGGTTTATGATCTTGCTTTATAGATGAGCCTGCCGCTCAGAGAGATGACTTACCCAGGGTCACGCACTAGTCAGTGACAGAGTTAAGATTTAAACTCCAGTCAGACCCCAAAGCACTTGCCATGGTGCTACACTGCTTCTTGAACGCCTGATGAACAGCACTGGTGGCCGTTTGGCAGATTGCAAGCCCTGTGGCATTTGAGCAGTGTAGAAGCCAGAGAGCAGCGGAGAGCCAGGAGACTTGGGTTTGAATCCTGACTCTACCACTTACTGGCTGTGTGATCTCCGAAAAATTTCTAACCTCTTCCGACTGTCTCCTCATCTATGTGTGTCTTGTGTGTGGTGGCGTATTAGTACTGTTCATTTCTAACCTTCTGTGATCCCATGAGCCTTCAAGGGGCTTTTCCTTTCCTGTAATTGAGGTGCAAGTTTGTTCTTTTGCTCTTTAGGTGAACTCAGCAGTGAGAAAACATTTCTATTTGAAATTCAAAGACTGAGTTAATTTCTGCCCTAGAGATATTATTCCTTCTCTGCAAAATTCATTTCCTCTGTGAACTGCCCCAACACAGGCTAGCTTCCATTTCCCGGGTGGAAAACTCCATTGTATGCTGAGCATGGCGCTCTGTTCCCAAAGGAGCCATAGAGAGGCCCATAGGACGTGCTAGAAATACAGAATGGTATTTTATAATGTTATTTCAAAAGAAAGCCACTAAAGGTGGCTCTCATCTGAAGGCAATAAATGTTACTTCCAGTGGCTCCGAGAACCGAATATTCATGTCGTTGCCTGTTTTGGATGCTTTGGTTCTATTTCTGTAAATTAATGAGGTTTTATTTATTGCATTCCCTCCTTGTGCATAACTCACTATGGCAATGCTGATGAACTTTCTCTGAAAACTGCTGTCTACACTTAAAGTGGCCCCCGTTCCAGCACCCCCCCCAACCCCCCGCTTGTTAGGCTTGCACCCATTTTCCTGTTGAGGGAAACATATACATTGGCTCCCCTGCCATGAGCGGTCACCACCCGCTGCGCACTGCTTGGCATTCTTTAGGATCAAGTGACATGGGCCCAGCTGTATGTGGGGAGCAATGTTGGAAAATTCCTTTGATGTTGCGCCTTGTGACACTCAATGACTGAATCCAAGCTTTTGCTATTTGACCAAATGCCAATGCGCTAGTTCCTGAATATCTATGATCTTACAGATAGCTGGATGGAAAAATAAGAACAAACCACCAGAGAAAAATATTTCAAAACTATTTTGCAGGGCTAATTAAGGTAAAGCTTTGATGAATTGGAAAGTTAGTTGAGCCGAGTGTTCTAGTTAATTAGGAGCTAAGGTATAATACTTAAAAAAAATTCATTTACTATGTACAGAGTGCCATCTATGTATAAGGTATTACGAATGCAAAGAGGGGCAAAAGTTCATACAGTGCTTTTATCCAAAGCATCTTCTGGTTTTCTTCTACCCATTGTTGTTGGAAATTTTGTCCTATTTCCTTCCAGTCCTTGTTAATGCTTATGTTTCCTTGGTACAAATGACTCTGTATGTGATCATACAGAATATGTATTTTGAATCTATTTTTATTCATTTAACACCGTAAGAATTTAAGTATCATCTAAGCATGTGATGATGTACTTAAACATTTCCTTATTTACTTAAAATCTAGGTTGCTTCCACTTATTTCCCATGATAAAAAGAAAATGCTATGAGGAAAAGCTTTACACACAAAGGTTTCCCCTTATTTATTTATTTAGTTTTTGTATTTCCAATGACAAATTCTCATATGTGGAATTATTGGATCAAAGAAGACAATTTTATCTGCTTAGTGTTATCGGTATGCATTGCAACTACTTTCCAAAGGAGTTATACCAATCTATGCTTGCTCTACCATTGTTTGACCATAAGTCAGTCTCTCCTTACTATCTCCATAATTATTGGGCTTTTGTTTATTAGTTTACCTATTTTGCCTTTATATCAGGCAAAATACTTTTGAATAAAAAACAAACTTAACACCCATTATTTATTTAATTCATACAATAACCTTGTAAATTCAACAGTCTACAGGTGAATAGATGCTGGGAAAGATTAAGTGACTTGCCCAAGTCGGTACAATATTAACAGAGCTGGAATTTGATCTTGCCTATTTTGAGTCCAGACCTGTTGTGTGCTTCATTCTATCACAGCTGCCCCTTAAATAACCAGATGGGTCTGGGCTAATGAGGCCTCCAAGAGTAGCTTGGAGGGGCTCCGTGGTTGGTATGTACAATGATGGAATTGATTAGCGGGATTGTCCAAATGGCTTTGTTCCCTTAAAAAACCAAATATTACCTAGAACGGAGTGAATTTTTGATTAATTTCCACGTGCTGTTTCACCCTCCCACATGCACATTAAAGCAATTAAACAAGAAGAAGAATGTCTTTCAATAGTGCCCAAGTGTTGGAGTATTTTAACTAAACTCAGAGATACATGAGTAACGCCAGTGGAAGTTGTTCTTGCATATCTGAGGCAGAATGCGGCCTTTTGACGTGAGCCTATTAAACACAAGGAAACTCACAGTTAAAATTCCACTCTTAGCCCTCCAGCCAAGATAGGAATGGCCCTGGCCACAAAACATGAAGGACAAGGTTGCCACAAGGCCCGGTCATCTGTTGGCATTATAGAGCAGGGCAGGCAAACCACAGTAAATCAAGGTCTCAGCTTCATTCTTCAAAAAGCCGACTGGATGAAAATACGTGCTTCATTCTTCAAGGTGAGAAGTCTGGTTTTGCTGGAGCACGGTGTGTGGAGAAAATGAAAAGACACCCCCTGGTAGGAGGGAGTTTGGAGGCCCCAGGTATCCATTTGGAAGGTCATCTTGGAAAATAATTTGGGACCATGTGGCCTTCTTATTCTTTGTAGGAGTGAAAAGAAGGCAAATCCAGCTTGGAGGGTACCGTCCTGTAAAATGGCAACATCTGCCAGCTCTGGCTCCACCAAGCGTGGCTCGGGCCAGAGTGTTTGTGCTTCCATTCAGCTGGAGGCTCTTGGGGTTTAGAAGGTCCCCTGTGAGCTGAGCAGGAGGCTGAATAGTAGAGTTTAGCAAAACTCAGGAATGAGCTCACCTCACTTAGATTACAAAATCCCATTAATCTCTACTCAGACCACCACTGAACGGACTTAAAAAACAAAACTACAGGGCTTCCCTGGTGGCGCAGTGGTTGAGAATCCGCCTGCCAATGCAGGGGACACGGGTTCAAGCCCTGGTCTGGGAGGATCCCACATGCCGCGGAGCGACTAGGCCCGTGAGCCACAGCTACTGAGCCTGCGCATCTGGAGCCTGTGCTCCGCAACAAGAGGGGCCGCGATAGTGAGAGGCCCGCGCACCGCGACGAAGAGTGACCCCCCCCACTTGCCGCAACTGGAGAAAGCCCTCGCACAGAAACGAAGACCCAACACAGCCAAAAATAAATAAATTAATAAATAAAAGTTAAAAAAAAAAAAAAAAAAAAAACTACAACAAATCACCAGTATCTAAGACACAAAGCTACAGCTCTGAATGTGGGGAGCAGAAAGAATGTCTTGTTAACATCACCTGACTTCTTCTGGATAATTGTAAAGAAGAGTGGCTGCTTCAAGCATTCAGATCATCTCCTCTAGAGGCTTCTACAGGGAGATGAAACTGCTCTGGTGCATCCTTCAGTGCTGAGCAGCCGATTTAAATTCACCCTGCCTTTAAGGAGAAAAGCTGGAAACAGCAGGATGCCTTTGTAGGAATGCAGAGAAATGAACAGCTCTCTGGGTCCCTTGTTCTGTAACCACATTTTAATTTTAATCACTGAGGCATCCTGTAAAAACAGTAACAAAAAACAGCTGGGAAGTGGCATTGATTTCAAAATCACATAATGACATCTCCACTCCATCAGTGTATTTTCATAGCCTTTTTCCTGAAAGGCATACGTATGGTCCAGAGCTCTGCCTGGAGCTGGGTTCTTGTTTTGCTGGTGGCACTTGAGAGAAGGCATGCTGAGTTGAGTGCCAGCGGCATTTTCCCGTAGTCTAGTCTAAACGGCTATTTTCTCTGACGTGACTAGGATGTTTTCTGTCACCTCCAAACATTGCAACTGTGATAGCATTATTTCCAAGGCTTGTAGCCTCTGTGACAGTCAGGAATGCAGGAAGATGGACCGTTCCCGCATGGTCCTGGCCAGGAGGTGGAACTGGGGAGGAGCTGCCCGCATTCTGCCCTCTGTTGTTTTTGGAAGGCTTTCCTCCGGGTTTTACTACTGGGTGGTCCCTTGGGCCTCCCACTACATTCCAAATATTTCCAAACTCTCTGAGAGGTGGCAGTTCTACCCCAGGAGCGGAGGACTCCCCTGCCTCGGGCGGGAGGCTGGGTGGCGCTGGCTGTCCCTCGGGCACAGCATTCCTCTGTGCTTTCCCCCTTCGCTGGCTTTGAAGTCAGTTTGAGCAAGATAGAACTGTGAACCTGAAGTTCTAAGATTCCAGATACAGTGGATTTTTCTTTTGCAGCCCCTTATGCTTGAACGCTCAGTGGTCTCCAACTTTTTGGATGCCTCACCAGAATCAGTAAAAGATGTTAAGCAGATACTCCCAATACTGTTATTTGTTTATAGATACACATGTACTATTGAACTAATACGTCATTAATTAAAAACAAACAAAGAGAATGCTTTTTAAGGTGAGACAATATTAAGTTCTTTGTTTTCTGGATGGCAAAAAAAGCCCTTCTTGCTTTCACTAGCTATTAACATTGTATGCTCATTTTATATTTATACGCTTCACTCGAAAAGCTTGCATTACCACTTTGTGATTTGATTCAAAAGTCTGATTCTAAGCACAGTTTATTTTGGTACCTGATTAGTGACTACTGTGTCTAAAAGCAATGCTACAAAGATATGCAAGAAGCACATTGTTGTCTGTAATGACTCCATCTTGACATGTTTCTGGCCACATCCACTAACCAGGCAAAGATTCTGATGAAAGTTTATTAATAAGTTTCCATCTTTTTTGGCATCAATCAATTGCTCTTATAATCTAATGAAAAAGTGCTTCCAATTGGCCAAACCTAGAGAAAGTCAGAAGGCAAGGAAGCCTCACTGAAGCACCATTTTTGCAGATAGCAGATAGATAGATAGAGATATGCTCAAAGCTCTCTGAAATTATACACTTGAAAGGTTTTTAAATAATTTCTTTAACTCCTACTTCCAAGTTTTTACAATGTGTATTTATCGGAATTTTTAACAGAGAAAACATTGTTTTCAGAAGCGATTTACACAATGGTGGAAACAATTCTAAATATCCATTTCCGGAGTGTTCTCTCCATAGCATGAATTTCTTTTTCAGGACAGTCACTTTCTCACTCCCTGGTACAACGATGTCAGCATTTCCTGGGCTAGACCGATGTGGCGTCTTTATTTACGAAGAGCTCACCACTAGGTTGCATATTCTAAGAGCTTCTTGTCACCGTTGGAAATTTCAGAAAATGTTTTTCACGTGGTAAGATGGCAGAAGGGTTCATCTCACCTGATGAACCGTTCTGGTCTGGGTCTGCTGGGTAGGATTACATGTTAGGAACAACCCAGACAAATTGCTGGGAACAGGTGGATGAGTCTATGTTCTGGCAAGTAACCGCTGATGCACACAAATGGGGTAATTGAAGAGGGTTTGATAAAGATGGCATATTATATTATATTATATTATATCATATCATAATATAAGCAAAGGGAAACCAGCCATGATAGAGCAGCAACAGCAGGGAGCCCTTTCTTCCTTCCCCTAAGCCTGGAGTCCCGGGAGGGAGCAGTGACAAAAGCCATGGAGAGAACTGTGGCTCTAGAACAGGGAGCAGGGTCTGCACCTGTGACTTTGGTAGAAGGCCCTAACAAAGTACCATGATTGGGCAGCTTAAAGAACGGAAATTGATTTTCTCACAATTCTAGAGGCTAGAAGTCCAAGATCAAGGTGTTGGCAGTGTTGGCTTCTTCTGAGGTGTCTCTTCTTGGTTTATAGATGGCTGTCTTCTCCCTGTGTCTTCACATGGTCTTCCCTTTGTGCATGTATCTGTGTCCAAATCTCTTCTTATAGAGACATCAGTCATATCTGATTAGGGCCCATCCTAATGACCTCATTTTAACTTAATTCCCTCTCTAAAGGCCCTATTTCTAAATACAGTTACATGCTGAGGTCCTGGGGATCAGGCCTTCCCATATGGATTTAGGGGAGACACGTTTCAACCCGTGATGGGGACACGGCCAATCTGCGGGCCACAGGGAGGAAGCCTGGGCAATAAACCTTGATTAATCAACCCTCCAGCCCACTGGTTGCAGGTACCTCACATTGGCCAACCCCAGATGGAAGCCAGAGGCAAGGGAGCCAGCTTGATGCCATCCTGAAGGTCAGTCTCCTGAGACACAGAGAGTTAAAAAAGAGTAATCTGGAGGAGCAAACAGAGAACACCCGGCTCGCAGCGGTGAACTTAGAAAACAGAGATTTCGTTGACCTATAGTGCTATAAATAATTTAACATAGAAAGAAGGAAAGAAGCCAGATAAACCAGGGTGTTTGGCCTTGTGGATTGCAAAAGAGATGCTAGTTTCACAGAAATGCTGTTATGAGCCTTGGGTTTGTGGAAACAGTTTGAAAATCTTACACAGCACTAGTCCTTGCAAAAATTAGAAAAAGACATGCCTGTGGGCAGACAAATTGGAGAAAGGAGGCTTCAGCTTGACTGAGCGGTCCTTTTATGAGCTCACCATTCGCCGTCCTCAGCGAAGCACCCCCTGCAGGACCCTGGGGAGCCACCCTTATCACGGACCCAGATTCAGAGTCAACAAGCCACCAGCCCTTCGTTCCAGCCCCTCATCATGAAGAAATGGAAGGACAGATTTTGATGTCGTGTCTGCTATACCCTGCAAACTGGTTTCCCTCTAGTTCACATGGGAAGAATCATTAAGCTACAGAAGAATTTATCACTGCCTCTTTTATTAAATCAGTCAATCCCCCTTTGCTGGCATTTTCTGGCTGACTTGAACTTAAATAACAATTTGGTGGGTCTTCCACCTAAAGGGAGCCATTAATGTCATTTAGATAATCGTTCCTTGTTAGCACTCTGGTAACCCCATTTTAAGAGTTTGGGATTACTGACAAACATGAGATTTGCATATAAGCATCGGATTTTATTTATCCATCAGCCAGAATGCAGCTTACGGCGAGAAAGCTGTGCTCTACACAACTCCGGGGGCGCCATTCGCATAGTCATTGTAGATTTGTATGGTCATTTTGACCATTTTCTGGCAGGTGCAGTACGGAGTTCTAGGAACAGTGTACCTCCTGTGTCCCCAGTCGTTACAAAGCTGCTGGTTGGGTAAGTGACCAACTTAGGTTAGGTAGCTGTGTGTGAGGAACTCTGCTGGGCGCTGGAGTGGTCTGGGGAAAGGGAAGGACCCAGTGAAGACTAAGACATGGTCCCAACCTCTCCATACAGTGAAGAGGAGGACACCTGGGTACCCCCTCAGTCTCAGCTTCAGAATAATGCCCGGAGGAACCACCTCCACCTGCCCCACCCTCTCAGTGATCGCTGAGTGCTATCGGTGATTGAGAAGTGAAAGGTCTGGAAGGAGAACATTCCACACCCCACTCAGGTGGTGGCAACATGAGTCTGCTGTTGGGCTGGAAGGGCTGAGACTGGGAGAGACCCATGAGAGCCACTGCTGGGCCACGAGTGGAGGAGCATTCCTGAGGCTGAGGGGTGGGATCCAGTGGGAAGTAGGGTAGAGGGTGAGGGGGGCTGGCCCAGGAGCAACCTGGTCTGATCCACAGCTGCTTTGGGTGTCCATGGACACCGCGGAAACAACATCCGCAGCGCCAGAGCACCGTGACAATGAATGGCATCCTTGCTTAGTCAAGCCCCATTCCTTCTTTTCAAGAGAAAGGAGGGGAGCTCTTTTTCAGCGTTTACAGCGGGAGGCCAACACAGCTGTACGTGGGATTGTACACTGGTTACACCTTGACCCTGCACCTTCCCCTTCCCATGAGGGCTAGACCCCTCCACTGTGGTTCCTCACCCTCCTTGCTGATCTTTGTCAATACTCATCTCTCACCCACTGGACCCTTGCTACTAGTTTTTGTTTTTGTTTTTGTTTTGTTTTGTTTTAAATCGCAAGTAGAGGTATTCTTTGCACGAAAGACAGTTATTTCATCTAATCTTAGGGTCTGTGATGACCACTTTGAGAACATTTTGGCATTATCCTGTAAAGCTGAAGCTAGGCATACCCCATGACCCAGCAACTCCGCCCCTGGGCATATACCCTGCAGAAATACAGGCACAGATGCGCCGAGCATTTTCATCATAGCATGTTCAGAACAGTCAAGAGCTCCCACGTCTATCAAAAATAAAATAGACACACTTTGGTATATTTATATAATGAAATACTATGCAATGATAAAAATAAATTACAGCTAAGCAAAAATGCACGATTAAATCTTCAAGATACAATATTGAGCAAAAGATGCCAGACACAATGAAATATTGAAAGCACGATTCCACTTATATAAAGTTCAAATATGGACGAAACTAAGCTCTAGGTTTTAGGGAAGCATATTTAGGTGATACAATCATAAAGAAAAGCAAGGAGGTGAATAACACGAAGTCTGTGGAGTGTTACCTACTGAGCTGAAGGAGGAGTTGATGACTGTCGAGAGGCACAGCTGTCGGGGCACCTAGGGAGGGGGCCATGTTCTATTTCTCAACTCGGGTGGAGGTCCAGGTACTCATTTTGCTACAAGACTTCGAGCTGTACATCTATGGTGTATGCACTTTTCTAAGCTTATTTCACAACTGAAAAAAAGTTCAAAAGAAAGCAGTTATTTATTGCCTAATTATTCTCAAGGAGTTTAAGTACTGAGTTGACTCTCAAAGGATAAATAGAAGTTATCCAGGTGGAGGAGACCATCCTAGGAGCGAGACAAGAAGGGGCAAAGGTGCAGATTACAGAACGCTTCTGAGATTTTAAAGTTCGAGATGGGGTGTGGCTGGAGGTGAGGTCCCGAAGCCAGTGGAAATGAGGTCCTGGGGGAGCCAGGCATTTTAGACTTGGGCTGCGGAAGAACTTCAAGCAGGGGAATGAAATTTCAAGAAGAGGAGGCCTGTCAACAGTGACAAATGCAGCCAAGAGTTCATTCAGATCAGGATTGAGAGGTCTCTGACTTGGGAATCGGAGGTCCCTGTCCAGCCGGGATGGGAATGGCGCAGTGGAGAGCTGGCAGGAGAGCCCAGATCGCAGTAGGATGAGGTGGGACTGGAGGCAGGGAAGTGGAGACATCACCCTGGCCACTGCTGCAGGGAGGCCCAGTTGGAGGAAAAGAGACATGAGACGGTTTAGATCGGTGAATTCACTCTTTCTCCATGACCACAATAGGTTGTAGCTCTTTCTATTCTCAAAAACTCAAAGGCATTTATTTCAGAGACTTCAGAATTAACTCACGGGTAATGAGATGGTTCAACTTGGTAAGAAAGTAACCCCGCGCTTTGTGACGCTGGACTAGATTCGCTTGCCAGGCGCTGGAAAAACATCTGGGGAATTCAGGGGGGCTGCTGCATTGGAGTTTCTGCAAAATGTTGGATTTGGGGCCTCGGAGATGGCAACTCAGTGCAGGCATCTTAGAAACATCTCTGTTTCTTTAATTTAATACACACCAAATTTGGTGTCTGAGAGCATGTGAGAGACCAGCGTGTTTACCAGGCCCTTGGGGGACAGCTTTGCCAGGGTGATGTCAGTCAACGGAGTTCCTTTTATCTTCTTTTTCTCTTCCACTCAAACTGTCTAATATTCGTTTTCCTACCTAGGTCCCTTTCTAAGTTGTTCTTTCCTTCTTCCCTTCTTTCTCTTCTTTCTGCCATCCTTCCATGTCTCTTTTTATGTCTCCTTTTTGGGTTTTCCACTTCCACACCATTCCTGTTCTTCAACTTTCTGTTTCAAAACTTTGACCGCATTCCATCTGACAGTGGGAGGAAAGCAGACTTCATGGGGCAAATTTACGGCATCACAAAAGGCCCCCTTCCTCTGGTGAGCACTCACCCTCTTACGGCAGAATGACCCCTGTCCCCTGACATACGGTTCCATCTCCCTCTGGGCAGGGTAGGAGGAGAACTAACCTCCTCGCCACCCCAGACTCCCACGCAGCGTGAGGTGTGAGAGCCTGAGCAGGAGAGTAAGGCTGAGGCGTCTGTCCTGCTGAGACGGTGTCATAGATGGGAGGTTGGTCACAGACAGGGGATCTGATCGAATGAGTACAAGATCAAGGATGTCGGGAGCCAGGTTCCTTGGTGTCAGCAAAGAGAATTACAAGTAAGGGAAAATGAATGCTGTCGTGTTGAAAAGGACTGGGAAGTATGGATGCAGATGTATGTTTCTCAATATGTATCGAGAAAATACAGATGTAAGTGTGTGTGTGTTGCACGCCTATACCCACACACACACTCCTTATCCCCATTTACAGACGGGGCTGGAGAACAGTGACATGTCAGTAGCAATGAGTGTATCTAGTGCCCAAACCTTACCTTCTAAACGCCGTTCTCTGCTAAAAGGAACCAGGACTCTTTGGAGAAATGGCTGAATCTAGGACTGGACCAGGGAAAGTACAAGGCCAGCTTGGCACGTCTGGTAGGGCCAGCAAGCAAGGAGGTTCTTGAAGAATAATGGGGACCATCTTTAAAAACACAGAAGGTGGCTTGCAGGAGTTCCGACCGGCCAAGTTAGGGACAATTTGAGCATCAAAACACATAGCGATTACGGATTTGCATCCATTGAACAAAAAGGACACCCTGAGTCCATACTCATAGAAATAAGTAAATGAATAAATTCGAGTTTGAGGAAGTTCAGCACGTTTTCATGGTTCCAAAACATCTCCTCACAAACTACTTATTAACTGCAAAGTGGGAAGGAGTAACTTTACAGGGGAGATGCCTGGCAGACACCACCTTAATTAAGTGATCAAAGGGAACATCATTGATAATGAGACAAATTGAAATCACGCACCTCCCGACGGGACGCAGCGAGGAGAACACAGCTCTACTTTGGTGATATTCCCGCAAAAGTTGCAGAACCACACAGAAACATCAAACAAACCAGCCTGAGGACACTCTGCAAAGTAACCGGCCTGGAATCTTCAATTGTGTCCAAATCACAAAAGTCAACTAAAGACTGAGGAGATATTTTAGACTGAAGGAGACCAAAGGAACACGATGACTAAAGGCAATGCGTGATTTTTGAACTGGATCTTTTTACTCCAAAGGCATTACTGGAATAATTAGTGATGTTTCAGCGTGACTTTCCTTATTTTGATGGTTGTACTGTGGTCATATGGGAGAATGTCCTTGTTTGTAGAGGGTCATGGAGCTTTGGGTTGATAATTTGCTCTCAAATATATCAAGATAAAAGGTTTTGTTTTCTTTTTTGTACTGTACTTACAATTTTCGTGTTTCAAAATTTTTTTAAAAATTAAGAAATAAATTCAAAGGCACAACCACTTCGGGGGAAAAGAGGAAGATGTTATAAAGTAAACACAAGCTTCCCATTGAGAAAACATGAGAAATTTTGTGTTCACGGTGGGCCACACAGAGCTGTGCTTCGACATCCCTGGAGTTCCCTATGCTTTCTCCTCACCTCTCAAGGGTCCTTTGATGAAAAAATAGAGAAGCATTATTAATTTTCAGAGTCTTTGGAAAGCTGCAGTCTTAGGTAATGGGAAGTGCCATGATCCTGCTTCCCAACTCACAGGCCTTGCCACAGAGGAGCAAGTGCCTGACCAAATGAGCCAGCCCAGCCACTTGTCCCCGAGCTGCTGCTTCCAGTGGAATGGAAGAAACACGACAGGGCCTTTGGCATCACTGGGAGTGCTCAGTAAGCCGCAGGATGACTTGGGCCTGGCACCTCTTTTTCCTTTGAGGATCTGAACGTGGACTTGAAAGGAGCACCTGGAATGTTTGTGCTGTTGCAAAACAGACTTTTGTCCTTCAGAAGTAGAGCAATGGGCTTGGTGAGAGGGATGAAGTATACCGCCTAAGAACATTTGAGAAGAGGCTTAACTGAAAACGTCCCTTACGAGTCTATAGCATTCCAGAGTAACTTTCACGGAGTGGTGCTTTGGGATGCTGTCCTTGACTTTCATTCAGAGGCCCTACCTGAAACCACCTTGGGAAAGTGCGATTGTATTGGCACAGAAAGGTGGCGGAAGACACTGTCCAGTGCTGCCTGCAGGAGCTCCTATCGAAATCTAGTAAATACTATCTTTTCCCAGAGGATCTGGTAGTCTTTGCTCCCTTTGAAAATAAAAGCTATAGACGTATGTACCTTTCTCCCTTTTCACCTTGGCTGCCAGGAAACTCAAAATCATTGAGGTTCAACTATAGGGATGATGGAGGCCTTTTGGCTTGCAGAGCTACTTTCTGTGCTCTCTTTATCTCTTTTCACTGTTAACTTCTCAAGCCCTGATTTTTACATTTATTTTACTGTGTTTCTGGTAAGTTGCTTCAAACCTTTGTAAAAATAAAGGTTTGTAAAACAGAGACAGACAGACGAATCGCTGGGAGAGTGAAAGCTGAGGGAAATAATATACGTATTATTCCTGCACATGTCAAAGCAATGTGTAACAAAGTGGATATGATGAGATTGCTGGCTAGACTTCTGTGAAGAGAGCAATAAACATGAGTTCTCAAGACTATAGTGGAGGTTGCGGGGGAGGCAGTCAGAAAACTACACAGGTGTTTGCAAATCCACAATCTGGTGTGTGCAGAACATCTGACCGAGGTAGGTTAAAGAAGATGACATTATTAAGAAAAAGTATCCTACACCCTGATTGTTTACAACAAAACAAAACAAAACAAGATGACACTTTCTTGTTACACATCCCAATATTTTCAGAGCAGGAGTGACGAAAGAAGTCAACTCTTTGGACATCTGCTCCAAGTCCCACTCTGGCAAGGGCAGAGCTACCAAAGACTTCATTTGTCTGCCCGACAATTTCACCTGTCAGGAGGCAGAGGAACTAGTGAGGAAATGGCTGCTTTGGAGTAAATTCTGATCAGTAAGAAAGGAACTAAGTGGTTGGTAATGTGAAACTGACAAGAACCTCAGGAGAGAGCGTTTATGCTGCCTGGGCCCCTCACAGCGCTCCCAAAGTTCTTTATTTAGATCACACTTTTGTTACTTCTTGAACTATTGTCATTTATACACCGGCTCCTCACAAGAATGTTCCTTGAGGACTGGGACCACATCATGTCCTCTTTGTGTCTTCTGATGTCTGGTGCAGTAGCTTTTAAATGGAAAAAACAAATTAGTTGAATGTGCTGAATTGGAATATAATGAACATAGCAACTTGCATAATTTTAGGATGATCTGACAACATTCTTTTAAAACTTTTTTTTTCCTGATTATAAAATGTTTTCATTGTAGACAACTAGAAAAATTTGGAAAAGTATAAATGAGAAAATACAAACTTTCCATAACCCTTTCACCCACAGCTAAGCACTTTGAAGTACCTCCTCCTCATTTTTATACTTAAATACTGCTTCATAATTATGAGCATACTATATCTACAGTTCTGTGTCTGAGAGTTTCTGTTCACCTTAAATCCTGAGTATTTTTCATGCTGTGAAAATGTCTTCATTTAAAAATGGCTACGTAATATTCCATTGCATGTCTATTATAATTAATCATTGTGACAAAAAAAAAAGAGAAAGAAACAGGAATTTTAATTGGCTACAAGCTTTAAGAACTGGGAAGTCAAGAAGGAGACCATTTCACCTGCAGCAGACGGATGGGGTTGAGCCGGGGAGACAGGTGAAGCCCCAGGCTATTCCTGGGGTTCTGGGTTTTATTTTGAGTCACCTGTGGTGCATCTGGAGGGTGACCTGATGGTGAGCCAGAGCTGAAGAGTAACAGTTAAAGCCACAAGGAATGTTCAGCCCAGAGAAGATTTGTGGAGCCAGGAGTTCTCCACATTTGAGAAATGACTGACTTGTCTCATTTTTTTTAAAGTTTTTTGAATAAATGGCTGTACATTAAAATAGAATTTTGGGGTATACAGCTCTATGAATTTTAGCTCATATGTAGATTTGTGTAACCACCACCATCAGGATATTAAACAGTTTCATCATCCCCCCCAAACCCCTGTGCTAGCCCTTTATGGTCACATCCTCCTCTCCCCTTTAACTCCTGGCAATCACTGATGTGTCGTCTGTCACTATGCTTTTGTCTTTTCAGGAATGGGAATGACGGACTTATTCTGTGGCATCTCAGTTGGCAGAACTAAGGCTGACAGGTAGAAATTACAAAGACGCAAATTTGACTCCATAAGCAAGTTTGAGAGCAGTTCCAAAAAGATACAGGATGCCCAGAGAGATGGGAAGTGCCCAGTCACTGGAGGTATTCAAGGAGAGGAAGTGGTTTCAGGGATCCTAGAGGGTAGGAGATACCTGTAGTCTCGTTTATGATCCGTATTTGGTGTCAATGAGCAGTGGAATAACCTAGATCAAATCTCAGTCACACACACACACACACACACAAAAGGAATAATAGCATTAAAGTTTGTATTTAATCCAAAGCCACCTGTTTTCAATTCTGAGCAGCCGAGAGACCTGCCAGCACTTTCTTGCGCCTGCAGTCATGAGGTCTGGCAAGGGTTTTGACTTCCTTCCCTGCCCCCAACCCCTTCTTCCTTGAGCCTTAAAATCACATGTAAGTTACTCCCCGTCTGAGCAACAACGCTCTCAGGAGGGAGCTGACAGCATCGGGCAACGTTCTTACTACTGACCCGCAGTTCGAGTACCCTGTTATCCCCAGAGGTGTGTGCATGGGGATCCTCGATTTCCACCGGGAGCACCCCCTGCGAGGCCCGGGTCGCCTGCCTTCAAGCTCACAGCTGCAGGTGAAGAACGACAAAATCCTCCCTCTAGTGGCTCAAGTGAGAACACTCCCGGGCCCTGAAAAGACCCAGAGCGTCAAGACAGGACGTCCAAAGACAGGAGACACTCCTCCGGAGCCATCCCACAGGGCTGAAATTCCATCGCCTGGCCGAGGTCATCCACAGGAAGGATGGGCGCATGGCACCGCCTCCCCAGCCGTACCAAGGACGCTGCGCTGGGCCCCGTGAGCATTGCCCCGCAGCCCTGCTCCCCAGCGCCACCTGCCGGGGCTGCCTGCGGCCACCCCTCCCCCGCTCCCCGCCACTACCGAGGGGCGCTTATCTCATCACATTGCTATTGCAGGGGAAGAAGCTGCCCGGTTTTTCTTTAACCCTGGGCTGAGTTTTCCTCCCTACCTACTTGCCATCTTCTGAAGATTTTCATGCAAGGGCGGGGGGTGGTGAAGGAAGGTGGTGGTGACAGGTCTGTGACCTTTCTCCCAAGGCAGCTGCATCTTTGCCTCTTTGGCTATTCTGGTGGAATGAGACTATCGTTGTCAGATCTGCACATTTTTGAGCCCCTACTCAGGCTGGGAGGCACTACCTTTCTCTTAGTGAATTTTTAACCAGCATCTGTGAAATTTGAGAGGAGGCGGAATTCATGCTCCAGCGGATGTACCTCGCGCCACTGCTCTTGAAGGGCATGGATGGTGGGGAGAAAACGGGGCTCCTGTCCACCCACTGCTCTCCCTCATCCCAGCGCCTAGAGAGAGAGAAATATGCACGCCCGGGAGTCGCTGCCAGCTTCCTCCCTCTTTTCCAGGCAAGAATTCCTCCCCGATCCTTGGACCCAGGCCATCTCAGACAAAGGGGGAGTCCTGACCCCTGACCGTGACCCGAGGAGCCACAACATTTTAGCAAGGTGGGGGTTGATCCCCAAAGGTGCCACAGGTCCTCTTTCTATGTGTGAGCGACAGCTCTTTTTTATCCATCAGCATTCTGGCTTGCTTAGCCCTGTTGCGCAGACAGAAAAGGTGCTCTGAAAAAGTGTTTATCAGAGTTTGTGTGTGAACGACAGCCCCCGGATGTCCCAGGACTCCAATGACATAAGCCGTCTTAAAATAAGAGAACAAAAATAAGGTTAACAAAACCTAAGGTGCCCAGCAGTATTTCTTTCCTGCCTCTGGTCAGTCAGTGGTCCTATGAAGGAGCATGGGGACAGTGTGAGGCTGGGACAGAACACGAGGCCACATAGCTTACATTCTTGGCAGCCTGCGTGTGTCTCAGTGAGACTACACTTTGCTCCTGCCCCGACATCTTTCTCTCTGAGGCACTGGTTATCATTAGAGGACCGGGTTCCCTTTTCTCAAAGAGCCAGTGAGTAGTGGGGCTTTCTCAGCTCTGGCAAGGTAAATGCTCTAAACCCCATGTATCTAATTCACATACCCCATCGTCCACACTGCGGAAGAGGCATACAGAAATGGAGGCTATGGATATTTTTCTCCCGCACTCCTTTCATCAGGACAGAGCCACTGGGCAGCAGAAAAAG
The DNA here is from genome assembly GCF_009873245.2 of Balaenoptera musculus. Classification (NCBI taxonomy): domain Eukaryota; kingdom Metazoa; phylum Chordata; class Mammalia; order Artiodactyla; family Balaenopteridae; genus Balaenoptera; species Balaenoptera musculus. Next base: position 42,614,285 of record NC_045791.1, read on the forward strand.
AAACTTTTACAACTACACTGAAACATTTCATTTACCTTGGGTAAGAGTCAATTTCTTGTACTAAGAGCCTCCCATAAAGCATGTCAGTGTGGGAAAGACAGCTGTAGTCTCTGCCCCATGAATACTGCACCAGAGCCTCCTACTGGGAACAGCCAAACAAGGTCACTCAAGGAGGCCAGAGGCATCAAGGCAGGGATAAGATCACCTTGAAATCCTTACCCGTGAGCTTGTTTACCAGAGATGGGGACGCTGTTTTTATTCTGTCCTCCTTGCTGGGCAATGACATTGCCGCAGTCAAAAGGTAGCAGTAAGGAAGGAGGAAGGAGAGGGGCCTGGCTCGTTGGTGTTTAAGAACAGACCAAAGGGGGACTTTGCTGAGAGGAAACATGGTGAGCTAATGCTTGTCCCTGTACATGAACTGAAATAACCAAAAACAACAGGGTGGGAAGGTTTTTTCCCAGTTCTTTTAAAGGAAATGTATTTCGAGTACATATTGAATCTGAAAATAATTTTCAACTCAGTTTCAAACCAATCCACTGAGCTGAAAGAAGAGATCAGAAATGAAATGAAATTCTGATATTCATTTAATCTAATCTCAAAAAAATTGACAGGAAAAATAAAATTTCAGATGTTTTTTATTCAAAGGTTCTCAAAAGAAATAAAACAGAAAAAGCTAACAATCTGATCAAATGTACAGTTCAAAAATGTCTTTTTGGCGTTTAACAACAAGTCCTAGGAAAGAAAACTACAGAGTTATCTTGAACCGGACAAATAAGTTACCACTGGCAAGTTTGTGGCACTAGTAAAACAAAAATAAAAAATTAACTCTCTTGATCATATAGATATCTCTATGAAAATCTTTTTTTTTCAATCTGTACAAAAGGTCTTTCTTCATAAATTAATTTTTTTTATAATTTAATGGCTGTCTACTATGTGATGTTTAACTGATTTTTTTTCTTTTTTTATGTACAGAGGTTATGTTTCCCAAATCTTACCCAGACGAGTATGGCACTTAGTTCAGACATTTCTAGCAGCAGATTTCCCCTCCCCTCTAACTGAGTTATCAAATTTCTGTCTTAACTAATGCAAAAATATCAAGTAGTGAGAGACCCAGGTTTATAATGTACTAGGTACAAAGAGGGTGCTGCGTTCAGTCTGGACTTTCACAAAGCAGTAATATTCCAGGGAGCATAGAACCAATAATACCACAACTTTAAAAAAGGAAACAAAAACAAAAACAAAAACACACTTCTCTTATGACTATGTAATTTTCACTAGAATCTACACTTCTCAGAGCAGCAAGGACTTTTGAAACTATGAAATGTCACTGACATCTATAATCAAACACAAGCATAAATTTTAAGAACTAAAAAATACTCGAAAGAAATAACTGCTTAGGCCTAGCTCCTGAGCTAGGAAGGATTTGGTCTGTGGAAACAGGGAGGGCCAGCAACCTGTCCCAGCACAAAAGAAAATAGACTCTGAGGTAGATAACTGATCACACACAGTTGACCAGACAAGTACACAGTTTTGGAAGACAACTTAATTTACCATTGCTTTTCAAACGTATGCAATTGTCTTAATAAAAGAGCTTTAATAACAGTGAATTATCTTATATGTACTAAAGTAGAAATAACTGTGTATTTATGAATCAGGAATTTCATAGTTTCAAAATTGGTTTTTCTTTACACTTAACACTTGTAGTGATGATGTAAAGTGTGGCACTGCTTGGATCCAAATCTTCCTTCATGCTTTTTTGTTTGTTTGTGTGTGTCCATACATCAATTAAAATTATAAAACCTAAATCCAAAGGTACAAAAAAGGCACATTCTCCTAACCGCAAACTGGTCCGGCAAAAATAAAGAGCACAGAAGATGTGATGCTGAGACAAGTTGGAGCTACTGGTTACTGGCTCTTCGGTCTTTGGTGAAGTTACCTTTAAAAGTGCCAAGTAATTTTTGTTTCTCAAATTTACGTGATAGAGAGAGCTAGTAGCCAATCGTTTTGCTTCTATTCATATCTCAGCTTATGTTTGAAGATAAATCCTTACTTTTAGCTTTTGCCATTTCGTTGCAATAGCAACATTTGTGTTTTTTTTTTTTCGGTTTGCCAGATCTCAGGCGTCATTCTCATTCTAAAGCACTATCGTTAGTATAAAGGAAGGACAGAACATTCGGTGACTCCCTCCCCTCCCCCCACCCCCTGCCCCTACGCTACCTACACTAAATCTAGAACATCAAGTTAGTTGTTTTGTTTTTCCTGAAAAAAAGGCAAAAAAGACTTTACATTGCATCATACAGCAGATATCCTAAATCAGTCAAACTATCAGAGGAAACTCTTGGCGTACAGCCTTACAAACAATTTACCCTATTAAAAGTTCCCCAGTCAGAAAATGTGTTTCACACAAAACAGTTTTCCCTTCTTGCATTTCACTACCTTACACATTATGTGAAAAATCATTAAAAACACCTACTACATATTTAAAAAAGCCAAAATTTCAGCAACTTTTATTGACTACCTTTTAAAAGCCCTATGCTGCTGTTTTACAAGGCATAATAGACCAGCCCATTTGGTCAAAGCATTCTACATCATTAGTTTGAACTAACTTTTACTGAAACAGCTACAGCATCAAAAGAGTTAAGGCAAATTGGAATTCATAGAAAAGGATAAGACACTTCACACTACGTGGAAAGGAAAACGGAAAGCTAAGGAAAGAGACACTGGCGGCAACACTCACACTGCAAGCACAGAACACCAGGGGTGAAGTTGGACTATTTAAACATCAGAAAGCCCATTTCATACAGCTGAAAAAAACACAAACGAAACACAAAATGAACAAAACCACAAGAATCCGGTCATGCACTTGGGTAAGTCTTCATGGTCTTTGTGCATACCCAGAGAATTGAAGTTTTCTTTTTCTTTTTTTTTTTCTTTTTTTGCATCATAACATTTGATAAAAATCTTTTTGTATTTTGTTGGTTTTTTTTTTTTTTTTTTTTTTTTTTTTTTACTAAAATAAACCTGTTCAGGGGAACAGCTACTAGATGAATTTAAGGGTTTTATGCACCTTATAGAACTTATAGCAAAAATAGTTTTAGTTGATTTCATTATAAATAACGTTTTCAAGAACCTGTGCAAAACTGTCAATAATTTCCTAAAGCACAATTGATCAGAAAAATCCATGATTGTTCAGCCTTCACAACCTTCTTCATTTAAGCACACCCTTCTGTACACCTGGAAGAGAAAAATAAAAAAAAAAAAAGCTTTTGTACATTTGGTGTAATATACCAGAGCTTTGTCATCTCTTTCTTGTTTTAAAGATATGTGTTTGAGAAAGGCTCTGCTCATCGCTGGTGGTAGGCCAGTAAATGCAAACTCTGGAACTGAGGTCACTTTCTATGCCCCGAGTCCACCTTTCAAATCTGGGACCTGCAACATACTTCACCAGAGCAATCCAGAAACCCAGGTGTTCTAAGTTCCACACAGCTGTTTTACTGCAATCTGCATGGCAGAGTGACTAGTTTTGAGATCCGTGGTCCCAGTGGGAGCTGGGAGAGCAATCTCTCAATCTAAGGATAGTCATATTAGATTCATAGTCAAGATACTGCTAATCTTGTAATGCTAGATTAAGCAAAATCTTATGCTATATCTCCTTTAGTTCGTGAGCATTAAAACAATATATATATATTACATATAATATATATATAATATAAAAAATATATATATAAATGTATTGTAGGACGAATTTGGTACCTGGCGCTGTCTGATTATGTTACCAATCTTTTGGCGGGGGGTGGGTAGGGAGGAAGAGAGAGTAAATATACATTTGACTTCAATATAAGGCACTGTTATTTTTGGACAGAATACTTATCTACAAATCCACAAAATCACTGATTTTAACATTTCAGTAACATTGGATTCCCTGGCCATGACTGAAGCAGTGTGACCAGACCTGAGTTGTTTAAAGTACCATTTTGATACAAGAATCAGACTTTCCTTGACTTGAGCCCTATAGTGATGGAGACCTTTCTCTCATACCTCACAGTTACTTATTGGGTTGAAAGGTATATGGAGAATGGTCATTAGACGTCTCTACAGCCACCTGCTGCTGACCACTCGCCTCCTACAACAAAGCAGAATAGATGAGACATGTGAGCAAAGAAATCCAAACTCTGTTACCTAGGTCGGACTGAGTCCCACATCTTAAACACAAGCACTCCTTAAAAGTGATTTTCTTAATGTCACATAGAGCCTTCAAAGTTATTTCCCTAAGAAGTTAAAATGTCTGATAGACCCAAAGAACCTCCTTTAACTTTTATGAGTTGCCTCTTCATATCAAGCTGCAATTTACCAAACAAATCTCTTACCCTTTGGGGGCCAGATGTGACTTGGAATTCAGTATTTTCAGATTTTAGAATCTGAAACATGGTATGCATATGCTGTACATCAGAGACTATACCCAGTGGGGTCTAGGGCTGTACCTCATAATCAAACACATTAATAGGTCTGTGCTGAAAGGTATGAATATGCAGTGTAAATGGGGTAAAGATCTTGTCTTACATCAGTTCAGCTTGGGTTCTGTCACAGGTCAGGTTTTTTGCTAAAGTAGTTACAAGGAAAATTTTTCGTTTCAGATTTGTTTGTTCCAGCATTGCAGATAAGGGACTGTGGGTTCTGATAACTGTGGTTATCAATCATTGCACAAATTTAAATCATTTAGAAGCAAACAAAACAAAACACATCCCACCTCCCCTGTAATCCAGCCACAGTCCTAGGGTTGTTTCTGGAATTGGAACCTATGGGATCTGCCTAGCAGCGGGGGGATCGACTGGGTTGATGAATTTCCTTGGAATTTCAAGGGTACTCTGCAGGAAAACACTGTGCTTTCTGTCCAACTTGAATTCAAATGTCAGACTTCTTCCATATCAATATCATAACAGTATCTTCCATAACAAGAACTAAGAGTTATTTAGCTCTACTAAGTCTCTATAAAAACAGGTATGGTTTGTTCCTCATCCCTGTTACAGTTTTGAAACATTTTTTTTCAAGTATCTTAATGATAACAAGTTAATTTTTGTAATTATTATTGACATAATCTTCGGTACTAGGGTTGCAAATTCCAGCTTTATCTTAATTTGCCTGTAAGCGTCATTTTACAGGAGACAAGATAGAGCCTTGAAGGGGTATGAAATGTGCTACAAGCCTAGAAAATATCAGTATTTCTGGGAGTCTTGGGGGTGTGGCTTGGATGCTGTTTACTAACTTGTATGCAGAGGATATTTCATAGTTGAAAACAACTCTAGGCATAGACTCCCTCTCAACTCGATTCTTTATGCAAATGTCTGACTCTCGATTGATTCTTCTTTGAGTTCTATTTAACCCATTTCTGAAGTTACTCACTGCCAGAATGGCCACTGGACAGTCTATACCAACCTCCACAGGAACCGCCGGCGTCTGCACGTGTGTATACTGTGGCAAGTAGGCCCCCTGCACAGCTGACGTGGCAGGCATGTACTGAAAAGAAGAATACAGTCAGCATGGCCAACGACGCCACGGGCGACGGTCACTACAGTTTCTCGTCCTCGGTAATTCAGCATCACTAACGTGCTATTTTATTCTAGAAGGTCTCTCTCTCAAAGGACCTCATGAGTTTCCAGCAGCCCCCTGAACCAGTACCTAGAATTGTTTCCATAGGTGGAGACCCAAGAAGTAAATGACCTATTACATCTTTAGCAGGTCACTGAAAAATGGGAAATGGACCCTTGCTTTCCTGATGCCGACAGTCATCCTTCTCCGAAGGCAGGAGAGGTTTCTCACTGGCTGTGTGTGGCCCTGGCTTAGCCTTTACAAGCTGCTTCTGCTGGCTGTGAACGTAAGCCAGGAAAATACTACCCTTTGTTCTTTTAAGCTACCATCGATATGGTCTCCATTAAAAGCCTTTGGCCATCTGACCATCTAAACACTACACGTATCAACCCTGGAAGTGAATCTGGGATTAGTTCAACCCCAATTCCCAACTGAGTCCCTGGATTTGGAGGAAATAAGTCAATACTAAGATTGTGATTCAGTGCCCCCAAAATCCATACAAGAAGAAATAAGTGAGTAAAAATTCCCTGCCTTGACTGCCATGAATCACCTTCATTTTTTGCTTCATGAGACCAGGTCTGCCAGTGTGAATGAACGATACTAGTCATTAGGGTTAGAAGTGGTCTTGTATGGATGCTATATTCTGATAAAGGAGAGACAGATACCCAGGGGACAGGCTTTTAGTTCATCAATTAATCAAGAAATATCTGAGTACTTACTATGTGAAAGGCAATGTGGGAAGGAGAGAGGGGATCAGACATAATCTCTGACATTACAGAGTCTATAATTGATAAGGAAGACACAGGCTGCATTAATTTACCCTCCTCTGTTTGCTGAGACACATGATATTAATTTGCCACCTACTGTTCCGGTGCTGCCTAGTGACAGATGACTCATCTGCTGGGCCAGAGGGCTGATCATAGATGCGGGCTGTAGTGACATGGTGTGCTCCATTGAGGGAGTTAACACGGCACCCTGGGGAGTCGGAGACAGAGGAAGTGAGACAAACTGAGGGAGGGAGTGCAGATTCTGGAACCACCTTTTGCAAAGGAAATGCCTTAGTTTACTGAGGAACATGAAGCTAAAATAACCTGCCCTCAAACTTGCAAATGGTGTCATGATTTCTTATAAATGGTCTAGATGGTGCTTCCTGAGACTTTTTAAAAGAGCACCCACTTCACAGAAATCCTTTGGTTAAATACCTCTCCCTTTACTTTCAGTTAACTGTAAAGCAAGCTAGTCCACAGGAGAACTATGGGGTGTGACAGGAAACGCAAACTACTTTTGGCTGGCCAGGGTTACAAAATGCTTAATTTTTTTTTTTTAAAGTAAATGACAGTTGATGTTTCATGCAGCCACAAAACAATATACTATATTGAATATTCTAAATACAGTGTTTCGTTCAAAAATGTTAAAAAAATAGTCATTTGATTCAAGGTCAGGCTGTTAGGATCAAGATCACATTCTTCATTCACTCAGTGTTTCTCAGAACTTTCAACTGCAATTTGGTGCCAGGGGAGGGAAGCAGATTCAGATATGATTAATAATCCAATTTTAGAATCTTTGATTTCATTTGAAAAAATTCTGGTCATCAAAAATAAAATTAAATATAGTTAAAAACAGAGAGGAGGGGTGAAAAAAATCACCCGTATAACCCAGCCTGTCTCTAATACACAGCTGTTAGCATGGTCAGGGTAGCACTCTCCAGATTCTGGTCTCTGCATGTTTTTACAGAGTTGCAACCAGGGCACATGAACTATTTCATATCCTGGGTTTTGCTTTTTTTTTTTTTTTTTTTTTATTTATTTATTTTATTTACTTATTTCTGGTTGTGTTGAGTCTTTGTTGCGTCTTCGTTGCTGCACACGGGCTTTCTCTACTTGTGGCGAGCGGGGGCTACTCTTCGTTGCGGCACACAGGGTTCTCATTGCAGTGGCTTCTCTTGTTGCAGAGCACGGGTTCTAGGCATGCGGGCTTCAGTAGTTGTGGCTTGAAGGCTCTAGAGCGCAGGCTCAGTAGTTGTGGCGCATACTCTTAGTTGCTCTGCGGCATGTGGGATCTTCCCGGACCAGGGCCCGAACCCGTGTACCCTGCACTGGTAGGCGGATTCTTCTTTTTTTTTTTTTTTATTAATTAATTAATTAATTAATTTTTGGCTGCGTTGGGTCTTTGTTGCTGTGCTCGGACTTCCTCTAGTTGCGCCGAGCTGGGGCTACTCTTTGTTGCGGTGCGTGGGCTTCTCATCGTGGTGGTTTCTCTTGCTGTGGAGCACAGGCTCTAGGCGCATGGGCTTCAGCAGTCGTGGCATACGGGCTCAGCAGTTGTGGCTCACAGCCTTAGTTGCTCCGTGGTATGTGGGATCTTCCCGGACCAGGGCTCGAACCCGTGTCCCCTGCATTGGCAGGCGGATTCTTAACCACTGCGCCACCAGGGAAGCCCCTGGGTTTTGCTTTATAACTTAACATTCCATTATAAATATTTACCTTACTGCCTTGCTGTCATTATCATCATTTTTAATGATTACTTAATGGTACATTAATTGTGTATGAAATTCGATTAGTTCTATTTCTGGATTTTTGCATTTTCTCTAATTTATCCAATTGTAATATTCTTATGGATTATAGCATTCCTCTCACTTTTGCTATCACCTGATTACCTGAGGATGCAATTATTCTGATACACCCTACAAATATTAATGTTAGGTTTTTGGTATCACTGTACCTGACTCATCCCTTAAATACACTGTTATTTACTGATAAATTGATACACAATTGAGGGCGAAGATTGGTGTGCAGGTGCGTTAATGCTGGTTGCAGGCAGTCTAAATCTGGGTGGGGAGAAGGAATGAATCCTCAGGTAGGAGCCTTCTGCACACACCACTACTGTCTCAAAGTTGTTCAACTCAGAGATGTGTCTGCCTCTGTCTGTAATAGTTGACCCCTTCCCCCCCAAAGGATATAGATTCATGTCAGAAGTAGTTTGTTATTAATATATTTCATAAGAAATTTTTTCCTTTAAAATTTTTAACGTGCAACATCAAAAAGTGTGTGGTAACATGGAAATGACTCAAAAGCCCAGAATATGCAGAAGGAGCTTCCTGCTCCTCTTCCTCATTCATCTGTAGGAGCTACTGTACTAGGAAGCCCCCAAATGAAAAGTGAGCTGATTTCCAGCATTCCCCAGTAGGACAGCACAGAGTACCCGGGATGCAGATTGCCATAGGCGTTTGTGTGGCTTTGTGGGTGTACGTGTGCAGATGTGTGTGTGTAGAAACATACGTGTGTATGTTTATACAGACACACAACACACATACATATAGCATCAGAGAGCTCTTCTCCTGTGTTATCAACTAAACATGTTTTATCTGCTTCTTCAAAGTCATCTCAGCAACTTCCTGTTCAGAATGTGTCCCTGTTCTGCTGTTTCACATGCCTGGCCTAACACTGCATAATCTCCTCTTTAGGAAGTTGTCCTGAGAGAAATTCCCGCCTCATTTTAAGGCCAAAAACAGTGTGCTTTTCCTAAGCAACTGATCCGTTTTATAAGTACTGTGAACTGTATTGCTTATTAAGATTCCCATTTTGCACTGGTTACTAGAAAGCTTAGGCCAAATTTGCGGCCTCCTCATGGCAAGCATCTAGATTATTACATTAGGCATTCTTGGTCTTTTTTGTGATTTTGTTCTCCACCTTTATTTTTCAACTTTTAAACCCATGTTTTAATTCCACAAACTGGATTTTATGTATCTCTGAAAAATACATTAACTATACTACCTAATAAGGTGAAGGGTAACTCATTCAATTTAAAAACTGTAATATATACATAAGTACAACACATGCTCGCGTCACTAAAGAAATCACCTTTGTTATTTACCAAAGTCGGTGTTACTACTTTAGGTTTTTTATAATTTCCATGGAGAGGCTAACACTAATGAAAAACTCTAGGTCAATTTTGAACACTTTATATTTGCATTAAACAGAATGTAAAAAATGAGAGCTATTTCATCCTAAGTATGGTTAAAAATTTAGCAATTTTAAAACTTTAAAATTTAAAAATCCAATGGAACAATCTCCTACGTTTAAATTCTCATGGATTGTGAATTCGACTTAAGGTCAACCACTGATTTAAGACAATGTGAGTGAAAGTTTTATAATGAACTCATTCTCATATTTCATATTTAAAATCTCCCAAATCCTACACCATCTTTGGGCAAATCGTTTAAACCCAGAGAATGGTTTTTAACGTATACATAGCTTACTTATAAACTACAAAGCCATTAAGATGAAAAACTTACGGGGTGCTGTAGGATATATGGTTGCGGCTGCATCCAAGAAGGGCTTTGCACCTGGAAAAGGAAGGATTTTGGAAGAAACATTGATTTCCATTAGAGTGCTACCTATTTCTCTAGAGCTCTTTTAATCATGTTAAGATCTACAGAAGGAAAATAAGGAAACAATACTATCAATGATTAAAAAGATTAAGGCAGTTAGGGTTCTTGACAAACTGGTCACTCTGAATAGGATGAAATGATTATTTAAAACCAAGTTCCATTTGCCCACTCAAAAAGTATTTCCTGAGTATCAAGCACCAAAGAGAAAAAGGAAGACATAGGCCCCACCCTCAAGAAATTTACTGTCTAATAAGCAAGGGAGATAAACAAGTAAACAACTCAAAGAAATAGTGAAAAGTATTACAATCAAGATATGAACGTAGGTGCTTTAGGAATACAGAGCAATGAGAATTAATTCCAGCACATCTTATTAGAAACTAATCCTTAAAGTATGTGCTTATTTAAAAAGAATAATCAAATTCAATCCCCTTTTTATACCCAGGACATTACATTTCAGAAATCTTGTCCGGCAGTCAACAATTTCTAGTTAGTGTGAAACATAAAAATTTGAAATCCAGATTTAGGAAATTAAACTTCAGTAACTAGATCCTGACATCTACAGTCAAAAGGGCATCTCTACAGTAGACCCTCTGGATTGAGAAGTAAGACGTGAGAGTCAGGTTCTGTGGCAGGAAAGAAAGCATGTGTAGTCTCTGCCACCCCAGAGAAAGACTATCAGCCCGTTTCCTGATGCCCAGAGCTTTCCTGAGACTATGTGATTTCAAAATAAGTTTGCCTCTAATTCTTGAGAACAAAACCCTCCTGTATCTCATCCGCTACTGTTAACTTCAGAGGTTCTACAGAGAGGATATGGGGAAGAGTCATGGGGGAAGAATGTATTATGATTTACCTTGATAGCAGAGCCCCGATACTTGTTTTCTCTGGTTTCCTTTGCCACCTAAGGCAGACCAAAGTTAAGTGCTTCTGCCTTGTTAACATTTCAGTTATCTGGACTGCAGCCTTTCCCCATTGGGATATTGGTGGTTTCTTGCAGATGCCAATTTCTCAAATCCAATTGTATGAGCATATAGTGGTTTAGCAGAGAAAGGCTTGATCCAACATGAGTGCAAGGCCTTCACTGAATAAATTACGGGGAGGCGAGCAGCTCCCGTTATAGACCCCAATTTGGGCCAGATGCACCCATTTTGGGTATAATTCCAGTGGTCCTAATAATCTAATAGCTTATATCATTACGGGGTTAGGAAGTCATGACATCTAATCCAATTTTCTTCCTTAAGCAACAAATCTGCTGCTGTCAATTTCTATTCCTCAATTTTCCCAAACTATAAAATGGGAATAATAATCTATGTTCTGTGAACTCTTTATCATTGGTTCTTTATCCTCTTTTGGATCATGAATCCTTTTGAAAACCTGTTGAAGGAAATAGACCTTTTCCCCCCAACTGACTGCACACATACAAGCGACATTCTGCAAACAATTTAAGAGAATCACAGACCACTTAAAGCCCATCTGCTGACCCCATTGGGTTCCTGAACTTATAGGGTTAAGAATCAGTCTAAAAGGTAACGGCACTGAGTGCCAGGCAATTGGAATGAATTTCCACATGTATCTTAGGGAAACACAGATTGCCTACGAGAAGAAATCAGGCCTTTGTAATGAAATGTTGTTTCCAGTTAGGTCTATCACATCTATTAACAACCCTGGTCTCCTAATTTTTTTCTATTCTATGAAATAATTCTGTGGCCAAAATGCTCACTGCTTTTATACTAAAGAGAGAAAAAGAGGTGGTGAGAAGAAGCATTCATAGCTGTAAATATCTATAGCTGCATACATTCAAGTTAATATGCACAATCTTTCATTTGTCTGAGAATAAGCTTACTTGTCCCTATTTTTAGTGGTACACATAAAGAGGTTTCCAAGTTCAGATAGTTAAGAAAGAAGACTACTTTTCAACATCAGAAATAGGAATTGTTAATTAGGGAAAAGGCACTAGAGCAGATCTCATTGAATCTCATACAGGAAAGGAAAACATAGAAATCTTAAGTTCAAAATCATTAAAAAGGCATTAAATGAGTGAGTGCTATGCCTAGCAGACTGAAGCACCAGCGTAAGTAACTTAACAACCCAGAGAGATAAAAGAAAATGAGTGACGACTCAAAGAAAGGAAGTGAAAAGAACCTAGGAGCTGAGGGAGGCTGTGAATGCTACTTTACAATGTCAGTTTTAGTGCATTTAATCTCTTCTCTTTGTTATCCAGAGCTACTTTCATGCTTTTCGACAGAACCACCTTTATGATATTGCTTACATTGACCAATCCATTATTTTAAAAAAGCAGAATGGATATACTCTTACCAGGCAGTTAATCTTGGATGTAAAGGATGATAATAATAATCATAGCTAACATTTACTGAGTGCTAATGATATGCCAGGTATTGTGGTGAGCTCTTTACATAGATAATCTCATTTAGTTCTTATCATAAGCCTATGAGATAGAAACTATTATTATCCCCATTTTAAAGATGAGGAAACTGAGGCTTATAGAAGTGAAATAACACAGTTATTATTGTCGTCCCTTACCCCCAGAAACCAGGGCTACAATAACTAACTCAATTATTTTAAAAACAAGAATACACAGAAGTTTAGTTTAGTCACACAGGATCTCAACAGTCAACAGAAGTGTATTCCCATGTCTGTAACTGACTCCGTTAGAGTGCCCCTGTCTGGGCCAAGGCGGCAACCCTGTGAGAGGCACTCTGATACGGGAGGACAAGTACATGTGCACCAACACGGGGTTCATGGAGAATAGGAGCTACCCCTGCAATAAAACCAAATCAACATTACAACAAGGTGCTTAATGAGATCTTGGTTCTAAGCTGGGAGTTTAGGGTAAAGCCTGTTCACAAAATAACATAAACAGGGAGTCACCTCTCTTTTTTGGCCTCAAATCTCACTGCATTGCTCATTTCATGTTACCTAACAGAGACACGCCTTTATTTATTAACATGTTTACTTGCTCTTTTGTTGGTTCCTGCTGACAAATTAACAAAGGCAAGGGTGCACACCTAGTCTGTATTTTACCTAACGGCAATTCTCTTTCCGTTTCAATTTCTGGGACACATGGTGTCCAGCAGCAGGGCCTGTTGTGGAGGAAGTATTTGGGTTCATCCCAATTCTAAAATGCTATGGTTTCACGGACTGACAACTGACAACCATTTCCCCTCGTTGCACATTCTCCTAAACATAAAAGTAAATCACTCTGTCAAATAAAAAGCAGCTGATTCTAAACTGGGTATCCAAGCTGCATAACATTTGACTTAAAATTTCATTATAAATGTTCAAAATTTTAAGACACATAAAAATGTAGCAGTGATTCAAGGTCGGCAAGTTGTCGTACTCTTGATGAATCCTAAAGGTACAAACCTGGTAGGCAGATACAGGAGACGCAATATAGGGTGTAATAGAAGTTTGAGTGATCATTCGGTTGGTAGCAATACTGTATGGTGAAGGATAAAATCTAGAACAAACACAAAAGCCTTTATTAAGTAATCCTTTAAATAGAATCATTCACGGAACAAACATCTGATATTTTCCACTTTCACATTTTCCCTCTAGCCATTATGTATTTATCTTAATGACATACCCGTTCTGTATAGCAGCCGTGGTTGGGTCATAAGTAAGTGTCATTCCAGCCTATGGGAAAGAAAAAGAAACATTCATCTGCAAAGGCACAAATTAAAAATTCCATTTCTCAGAGTCATGGCAACATAAAACAGTGATAGTTTAGTAGTATTTGATAAAATTGAGAGCTTCCGTTAGACAAATGTAATTATAAACTCAACACGAGAATTAAGCTGTAGCTCGGCACTGTCCCATATGGTAGCTGTTAGTCACAGGCAGCTAGTTAAAATGAAATGAAAAGTTGAGTCCCTCTACCATACAAGCTACATTCCAAGTGCTCAAATAAATAGCCTTAAGTGGCTAGTGGTCATCATTGGACAGTACAGATTCTAGAACATTTCTACTGGACGGCACTTCCCTAGACATTCTTGAACCAGTATGTTACTTAAAAAAACAAAAACAAAAGAACAATCCATTTACGATAAATATGGGGGAATGATGGGCCAACAACATTCTTATTAAGAAATTGAGCTCTTTTTTTTCTAAAGACCATTATTATTAGGCAAAAAATCCTCAATGACAAATATACTGTTTATTTTAATAATATTTCAAGTAATTTCTGAATAATTTAAAATGTAAACCTAAGAAACCGTGACATTAGAGGAAAAAACCACTCGTGCATTTCTTACAGCGATTTAAAATGCTCTTTTACTTTTTATGTAGCTAACTGGTAAACACAGCTGTTTCCATCATCTATGTGTCCATCGGGAGAATCACCACTCTTAGCACGGTATCCACCGGGAAGAGTTTTAATGTGACATTATCTGGATTATAAAGTTTTAATCCTGGCACCTATTCTAGAAGCGTGGCGGCCAAGGCAAGATGCTGCTTGTGTAACCATTCATGTAGCTTTCATGATCACACACCCCATGGAAGTTTCAAGAGAGGACTTACAAGTCTCACCTCTCCTTCTCTATGCCACGGTCGTCCATTAGGGATGTATTTGTTTGGGTTCTGTCTCTTCTTCTGTCCTCCATCCGCAAACTTACACAATAAAGGTTCTGTAGGAGCTGAATAAACAGAGAAAAATAACAGGAAACCAAAATTTTACGTGTGTACGAGTGACAAAACGCAGTTGAATTTCTTTTATTTTTTTAAAATATACGTGTGTGCATGTTTGTTTGTTTATTCATTTATTTTTGGCTGCGTTGGGTCCTCGTTGCTGCACGCGGGCTTTCTCTAGTTGTGGCGAGCGGGGCTACTGTTCGTCGCGGTGCGCGGGCTTCTCACTGCGGTGGCTTCTCTTGTTGCGGAGCACGGGCTCTAGGGCACGCGGGCTTCAGTAGTTGTGGCACGCGGGCTTCAGTAGTTGTGGCTCGCGGGATCTAGAGCGCAGGCTCAGTAGTTGTGGCTCATGGGCTCTAGAGTGCAGGCTCAGTAGTTGTGGTGCACGGGCTTAGTTGCTCCGTGGCATGTAGGATCTTCCTGGACCAGGGCTCGAACCCATGTTCCCTGCATTGGCAGGCGGATTCTTAACCACTGCACCACCAGGAAGTCCCTGAATTTCTTTCTTTCTTTCTTTCTTTCTTTCTTTATTTATTTTTAATTTATGGCTATGTTGGGTCTTCGTTTCTGTGCGAGGGCTTTCTCTAGTTGTGGCAAGTGGGAGCCACTCTTCATCGCAGTGCGCGGGCCTCTCACTATTGCGGCCTCTCTTGTTGCGGAGCACAGGCTCCAGACACGCAGGCTCAGTAATTGTGGCTCACAGGCCCAGCTGCTCCGCGGCATGTGGGATCTTCCCAGACCAGGGCTCGAACTCGTGTCCCCTGCATTAGCAGGCAGATTCTCAACCACTGCGCCACCAGGGAAGCCCTGAATTTCTTTTTTAATAGGAGCAGTGTTGGTGCTCTAAGGGAATGGATAGAATACTTCAAGGCAAAAGTTTACTCAGACCCTTAGGAGATGATCCACTGGTGAAAAATACTGTACAGAGAATATATTAGTTATGGTGTTCAAACCAGAGCGTAATGAAACATTTCAAGAGCTATTTCGAGGAAGCAAAGGCATTTCTGGATTCACTTCTGTACTTCTTTAGGTGCAGATACTCTTCTTTTCGCTCTGGGCCCTCTCTAATTCCATTTCGGTAAATCTTCAAACGTGAACAGGATTGTGTCACCCTCCCCATCGCCACTTAAAAGTGCTCCCATAGCTTTCCATGACGATTCCTCGGAGCAACCTTCACTTCCTCCAGTAGAGAACAAGCCCCCCTTTATACTGCTCACGCTGTATTTTTATTCAGAGCATTTATCACACTTCGTGAGTGTGGCTATCTGTTTGGTGTCTGTTTCCCCTCTAGAGTGCAAGGTCTGTGGGAGCAGTGACTTCTGTTCATCACTCCTATCCCCAGTGCCCAAGTAAGTGTCTGGCATGTTGCAGGCGCTTTCTACGTCTTGGCTGAATCAATGAATCAATACAAATAGGTCTTATTTGTTTATTTGGGGGATACAACATGGAAGACAGCTGTTGTGAGAAAGCTGAAAGCACCTGCCCACCCTGTTTAAAGGTTTTTCTGGGCCTTTAATCATCCCACTTGGTGTTGCTTTACTATACATCTGCCTCAAAAAAATGATCCCAAGAAACTAACAAAGGAAAGCAAAAGATGTATAAGATGCACAGACTCTCTTACCAGGGATACATATTCATTAGTTAAAAAAAGAAAAGAAAAGAAAAAAAAAAAGGCGATGACATAGTAGGCCACCCATGACATTTCCTTTTTTTAAAAAAATTTTTCTTGAATGGAAATAGCAGTGTATTCCTCAAAGCTGTGCTTGTTTCCGTATGTTTCTAGTTAATGTAATAAAGACAATCACACCTTCCTGTCTGGCTCTCACATTCTGTCCTTTGTCTACCGTGGAACCATGATTACTACTTTCAAGTTCTGTTTCAAAGTTCAATAACCATGAAGAGAAAAATATTACTTGTGGAAAATTTATTCCTTTCTCCTTTGCCTCTTATTATCCTAATTCATCTCTTATTTTATATCACTATTACCCACCCGCTAATGACAGGGTGGGAACAACAGTGCCTCTCAATACTCCTCTGCCGAAACACAAAATGCACCCAAAACGCAATTGCAATTCCTCCTCGAGGCTGTCGGGGCCATGGTTTGGCACTCCTGTTTCCTCTCCCTGGTGTGAACTGCTCCAGAGGGACGGGCTGGCGTGTGAGCTCTCTGAATGGCAGCTGTAGTACTATGGGTGCCAGGAGGTGAGAGCAAAACTGTCATGTGTCTGGTGAGACGCCCCGGGCTTCCCTTCTGACTCCTACACCTCCCCCACCCGCCGATTTCCAGAAAGAGGAACTTCCATTCTTCCATTTAAGGCAAACCGGGTGTGATGGAAGATGGACAGGGGCCAAATCTTACATTCCTAAACTACATTCTCTGTCTTTTCAAAAAAAAGATACTGACTTTTGGAAATTTCCACCTTCACTAACAATCACAGAAGGTAAAGTAAATGGATGCAGTGAAACAAGAGAGCCTTCTAACCCCTGACGATGTTTTTAATTCTACAAGTGGGCCGTTCAGGGCCAGATGGAAATGAAGGCCGAGAGAAGACAGCATTCAAGTGGAAGGAAGGAGAATGGCTGTCTGCCGTAGCGGGGATGCCTCATCCTTGACTTCTGAGGACAAACTGAGAACCCGGAAACAAGATCTCACTCTCCACCGACCTAGAAAGGTCCTTATGGCATCAAATGTTTTCTCCAATGATGTCTGAGGTTTTAGGAATCTGCCTCCCCATAACCTTGTGGAACAAGAGAGAGAGATTAAACTCTGTGGTGCTGACACTTTGTGGGGCTTCACTTTGGGGAACTGCTTCTATCTAGAGGCATTATAAAGACTAGCTCCTAGACCGAAATTCAAATAAAAAAAACGTTTACTTGGCACAGCAAGTGAGGCAAATGCACCATTTTCCTCTATTAGCAGAGAAAGAAGGCGACCAAGTCGGACTCATTCTGGAAGTTCACCGGGGCTGCCCAGGCAGGCATGAATGGAAGCAGCTGGGTAGCCATCCCTGGCGAGTGCCAGGGCTGCACATTTGCTGAGAGGCCAAACAGGCCTTCCCTATCTGTGGGAAGGTGCTTCCAACACATTTTCATTCATCTACACTAAGCTCCGTCAAAGAAAAAGCAATTTCAGGCAACAATCAAGCCTGCTAAAAACGGAGGTAAACATAAAGTGAGCGATGATATGTTTGCAAATATATCACTTAAAATGAAACAAATGGAACAAAATGTAGTTGAATCTTTCAAAAATGACTTACATTTGCTACATGATTTTGTGCTGTCATTAAGATTTTTTCCTTCCTCTAAAACCAAAAAGGTAAGTAGTTAAAACAGTTTGTCTACTGGCAGGTGTCCCGTATCTTAGGAAAATTAATTTCTCATTTTAAAGAATTATAACCAGTAGAAATGACACAGTTTTTAGATAGTTGTTGGTTCCTTGCTCCTGGGGAACAGGAATACCCTAGTATTCTGTGTGTGTGACGCAATATAAAATTCTAACAGCTTCTTCCCTCTATTACAGTTTTCTCTGGTCTGTTTAGCAGTTGAAAGTTTTACTGAGTGCCTACTATGTGCCAGGTATAGTGTGAAGAACTAGGGATACAGTGGTGAATAAAACAGGGTCTTACTTCATAGTTCTTGCAGTCTAATGGGGACGAGAGCATCCCCAATCTTTTAAGGCCATTTAGCCATTTATGGGACAGAGCACTGTTTACTGAAATGTTTGTTTTTAATAAAAATGCCAAGCAGAAGTGAAACACTTCTGATACAGGAACAGCTATATTTCTTTCACAGCTGCTGCTCCTTGAACTTGGATGACATGAGACACAGCTTATACCTAAGCATTCTTGATAACCTATTTATTACAAAGATTGTATCATGTGTGCTAGGAAAGCAACTATGTGAAGATTTCTTTAAGACATTTATGTTACCATTAGATTGAGCAAGAGTCAGAGGATTTCAGTTAGATTTTTGAATCGAAAACCAAACTTACATACCCAGATCTGTGTCATGGCCCACTTATTTTTAAGTGAGTGCAAGATGGTTACAAAATGAGAGCTCCTAATTCGACTGGCTTATGCTGCGGCTTACTCGACTAGGGAATAGTCTCCAGTTTGCATTTGGAGCCTAATACCCAGGTTCCAGGTTAAAGACTGGGAGATGCTATGTGATGTCAGCTTTTCCTACAGAACAGATCCTTCAGGTGGCCTCCTTGATTGTTCTTTGTGGAAGGGAGGTATTGAGGAGGCCTGACACGCAGAAAAGGACATGCCATGAATACTTGTAATATGACTGTGATCAACAGGTAAGTTTGAGTATATTAACCTTAAAAAAAAATTAGTTTCTAACCGTCAACCTATATCCTCTATATGGTAATTTTCTAGATTAGTAACTCTTCACCTTATTGAGCAAAACAATAATTGCAAAGAGTTCTAACAAAAACATTTATGATACAATGTTTCATAACATCATCCCTTATTGACTGATTCTGCCAAACATACAACGTATTCTAGGCTGAATTTCCCTTAATGAATCAGGATCTTTGGGGTTTGTAAAGGGTGTGCCTCAGATGTCTTGTGAAACCTCTCAGGTCAGATTCTTGTCCTTAACTAGCCAAGACAGAGAAGTTATTTTCTTGTTCATCAGAACCAACAAGAACACGTACCTCCAGAAGCTTAACTATTGTGGTAGAGCCACATGCAAGCACTGATCTGATATTTTGGGGGGGAATCTCTTAAGAGCCACCTAAGGTAACTGCATTACTGGATTCTCCAATGTGCCCCCCTCGACAGGGACGATCTTTTACCAATGCCTGACGGGTGGCACTAACAGTCCCTCCTAAGCCATAGGGGTGGTGTCCACAGTGTCTCACTGCACATCTCTACCAAGTCGTGTCCCTACCCATCTTCTGAAGCTCAAACTCTACAGTAACTTGCGCTCAACTGTCTGCCCCGGACACCCACATGAAGCATCACTTCTAGAATGCCTGCTTTGACTAAGCACTGCAGTTCATGATTAGACCTCCCAGACATACTCCCCACTTACCTAATCCAACCGCTCAGAGGACTACGAGTTCTCTGTATTTGTAACAAAGTGGAACTTTTCCTCACCAAGTTCTAACAGCTGGAGAAACCGCTACTCCCAAACTCCCATTCTTCTAGCTATGCAGTATTTTATCCCAATCAACAGTCTCTAAGACATAAACTGCCCTTGATAGAAGCTCTTCTATCCGTTGTAGAAAAGTAGTCCACTCAGCAGCCATAATTAGCTTTCTTCCTGAAACTGCTGGCTACTTTCAAGACTCCTCAACTAAATGACATGCAAGAAACTATCCAGGGCTCTTTTAAAAATCTCAACCTAAGGATCCAATAAATACTATCCCTTCTTTGTGTGCACGACATCATTTCCTGTTTCAGCCCCCTATTTGTTTCTAACCAAACCCTGCGGTCCTCTTACCACAGGGCAGAGCTCCGGCTTCTCTCTGCAGATGCCTACACTCCCACGCCTGCTCTGTTAGGGTCTGTCTCTCCTCCTTTCCTGACCCTGATAGAGTAGTTCCATCTCCCACTCAGCTTTACTTATCAATAAAATAATGGTTGAACAACATTCAAGCCAGGTTAAATAGAAAACAAAAACGCAATACTTCCCCACCACTCCAACATAAATATTTTAATATTCTATATTTACTACTCTTCTAAGTCTATATTTATTTTTCATTTTTGCAATGATAGGGCCTTTTCTTCTACCATTTACATTGTGGACCTTTCTCTACCTTGTTATAGAATTTTTTCTTTTCTTTAATGGTTACATAATGTTCTATTTGAAAAGGGATCATGTATAGTTTCTTTGTTCTTATAACACTGTATGAACATCTGTGTGTGTTATCTTTTTTATCTCTTTGATTCCAGTGCCAATATAACTAACATCGTATGAACATCTGTGTGTGTTATCTTTTTTATCTCTTTGATTCCAGTGCCCACGCGATATTGGTGGTCAGATTCTATGGTGGTTAGAATACTGGCTCTAGATTAGTCTCCCTGGGTTTGAAATTTGGTTTTGCCATTTACTAGCTAGTGACTCCAGGCACGTCTCTGGTTTCATAATCTGTGAAATGGGGATAATAAGAGTACTTAAGATTGTACAAAAGATTGTTACAATTAACATACATAAAGTGCATAGAACAGTTCAATGAATATTAGTTACTATTATTTTATCACTATGACAACAGGAGGAGCTCAAATTTTGAGCTATGGCTCCTCCTCTTACCTTTGACTTATCAAGATAAATTCTCGGGAGAGGAACTTCTGGTTCAGAAGTTATAAACATTTTTAGGGACTGGCCTGTTTTCCCTGGAATTTGATTCTGTGATATTTAAGAGCTGGCTATAGTTGCTGCCTTGGCGTCACATAGAATAAAGAAATGTTCAAGCTGTAGTTAAGGATGAAGTTACTGGCAAATGCCTTTTAGAAAACTGTTTTCATAGTAACACCTACATCTTCCACCCAAGATCCTTATGCTTTTATAAAATCTTACTCCACTATTTATTGTTCCTCTCTGGCAGAACCTGATAGTGGAAAGGTGTAAAGCTGATTGGAGGGGGCCTGCTGTAGGCTGGGTGTGATCCATGGTGGTAACAGCTGCCTGAAGGTAGCCTCCTCCTAAGCCTGGCACGGCACTCAAAGGATCTTCAGCTAAAACAAACACTGGCACACTTCTAGTTGAGGTCCCTCGTCACTTTTTAAAAACCAGACTTCCCTCCTTGGTAGAGAATGAGTTGGAGTTTTGGATCTGCAAGACAGCCCTCACCCCACTGGCCTCCCAGGATGGTTCCAGCACTTTTGCTTTCATGGCAATGATTTACTCGTAAGATTCCAGCCCTTGGAGGGAACATCTCAACAATACATGCATTCAGACCCTGCTCTACTGTACATACTGGGTGAGAGAGACATGAACACATCACTATCCCAAAGGTATGATCACATTGTCCTAAAGGTACCAGGAACATTCCACATGTCTTCAAGTATTTCTTTTGTCCTAGAGTTGCCAAACGTTTCTGTTTTTAACAGAGTTAATAATGCTTAAGCCAAACATTCGGGAAATGAAGCGGGCAATAAAAACCCTTGTAAGATGCTTGGTGTCAGTCCATTTATCTCTTGTAAAAATAAAATACAGTGTGAAAAAACAAAAAACAAAAAACAAAAAAACCCTTATAAGATTTCCAGGCTTTTTACTAGGTTTGTAACTTTTCCCCTAAACATTACCTTTTCTGCCTCCTGGCATAGGACAAGGCCCTAATAATTTTACCTATACACAGAACGTTCCAGAATGTAAGAGCAGTTTTCAAGCCCTGCTGGGCACGTACCCAATCTGAAAAGTCAAAGTAACACAGAAAGGAGATGTAAAACAAGCTGAGGTCTTTGGTTGGAGTAGGCCAGCAGTCACATATGCACTTCACTGGAGCTCCTCCACGACACATGCAAAGCTTTGGGCGATGTGGCAGAATGATGCCCGCACAATACTGGGCATCTCACAAGCGCTCACATATCCAGTGAAAAGACACTTCTTTTTTTTAAAAACTCTCTGCCCTTAGCACACAAGGACAGACTCCATTCACGCCATGGAGAGGTCCAGAAAGAGAGATGTGACCGTACTGCTTCCTGCAGCACTGAATATACACGTGGCCTTTGTCCACGGGGTGTGTGTGTCGTGCGCGTCTCCCACAGAGGCAGAAACAACGGATGCAGGGCAAGCAGCCCTAGGAGAGTTCCAGCTAACATGCCATGTGCATTAGTCTTCTTGGAGACTGTACTCTCTTCCAGGAAGGTACTGGAAGAATATGTTTCAGACAAATCCCTGAATCATGGTCATGAGTGACAGTGTTTTTGCCTTGGGCACATCTCCTAATTTGGACATCAGTTCTACCCATCTCTTGTTTCTAATGTTCACTGTGCGGGAAACCACCACCATCCTAGTTCTCCATAATGGAATTTTTATCAAGCAAATGGGACGTACTTATTTTAAACCTCTGTGGAATTCACCTAGATTGTCTCACAAAGAAGTCATTGCTTCTTTTACCCTTGTTGGGGTCCTTCCAAGCAAATCTGACTTATTGCAAACCAGCTAGCACTCGAAATCAAGGTAAATCCAAACAGAGGACAATATTTCAACATTTTCAGGGAAAAATGAGAGACTGAGTTGGGGGGGAAGGACAGAAGGAACGGCCTTCTGAGCAACTTTTTTTATCACAAACTATAATGTACACTTGAAGAATCTGCCATAAGATAAAGCCTTTTTGAAAATGTGGTAACATCAGACACAAAAGCACAAGATTTTTAAAAAGTGATTTCAGAAAGCAGATTGTATAAAAAACTGTGATGTGGTATAGTGGATCTTTATGGAACTCTAAACATATACTACATTATGTACCAGGCCCCAGGCCAGGGTGGGGTATGCCAGGCATGGGGGAACCCAGCCACATCACCCTGGTATGAAAAGAGTGTGTTGGCAGATGGATGGGTGGCATCTGAGAAGTGACAACTCACGTGCACAGCTGACCTCTCTGCTTTGCCATCTAGAGACTTTCTTAAGAGTGTCATGTGATGAGTTTACATTCAGTTTACTGTTCATCGCACTGTTCACGCGATGCGTTTTCTTTTTGGTCCTCAAAAGAAAGTGTCTTTTGGGGACTGTGTCTAATGTAGGTTCCTTTCCTATACTTGGCTCCAGTGTCACAGGCAAATCGCCAGTCATGCAAGAATCGGAGTACTCTGACACAAACCATCCTGGATAATTCTGCTTATGCCAGCTAAACAACTTGCATCACTAAATAAACCATCCTCTGACTGTATTTATGAAATGTTATGTCTGCCTAGCAATGAGCCTACATTATTTAAACATTAAAGTGGAGGCGCATTCAATTTACCCTTGCCTGACAATATTTTTGTTTCTCATCTGGTTCTACTGAAAATAATCATATGCATTCCACGGGGAAAGCCATGTGACAGCAGCCATTCTGCTAACTGGAAGGGAGACAGCAGCATCTAATAAACAGACAGGTAGTCAAAGATAATTCTTGTATTGTGTGTACAAAAAACAATCCTGAGAAGCTGAAAGTGGTTTCAAATTCTGTTGTGGGTTCTCGAGTCCACTGGAGACTTGTTTTGGGGAAAGGTTGGGTTCACTGGAATAGCATGCTTCCCAATCCCGCATTGTACGTTTCAAACTCCTGCCAAAAAGTAGCTCAACCTCACTTAAAGGCAAAAGCTATCCAAAAAGGCCATCAAAATAGCCACGATTCTTGTGATGAGCTCTATGTGAAAAATGCTCTTGGAAACCGTTTGGTGACCTCTGCTGGTATAGGGTGATGCACAGGTTTTTGGTGCCTACCACAAAATTAAAATATAAAACACAGCCCTTGCCGCTAAGAACATGCAGTCTAGTTGGGAACCAAGACTAAAACATGTGAGAGATCATCAAACATCAGAAAATGGCATAAAGTTAAGTCCTGGTTCAGAATAAAGAGAACAGCTTGATAGCACAGTTGTCTTCCCTGCCCGGATGCTCTCCATGGAGAAGGAGCCCATCTGGTTCTTACGCTCGCTTTGACACTTAGCACTACTTGGAAGAAACTATTCATTGCAAAGGTGCAGAGACTCCTACAATTATTTGCGTGTGGTTTGGAAAACAAGGTCTTTTTCTTCCTAGAATGGGTGTGACCAAGAGTCTTCAAACCTACTTCAAAGAGAACAGTTAAATGACACAACCATGAAGTCCTTTGGAGAAAAAAGGAAACTGTCCAACCTCAATTCGTGACACCCTGAGATCTATTTCATTCAGGGAGCTGGTAGATCTTATCTTAGACTGATACAACATCGAAACAAATGTGTGCTGGGGTGTTTTTCCTTCTCGAAATCTCCTTGTTGCATGCAAGAATGAGCTGAGAAAGTAACGAGGTCACAGGTGGGTGGGTGAGCAGTCCTTCAAAGGGACTAATATAATACTCTGGGGTTCTGCCTATGCTGAGGATGGCATGGAAAGCGAGGAGAACACAGGGGGCAGCTGTGTGCAGGGGCCTTGGAAGGCCCCGCAGGGCAAGGTTGACAGAAGCCTCCCACGTATGAAATTTCTCCCTTGTCTTTACTTGGATGGAAGGTAAAAACATTCCCCTCTCGTTTCTTTTTTTTTCTTTCAACTCAAGTGTTGTGGATGGAAAAACAAAACTGACCTAAAAAACAGAAAAGGAAGCTCTTTCACAAGGCTGAGCTCCTTGGAAGAGCGTACTTCTAGGCCTTGTACTTTATGCCTTAGCTCAAGCTCACATACAGCCATGCAAACTGTATGCTGTCAGATTTTGGTATTAAAGGATGCAGTTAGTCTGTGGTATTGCACACACTTATAAACAGATTTTCTATGAAGTGAGACTCACCTGGATACAGAAAAGTAAAGTGGATCCCTAATCATAATCATCAGCCATCCAGTTAAAGATGGAACCTTGGAGCTACAGAAGAATAAATACTGAACACTAGTTACACATGCACAAATGGAAACGTCTTCTAGTTTGTGGTCAGCCGCTTGCACGCTAGCTTGTAAATAGGTAGTGTTGTCTTGGCGAATAGTGAAGTGAAATTTATGCAAAACCAACAAACAGTTACTGGTGCTTAGTATGGTTCAAGTACTGAGCTAGGCAAGAAAACAGAAAGGTGAGAAAACAGTCTCTGCCTTCGAGGAGCTTAGTTTAGTGCACTGACACGTGTAAACATGTTAAATGCTGCCGTACAGGTGGGTGTCCTCAGGGCGCTATGCAGACAGTAACCCAATGGCAGCAGAGGAAGGTGTTGAAAGGGCAAGACAGGACAGCCTGATTAAAGGGAAGTGAAGTCATGTCCTTAGGATTGGGGCGTGGGAGCAGTTTAGGGAGAGGGCTGAGCAGGCTGGTGAAAACTGAGAATTGCTATTTAGGAAAGGGTGAGAGGCTGAGTGAGGAGCAGTGGTGCTGAGGGTCTGATCAAGCTGGAGCTCACTGTATTTCAGGCCAGGTTTAGTGGGAGTTAGAGGGGGTGTAACGTTGGAATGAAAAGCTCCTGAGGTGCAGTGTTTTCTCGGCCAAGACAACACGGGGCAGAGCAATGGGAGGAAGTGACCACAGAGGAGTGGATGGAGGGGCCACAGAAGTCGAGTCCCGCCACTGTAAGGGGGAGGGGTAACACACGCTGACATCTTCCAGAACGAAGGCGGGAGCTAGGGTGGAAAGTACCACAGTCCTCAACGGACAGGACTGACAGGATATTTATTGAGGATGGTGATGAGGTGAGTTAGAGGATGGTTTCCTCATCCAAGGAGGAGCGGCTTCTGAATGCTCTGCAAGTCACACACCTCCTTACCACTGGGTCTGCTTCCATTCATATATATATATATGTTTTTTCTCCTAAGCTTACGTTTCATTTTTTTTTTGAATTTTAAAAGAATTTTTTATTAGAGTATAGTTGCTTTACCATGCTGTGTTAGTGTCTGCTGTACAGAAAATTGTATCAGTTATACATATACATATATCCACTCTTTTTTAGATTCTTTTCCCATATAGGTCATTACAGGGTATTGAGAAGAGTTCCCTGTGCTATACGGTACGTCCTTACTAGTTATCTATTTTATATATAGTAGTGTGTATATGTCAGTCCCAGTCTCCCAGTTTATGCCCCCTCCCACCCCGTAACCGTAAGTTTGTTTCTTTATGCTTCCATTCATATTTAAACAGCTGGGAGAAGTGAATTTTGAAGTCTTATTTGTAGATCCAAAGAAATAAATTTTAAAGAGCTAAATGAGGAGTTTTTTGTTCTTGATATAAGAGTCACCACATCCTACAACAAAAGACTACTGATACAATTTTAGACAAACAACATACCAGAAACTCCGGGTGGTGTCTTAATGAATTTTCCATTAAAATGACCAATAACGGCTTCGCACTTTTCTGTTGATTCCATCCTATTTATACATAAAAATAAAACACGTAAGTAATCAGAGATATCTTAGTTTTCATTTTGTTCTGTACACATGAATACAATCCTATAGGTTTATTGGATACAAATGAAAACTAACAAAAATGTGAATGATAGGAAAAAGTGGGTTTATTCTATCTTTTATTTAACTGTTGTTTGTGTGCTTCCAGAGTAAAATAAAAACTTGATAACCACACGGTACATTCAGAACCATAAAAGAAATAAATTATACAAAGAGTGTTTAATATCAAGCATAGGAAATGTATAATTTTTTCCCACTTGTAGAAAAACTGATAATCAATACACAATAGCTTTGTTAGTCATGATGGTGAATTAAAAATAAAAATACCAGTTTAAAATACTAGTGTATTTAGTGCTGCTGGGATATTGGTCATTTTAAAGATGGTCTTTCCTTTTACATATTCAAAAAAATGACAGACTCAAAAGTCATGATAAGAACTGGTGTTAATCAGAGGATGTGTCTTACAGGTTTTTCTCATTAGCTTGAAGTTTAAAATTAAATTAGTGAAGTCAATTATGTACCTTCTTTGTCATCTTGGCTTTAGAGGAGGAATTAAAGGATGGAGCCTAATAACTTATTCTACATCTGCAGGTGGCTAAGAACACCTGAGAAACCTTTCAGGGGAATTAAATCATTTTGATTGATTTTTCTTTAATGGAAAAAACACTGAATAATCTGCTCAAAATGCACTACGCTCCTGGACTACCCAGAAGAGTTGCACCTTGGTTTTAATGGGTGGTTTTTAATAGTTTTTAAAAGCAATAGAATTTAATTGGGTTCTATCTTTGGATACAGAAATGTAAGTCCTTGATCTGCTTTCAGAAGAACACCCACAGAGGGACGATTTTCTGATGGCGCTGGGCCTTTCACTGTTTCACCTGGGTCCTT
This sequence comes from Balaenoptera musculus, assembly GCF_009873245.2. NCBI lineage: Eukaryota > Metazoa > Chordata > Mammalia > Artiodactyla > Balaenopteridae > Balaenoptera > Balaenoptera musculus. The sequence continues at coordinate 42,641,805 of NC_045791.1, forward strand.
TTAACCCACGATGTGCACACTGGGGATGCTGGCCTTGGTGACTTTCCACCTGTAGAATATCTTAGTTTTATTATAAAATCATCTGGCCTAACAGAAAGAGTAATGGAGGACTGAAAGCCAGAAGAACCAAGTACTAGACCTTGCTTCATCGCTTGGCAGCCCTGTGACAATGGAAAAGTCCTTTCTTTAACTCAATTTTCCTATATGTGAAAGAGTGAAAAGTGCTTGCTTTCTTGATCTCACAGGCCTGTGGTAGATGCGGTTGTCATCAAATAGGATAATGTATAGGAAAGTAAAACGTCAGCAATTTCCCCTCCAAAATCAAAGTCAATACTTTAAGACATGTAGACATTTTCGGTTACTGCACAGTATTAATAGGTTGCTAAATGATGTAAAATCAGTTTTTGTACGCAGGCTTTCAGATTGCAACTACGTCAAAAACCAAAGCTTCTTTTGTTTAAGGTTTTTAAAGGAAGCAAACTAACCATTACGTGGAAGTATCCTTTCTGGGGAGGAAGGGATAAAAATAAGATGGAAGGAATGAGGGTACTTTAGATATCTGCAACATTTTACTTCTTAAAAAAAAAAAAATCTAGGCAAAAACTGTAAAACGTTACAACTTGTGTAACACTTGGTGGTTAGACAGGTGTCTGTTGTACTTTTCTGAGTGTTTGAAATATTTCACTTAAAAATCTAATTCACTGACCACATTGATGATGAACCAAAGTTCCATCTAATGCGACAAAAATACCAATTTATTTACGAAATTTAGGAGCCTGAGATTGTTATTTTTAAGAAGTTTAGGCATCTTGATCTAATTAGTCAAATTATTAAGGAAACATACTTGCAGAACTATTGCTCATGTGGTATTTCCTTGCCCTAAGTCACCAAATATTTAGTGTCCTCAGGTTCAAGAATCCTAATGAGCTTCCAAAAGATTTGGAAAAATGCAAACTATTTTTTATGCATAATTTAAGTTCACGGTACAACTGGCTCCTATAACCCTGGCTTAAATTCTCTCTTCTTGCTCAATTTTTATTTTCCAGGAAACATAGCAGAGCTACTGTTGTTGACAAGAAGACAGGGCAGCGTGCTTACCTAGCAAAGCCAACACCACGACTTGTCCCACTGGAATCGCGTAGTATCCTTGTAGAAATAACTTGTCCAAATGGTTTTAGCATATTTTCAAGTTCTTGCTCATCCATGGACAGTGGCAAATTAGAAATATACAAGTTGGTAGGATCTTGTTCCTGTTGCTAAAACCGAACAGAGAACTGTCTATTAATTTCCAGCAGAAGGTGAGATATGTATGTTAACACACTTTTACTTGGCCACTCTCTTAGCTCAGGTCCTTTGAAAGTACTAGCAAGCGAGATCACGGGAACTACAGAACACCCGAGTCACCATGAACACTTGAAAACAGTGTCTGAAGCTTGGACAATCTGTGCAGGTCAGACACGATCCCACCAAACCATTCTTGGCAGGTTTGGAAGCAGAAGTGCTGGCAGGCGTCGCTGAGTTGGAGAGCATGCCCTCATGGAAGCACAACCCTCGGCTGTTTGCAGTGTTCTACAAAATAACTAACCTCTCCTCCACTACTATTTTTAGGAGCCCATTTTGGGCTCCATTTATTGCACAAATGGCTGTTACTGCTAATAATTCAATCCAGAAACACACGACGGATTCTGGACTAAGTCAACTAAAGTCCAGTGGGATTTTGCCCAAATTCCCTTCTTTTGCTCTACAGCAGAGTCCTTACTACCTCTGAGTTGTGATCACCAACGGGAAATAGAGAGCTCCTAAATTAACAAAAACAAAACCCCACAAAGTCATACAAAATGACAGACTCAAGGCAGAACAAATTTTAGAATCTGGATAAAGCTGAACTCAAGTGTAGATGGGGGAAGGGAGTTTTGCTAAATCTTTGCTACTCTAAGAGTGATCCAGGGGCCAGCAGTGATGGAATTACCTGCAAGCTTACTACAAATGTAGAATTCCAGGCCCCATCCCAGACCTACAGAATCAGAAACTGCATTTTAATAAGATCTCCAGGCAGTACAAATGCATATGAAAGTTCGAGAAGCAGCAATTAGATCATTTCCCACCCACCTTTCCACTGCTGAGGTAAAATCAGCTGAAACCAAAGATAGCAATAGAGTTTTCTGAGAACCAGTAACTGCTATGTATATTTACTGAGTCTGGTGTTAAATCATCAGGAAATAAGCTTATCTGATATCTGGAATATTTTCTGACCAAGTAAAAACTCATCTCGGCAATTGTGAGATTAGGATGATCTTAACTTTAAAACAGGCTTTCCTTTGATCTTACTACCAATTGTATCTTTACATATTGAACTATGCAAGTTTATGATTTTTCTTTAACAAGCACTATTAGCAAAGTCATTAATTGATGTCTTAGCCTTAGGCAACAGAACAGCACACTCATTATATTTAAATTTCCAAAATGCACAGTACTTTAAAAATATATGTGAAACATACGCATATTTGTACAAAGTCTCTACTTTCAAATGTATCCTGGCATGAATTAAACCTGAAATAAAACCTTTCCTTTCAGATAATCTGCAAGTAAAAGTAACTGACCTTTAAGATTTAAAACAACAATCTGGTATCCTAGGGAAGGGCAAATACCCTGGTAGTCCCAAGAATTAAAGTTACCAAAGACTGAGAAACTATGGGCAGAAAGTACTGTCCCTATGACTTCCTGGTTCTGACAGAAGGCAGCCTGTTACCAGGCCAGTCCCAAAGGTATGGAGCAGAAACTCCCAACCTGGGTGGTCCAGACTCTCAGGGGTGTGTCAGTGCAGTTGTGTCCAAGAAAAAAATTAAAACTTTTCAAGTGCTCAATAGCAAGCCAGAAACTTAACTTCATTAACCCTTGACAGACTAAACAAAAATGGCAACGACCTTTGCTTCTGTCTGAAAGTAGATAAAGTCAGTGTGGTACCACTGGTTACCTTATGCCGGGCAAAACCTCCCACTGAAAATTACATAAAGCATATCTTTAATGTATAAAAATTGTAAAGCGATTTAATAAATGCATGACAGTAATAGATAAAATGCTTCAAAATAAAGGGAAAAACAAAATGGTCTTTGGTATTAAATTTTTCAAATTCTTCTCAGGTGGCCTGCAAGCTAAAATCTTAATTCCTTATTTCCACTTCATTCACTACCTTCCCTGACTTCACCCAATTAATCCACAGCTCCTCAATTAACTATCTCATGTTGGCTCTAACCTCCCAAGTCCCTGAAGCTTTCCTGGAGTGCACAAGACTGTATTTGTTCCTGCGGAAGTCTGGTCCTTAGTTGGTGAACACAGACGGGGTTCTTTCTCCCTGAAGGTGGGTACACTGAGGGGTCCTGTAGCCTAATACAGCCCAATGACATTTATAGTGCATCCTGTACATCCCAGACCCTCTTATACAATAATTGTGACTCCAGGCCTGTCTTCTAGCCATTTATAGTTGAGTTGGGGAGATAAAAACACATGTAATCAATGCTGTAATAGAGATGTATACAAATCACAATGGGAGGACAGATAGGGGAGCTTGTCTTTATTAGGGAACACTTTACAGAGGGCATGACATTGAGTTGAGACTTGAGAAACAAGCATAAGGCATGAGGCTGAAAACCAGATTGTGAAAAGCTATCCAAGGAGTATGACTTTTTTGTCAGTTATCACTGCTTAAATTTTTCCACTTAAGCTAGCACAAAATAGAATGACTATGTATCCTGAAGAGTGTGTGGGCAAAGGATAAAGTAGCCTTGCCAGAGCTGCAAAATTTCCTTGAAGGCTTGTATTTTATCTAAAAAAAAATATATATATATATCATGTAAATGTTGCAATCTACTCCCTAACTATTTGAGTTTGTTTCATATAGAAATAATATTTCTGAATTAATACTTTCCAGTCATACTGATACTGCAGGACGATAACCCATGTTTATCCTGTGATTTCAGGTGTTATACTTTGTTGGGTGAGGGGGAGGAGGAGGAAGGAGGAGCCGCGTCCCTGTGCTGCAGCTAGAAAGCCACGCCCTAAAAAATCTGGAGCTTCTGGAGGCACAGAAGCAAGGGAGTGATGTGATCAAGTCTATCTTATTAGAAAGATTTCGGAATCATGCTTAGTCAGATTCAGAATAAAGCTGGGAACTCCCTAATTAAAGCGCATTAAAACACACCTTGGACAAAGATGTGGCATTAAAAATGTTACATAAGAAACATGTATCATAAATATTGTGAGCTTTCCTTTTGAGTTACAATTATTAAAATCTAAATGACTAACATTTAAGAATATTTAAGAATGTTCGTAGACTTTGTCATCTGTGAAGTAGTTTCAAAAGGGCTGACAATGTAGGTAACTAAGTACTTTCTAAATCTGTGTTTTAGTTGCTATTAAACTATTAATAAAAATGTTATTCTTGGGTCTTCCCTGGTGGCACAGTGGTTAAGAATCTGCCTGCCAATGCAGGGGACACGGGTTCAAGCCCTGGTCCGGGAAGATCCCACATGCCACAGAGCAAATAAGCCCGTGTGCCACAACTACTGAGTCTGTGCTCTAGAGCCCGCGAGCCACAACTACTGAGCCCACGTGCCACAACTACTGAAGCCCCCGTGCCTAGAGCCCATGCTCCACAACAAGAGAAGCCACCACAATGAGAAGCCCGTGCACCGCAATGAAGAGTAGCCCCCGCTGGCCGCAACTAGAGAAAGCCTGCACGCAGCAATGAAGACCCAGTGCAGCCAAAAATAAATAAATTAAAAATAAATAAATTAAAAAAAATGTTATTCTTTAAAATGTTGATTCAACTTGAATGTTTACCAATGAAGAAAAAAAATAATAAAAAGTGCTAAATCAGAATCAGGAAATTGAGCTCCTAACCCACTCTATGATAAATAGTGAGATAAGACAGACTAAATACAGGTAGATATTTCCTGTGATTTTAATGCTTTTGTTTTCAATAGCAAACACTCAGTCAACTAGCTCTCTTCCTTTGGAATGACCTCTAGGGCTGACATTATTTATCCTTCTTTTCAAATGGTCAACTTATCTTGCACACATTGCATACAAAGTTGCAAGTAAAAAAAAAGAAGAAAAGAAAAAAAGAGAAGCAACTCCAAGCTGGCAGCAATGGCCACAAGAATATCTAATCACCAAAGGGTCCATGCATTCTAATCACCATACATTCCTAGTAAACGGAACATACAGTACTTGTACTACGTGAGAGTGGTTCTTGAATAAGGGTAATTTCGCCCCTTTAAAATCAGGGACAACCATAACTCTGTTTTATTACATACACTGCTATGTCTGAAAAAACAATTTTTCTGTAAATTATGGGTGGTCAGACATAAAAATGGGGCCAACAGGCCTCTTTATATCCCTAGGCATGGAAAGTGTTCAATGGCTTCTTTAACAAGTAGAACACTTGGATCCCACATTGGCCATGAGAGGGATAAATGGCTACTAATGTTCACTTGAGTAGAAAAGTGGGGCTTGGAGGTCCCACATGGTGTAAAGCACTCAGTCATCATCTGAAAGAAATTAACAAAAACCTCCCTATGCGTGTGGAATGGTTCCTAAAATGCAAGAAAGGGACCTGGCAGGAAGACCAGACATCTGTTTTCTCTTGAACTGAGTAGGTTCACCAACCAGCAGATAGCTGCTTATGGGTATGTGAATGCAAACTGCTTGAAGCATGGTAGACCTCTGTGTGGAAGGGCGATTAAATTCCTGCTCCTTTGACTGCCTATTTACTGAAAAAAGTGCGAGCATACCGCTAGGCAAGTAACACAGGGCGATCCGCTGACCCCCAGCAGGTCTTAAGAGGTATTGCGGAAAGGCCTACAGAAGTCACTCTATTAACAGATATCACCATTGTTGACTTGAGTTTTATATCTTTTGAGCTCGTTATCTGAGGTTTTTTTCTTCTTTTCATAGATTCTGAGTCTCTTATTTTGAAAAATGCACACATTTGAAACAAATGCCAAGTTTAACATAAATGGCTCAAGTTTAACCTTGAGCCTTTTGGAAAACCTTTGGTAAATTTCATCAGGGTACTCAATGGACTCAATAAATATAATTTTTAAATGTCCCATTCTTATCTCTCCATATCTGCCCAAACTGGGAAGTTTTTCTCTTGCTTAATTGGCTTCTTTGATCATCAACAAAACAAACATTTAATATCTACCATAGGCCAAGTACCAAGCAAGGCACTGAAATTAAAACACGAATAAGAAACAACCATTGTTGTCCAACGTTCTCCACTTGTAGCTTTATAATTCAGTTTTGAATATTTGTGGAGTTCTTTTTCAACTCAGGTAGTCAAAGTGTCAAACAATATTATATTCTCCCCCACTCCCCACACTCGCCTAGTGGAATGTCCCTTAATTTTTTCTGATTATGTAAGAAAGCAAGCCTTTAATATGTGGCAATGTGAATTTTCAAAACTTTATAGTGTCCAGATTAATTCACTAGAGGAAAGTGGAAAGTGATAGGTCCCTTATCACCCAAACATGGGAGCCAGACCTAAACTTTTATAAGCTGTCTCCACAAAAGTTACATGCCAGATGCTCCTTTATCCGGACAGCATAAAGGGGATAAGTCAACTCCCGATACTCAAATCCATGGTTCCGTGGCACAGAACAATGGACCCTCTAGCATTTAAAATACCTTTTGTAACTTTAATGATATAATAAAAAAGAAATCGGGTCCAGGAAACTCAGTCATCCTACAGAGACCCGAAGAAATTCACAACGTGCAGAATGTTGGCACACTGCCAGCATCTCTGAACCCGTGCATTGTTCCCTCCCTACAGATGATGTAGGAAGGGATCACTTTTCCTAGCCAATTTACAGTCCAAGCCACCCAAGGAGGTCTTTGAACAGTGCTCATTATCAGTCCACGGGAAAGCTGGCATTCAAAGTGCACGGTTGACACAACATACGGTGCCAATCTAGGCCCAGTCCGGTTCTGACTAAATGCATTGTAAAGACTTCTTCAAACAGGATATATTTAATATATTATGCTACTCAATATCACCGGCACTGAAAAGATGCCTAGGTAAGTGCTCATGGGGCTGCTCTAAAAAAGGCCTCTGTATTACCTGGAGCAGGTTGTTAAAATAGGCCTCTTTCTAACTTTGTTTCAGCAGAAGTCACCGAAAAATGGGTTTCAGGCGTGCCCACGTTCCAGAGTGAGAAACCAGACCACCTACACAGAGTCTGCAAAGGAGTGGCTGAGATCTGGTTTGAGAGGCTCAGCTGACCACCCACCTCTCGTCTGCCTGGGAGGGACCGGAGAGGCTGGAATGAACACGCAAGTGGAGAGAACCGCTGATGTGTTCTGAGTCCCACCACACGGGCTGCCTCCCCCATCACTGCCGGTGCAGCAAGAGGTGCTTCAACAGACCCCTCAGGAGGCATGGTCTGTGACCTTTCGAGCTTGGTGGATACAAGGAATCAATGTCTGACTTAAGCCTGAGGAATCTAAAAGGCAAAGGCTGGTTGAAGGGGCCCGTAAGTGCAATTGGGAGGTAACTAGTCTCCCGCAGACAGCTGGCAAACAGATCAATGTGGGCCACACAGGTAGAGTTGGCCCAGGGTTGTGTTAGAGCCTTCCAGGAAGGCTGTCTTGAAGGATAAGAAGGTCCTAGAAGAAAGGGGCTGAAGGCTGACCTTTAGATTCTCAGGAGCTGAGGCTAACAGCCTGAGGACACGTCTTCTCTAGCTTGAAGGCACTACAGGGGAAAGAGCAAAGCATTCTACTAAAGAAAGCATCAGTTCTCTGTCTGCCCAGAGAAATCAACACCAGATCACAGAATTGTCAGGTCAAGAAGCTTTCCCATCCTTTGCCACTGCTCCAACCTTGGAGGGGTTAGAAACCACAGCTAGCTATGGAAGAGTGGGAAAAACACAAATTTGGGAAATAGGAAAGAAACTAACCATGCTCCCATCCCAGGACAAGCTTACTACCTAGAGCAGACCAGAGCTGGGGGAAGGGAGAAGTTTTAATATTATACGGCACTCAAAATTTTGTCAAATAAACAGGATTGGACATTTCAATTATAGGTATCACACACTTAGCATTGGAAATGTGCTCTTAAAAAAAAAAATCAGACACTCAGCATCAAAATGTTAACCAGGAGCCTATTTCATATTATTTCAAGTAAGAAGAAAAGTATAATGTATTACCATTAATCACAAACCCCAATTTCCTAAAATGCAACTAAATACATTTGTTACACATCTGTACGTGTGTGTGTGTTTGTATACACGTAATACATGGTTATACTGGGATGTAAACTTTTAAAATATCACTTCTTGATCACCAAATTATCAATATGGTTGTTAGCGGACAACTGCTTTGTAAGTTGTCATTTCTCTTAGCACCAGCAGCACCCAAGACACACAACCCTTTTTGCTGACTCTCAGCAGAGTTTTCAAAACCTCTACACAATTCTGACATTTTACAAACTGTATTTGGAATATAACCTGAGATTTTCCCCTTAAACATCTTGTTTAAAATATTGTACTGACATTGGTGTAAATACATATAGAAAGGCTGAAAATGTACTGAAAGACAATTATGTTCCCTTAAATTTGGATATGAAAAAAATTAAGGGGCATTCTACTGAAAAAAATTAACCAGAAAGACCTGAAATGACAGAAGCAACTGACGGAACTTTTCAAAATAACGAGAGTTGCCAGAAAAGTCATGGGACCTGCCCTAGATTTTATCCATGAGAGGAAGAAACAGGAGCTTCACAGAGTAGAGGAAATGGACAGAACAGAGGGAAAAATAGAGCCCTTTTCCAATTGTGCCTTAACAGTCCTGCTTAGAAAATGTATGGTTACCCATTGTTTACATAGGCACATTAAACATTCTGTAAATCATATACAACATAGGTACTGCATACTCACAATTAAATATATTTCAAGCCTCATAATCACCGTCTTTCAACAATACCACAGGAAACTGCTGTATATTATGGACAAGTAATCTAAAAATCACGGTGCTTAGTATTTACGTTTGTTTATTTTAGCTTCTTCCTCTGGAGTTTAAAAACATCTGAAATAAGTCCAACTCAATCCAAAGGTCTAAAAATATTAAAAGTCAAGGATTACTTTAGAAAGGTGATCCCTTTCATCAATTCCTGAAATCTTTATTCATGCTGATTCTTTTAATCAAGGTAAATCTCTATCCTGGTAGCTGCATATATGTCCTTCAACAGCTTTAAGGTCTTAGCAGGTAACTTATCTCAACCAGGGTTCTTTAACTTCCATAAATCTTCTTTCCTTATGGAAATGTGAATACCCCTCAGGGAATGACCACATGCTACTCTTCAGAAGCAGCAAAGGACAGCACAAAATTACTTTCTTCCGTACTTCAAGACACCAGACAATATAAAATTATCGATCTTTTGAAAAGAATATACAAGATATCAAACTGCCAAGTTTCAAACTTGAAAATATGTTCCATAGCAATTCAAAAACCACAAAAAAAAAACCGTACATAATTGTATGAGTATCTTAATAAATGTACTGTAGGCACTAGGTATGATATAACCCAAGTTTACATTTAGGCAATAAGACTGGAGCATAAATACCACTTCAGTGATTAAGAGTTCATCAAAACAAGTCCTGAATAAAGTCACTGCAGAACTACTAAAGAGAAGATTTATAATCCATAAATAACCAATGTCTAAAAATCACTGACTTTTTTACACAGAGGAAATAGTATCTGTAGTTTACACTGCATTAAAACTACTAGTATATTTGTACAAAGCATACATATGTGATTATATTTGTTATTCTTTCAGAATATGACATTCTATACACAATTACCTCCTGAAGTGTTTCTAAAATGTATTAATTCCTTAAGCATTGACATTTTAAAATTATTTTAAAAAATATAGTACAGAGCTTCAGCCCACAAGTACCCATTTACCTGAGAAAATCTGGTGCTATTTCTCCATTTACTTAGGGGGTTACATAATCTGCTATGTGAAATTTTATACAGTTATAAAATCCTTCTTCACATATAAAATTATGAGGAACAGTCTTTGGCAAAATAGCTACCATTGAGGATGCGAAGGCATGGGACAAGTGTCCACAGGTAACTGTGGCTCTCTGGGATGGAAGGAAGAACTTGAATGGTGACAGGAAAAGCCACGTATCAAGCTTCAGAACCAAAGCCAGAGACCAGAGCAGTGAGTACCGGCTCTCAACTCACCTTTGCCATTTGAGCTTGAACCCCACTTGCCTTCAGGGCAGACACAGCCTTCTGAGCTGCTGCAGGACTGTCAAAGTCGACAAAACCATAACCTGAAATGCAAAACACACTTAGTGTTTAAGCCATTATTTTACGATTTCGTAAAGAGGAAAAGGATGACTCCATTTGGTCTCTGATGCAGGCAACAGAAATGAAAGCCCTGACGTCCTGACAAGTCTCAAGCTTTACAGCCGCAATGCAACATCCTCCCCTAGCTGTCCTTCCCCATCTATCACGGGCTAGGCAAGTTGCCCTTCAAAGTTCAAAAAAAAAAGGAAAAAAAAGAAACCAGTTTTTTTCCTTTTCCACATCTTTTTCTCAGGTGTCCTGTACTTACTGGGGGAAAACAAAAAGACATCTAAGTTATATCAAGATTAAAAAAAAAAAAAAGAAAAAAAAAATCAACTTCAGAGAAGTAGCATCTTTAATAATTTGGTAAGAAAGATGGTGCTATCCTACAGAGCTTACAAGTGTATGTTTATTCTGTAGACTACATTTTATTTTTCAAATAAGTTAGGTACAACCACTGGATACCCCGAATATAAAATAATCTAAATGTTAGAACTTGGTTAAAAATATCATTATTTATCTAAAATACAGCTCATGATCTCTTCAAAATAAATAAAGGGCGGTGGGGAGAGGGGAATGGCTCCAGAAACCCAAAATAGCTGTTTTAGCAGTTCATGTCCTAAAGTCTAAAAACAAAACATAATAAAACAAATAAGTAAATAACCTCCTAATAGAGGTCCTGGTTCAAAGCGCATTTATCCACAGCTTTTCAAACATTTTAAATAAGCTGGTCAGCTAGTCTGCCTGGCCATGACAAATCAAAAGCAGGAAATGATGGGGAAAAAGGGTCGGGTTGAGGGTAGGGCTGCTACAAAATAATCATATGGATGGTATCCATATGCTAATTATTAGTGAAAATGAATAGCAATCAAGAAAAGAGGAAAACTATACAAAGAACAGGCCTTACGCAGCAGAAGAGCAACAGCTCCATGATTTCACTGATCCATAAGCATCACTATTAAATCAGGCAATCACTGATTTGTCACTATGATAACCCTTAAGTTACTGAGAAAAGGTTCAATTCTACTTAGCACACTGTTTAAAAGATCAGGGTACCAGGCAAAAACACCAACAGAGATTTCCTTGGAATTCAAACCTATTATCAAATTAATTTTGAATGAGGAAGAATATTTTGAAAAAGAAAAGCCCTGTTTGGAGGTTGCATAGAAGAGGGGCCAGCCCTATCATTTATTTGCAGATATTCTAAAGCTACAGTAATTTAGACAGGAAGAAACTAGTGTCAAAATAGGCAAATATATGCATCAACAAGACCAAACAGAAACTTCAGAAGTAGTCCAAAGGTGAGTGTACAGTATTAATACCAAAAATATTGCCTGGTAACAACACTAGTGAACTAGACTACGGATTACAGAAATAGATGTTTTAGGAGAGAGAAGTGTCAAAGCTGAAACAAGCAGCTGCTTCCTTCGGTTACTTGGAATTGGGTTGGAATAAGGCCTAATTTGATTTTGACAGTGAGTGGAGAAATAGTCAGGTTGGAAAGAAAAAGAAGAGGTTGACCCAAGTAAAAGCAGAGAACGCTACTCAACAGCCAGGTTAGAAGTCAGGTTAAACGTATTTTGGATTCCTTTTTAGAAATCTGTTGTTAATGCTAACATGCAACCCGTTATGAAGGTACACACAGGCACACACATACTCACTCTCTCACTCTCATACATATTTTACTACCAAACACAATTTAAGCAGGTCATAAATGAACACCCAACTACACTGAAATGATGTAACTTCTACTGATGGATATTTAAGACACCCTCCTTGATTTTGCTGTTGTCAAATAAATTACAATAAACAGAAGATCTCAAGCTTGATATTCATGTAGTTGAAATTGCTATTCATTCAGGTAATATTAGTATTATTTTATCTGTTATTTCCTTATTAGGAAAAATCCATAATGGTTGCATTTTTAGTTAACTGTTTATAACCTTTTCTGGCCTTGCCCGATGTCTACTACATAGCTGTTTCATAAATATTTGCTGAAAAACAAATATAACAGGTAAGCATGCAACCTGTGCTCTTTCACTTCCTCTATTATATTACTTTCAAGTAAATATAAGAGTATATAAATGAGTTTCACAGGTTCCATGGGTTTCATTATATAAATATGTATAGATATTTCTGAAGGTGGGATAAACTAAGTAACACAGCATCCTCTCACTGGACCCCCAAGAGGATTCTTCTCAGGTCTCAGGACCAGGAACAGTTATGGTATTCCTGCTTCTTGGATTTTCTTCTACATTGCGATTACTGAATCATGGGAATAGGTATGTTTATTTTTGCTTTGGCAACTAAGAAATACAGGGCTATTTCTATAGTAACATGAAGTTTCCTGCTCTTACCCCTATTTTCCCTTTGGTCTGACTTATCCTCACCCATTTTACGTCTGTGTGTGTGTGTGTGTGTGTGTGTGTGTGTGTGTCTGTGTGTGTGTTTTCTGGTCTTATATGCAACTCTGTAAACATTGATAATTAACCAGTTGGTGTCACAATCAATCCTTTGTAAGCTTTTTTTTTTTGGTCCTGAACTACCATATATTCCAGTGCTGAAAAGCATTTAAATACCTTTTGTTGGCTAAAAACTGACAAAAATTGAAAGATAGAGCAACTGAATAGTGAATTTTTAAATTTAATAACTACGATAACATGTTATTCAGAGCAATATTTCCTTCAGCTTAATTTTGTCTTCTGGAGAGAGGCTTCAAAATATGTTTTGTGACAAAAAATGTTCTATGACCTATAAGGTCTCTAATTTCCAGGTATAAAATTCTTTGATCTGTTCAACTCTCAAAAACTAAGTATACAACACAAGCACTTTCCATTTATACTAATAACCTCTTAAGCATTACCTATATTCATCCATCCTTCCACCTACCCACCTTCTCAAGTTATCTATAACATGGCTGACATGTTATCTGTCTTTATTATGAGCTATGCTGCGTTATCTTTTTCTCATTTGTCCTAAAATTACTATTTTTCAGGAGCTCTTTCATTCTCCCTCCCGGAGTTTTATAAACCCGTTCTTGCTTACTCTCTCCGCCTCACTCACTCACCCACACCCCAGATATCTGTTACTATTTCTTACTGAGAGGCCTGTGTGACACAAAGAGACTCAGAAGGTTTCTATCATCGCCCCCCCACCAACATAAGGCAGTCTCTCCTGAGATTCAATTTAGGAGAACGTCTCCAGGAGACATATATCGAAAACCAGTGCTGAATCATTCTTATGCTTATTTAGAAGCCCCAGAAATCTCTCCACTTATCTTTGGACCCTTCCCAAATATCATGAGTTTGTATTATGATGTTAGGTTTAGCTTTAGTATTTTTTTACTTGTACCTTTTCCAGATCATGCTAAGCATTTTGTGGAGTTTTGGTTTCTAGGCAATAGGGTCTTGCTGGAAAAGAGTGTGTAACAGTAGTGTGTCCAGTGTGGAGGTGTGGCAGAGAATTCACCCAGGGAGGCCTCTGGGTCCTCTCCCTCACTTAACTAGGGCAGCTGTGCTTTTTAACACACTGATCTGTTGCGAAGATTTCTTTTTGGGGGGTAAGGGGGTTGGGGAGGTGAGGAGGAAGAAAGGTAGGGTAAGGTTATAAAATGACTTGTCTACTGTGATTTTCCTCTTGGTTTGAAACAAATGCTGAGATCAGCTTCCTGTCTTATACCTGCAAGAGTCTGGGTTTTTTTGTCATAAAACCGAAAGGTTTTTTTCTGTGTCCCTGCTCACCCAAATCATTTTAAAATATGGTAAACAAGACTAATCTGGTAACTGGGTAGACATTTCAGTCTACAATTTGACTCTCTCCAGTTTAATTCACTTAAAATATTAATTGATTACCACTCTACGTAAAGCATTGCTCTATTCATCGTCCTAAGGCAAAACTGCCTGAATGTGCCATGTTGACTAAACATGGGCTTAGATATTTGCCACAATAGCTCCTTTAAATTCAGGAGCTTTGAAGAAGAGACAGAAATACAATGAATCACTTCAAGTCTAGATTAAAGGAAACGGCTGGCTTCTACGGTGAGGCCCTACCATACCATCCAGAGGCTTCATTTATGTTCTCTGCCTTTTTCAGATTGTGCTAAGCCACAGCCGTCACCACTACTTGAAAAACTGGGGTCTAATTAATGAGGAGATTTGCCTTCTCTGCCTATTCCTGTCAACCTTATTTCAATTCACAGGGTCAGTCGTTAGACTCAAAGTCAGCTGACTCCATTCTTCCCCTTTCCTAGAAATCACATGCCTATTGTTAAGATGCTGGATCATTAAAAGTCAGAACCACAGAGCATCAGTGCTGCCTACTCTAGACGCCTCCTCTTCCAGCTCATGGAGCCGGATGAGCTCATCCTAATTACACGGAAAACTGAAGGTCAGTGCATCAAATTAATGCAGCAGCATATTTCAAAGGGGCGTATGACCTCCCCTCCCTATTACAATTCGGTCAGTGCAAATGGTTCTCTCCTCCCCGCTGCCAATATTGTCAACAGGCATTCAGCAGAGAACAATCGGGAGTATTGAAACATGTAATTAAGTACTGCTTAAAACTACTCTATTCTAATTAATAGAGCCAATTTGCACAATATGTAATCTTTTCAGTTCTTTAGTGCAGTCCAATGGTCTTCAGTAAGCAGCTCTAATCTCCTCAGGCTCAGGAAAGAAAAGCTATTTTCTAACTCTACTCCCCTTTTAAGAGCAGGGGATAAATGCCAGCCGGTATTTTGCATGTTAACTCTACTGGCGTCAAATCTGGGATTCTGGCAAAGGGCTAGCTGCTGTTGGGTTTCCAGCCAAAACTCAACCAGGGACAAACGCAAGCAATATGCTGACATTGTGCAAGACAGAAACTGGGTGACATGTAAGATTTGGATTTTAATAAACGGAGGTAGTTTTGAAACCAAAGATCGAGTCTAAAATTCCATTATTTTTCTAAAGCTCTGATTTAGCAAATCATCAGCCAAGGAAACATACCTTTGCATTTGTTCGTTGTCTTATCCAAAATTGCCTTCGTGGAAACAATTTTCCCGTATCTAAGGAAAAAAAAGAGAAAAAAAGAAGTTATAACTGAGGAACCTTTATTAATGTCTAAGTCCAGAGAACACACACACTTATCAAACATCTGCAAACTTTCAAGTACAAAATGTTCTTTACTAGGGGACAGGAAATGAGAATTCTAAACACAAACTAAACTAAAAAGGGGGAACAGCTAGGCCTCTCATTTGAATCTTTGGATTACAGTTTGATGTTTAGCTTTGAGGAATCAGGTACTTACCTGATGATCTTGGGACCAAAAAAATGGAATGTGAGCTCTATAAAAATAGTTTCGCCAGTAACACCATGTCTGTGGTCAAATACAAACCCAAAGGCAAGGCTACAGAAGTGTTAATGGAAAGTACTAAGATCAACATAGCCTTTACGAACTAATCACGGTGGGAAAGCTGCCTGGATCATATCTATTCATTTTGCTTTTGCAGGCAGCTCCGCATGGCTCTAGATCACCACAGAAGGGTGCGTATGTGTATATATCTCTAACACACTTGATGTGTTATTTAAATATTTTAAATGTGATATTTAAAACAGGTCTTTTTTTACCTAAGATTTTGCCAACTGTTTATAAATACATTTATTAAGACCTCTTCGAATGCTGTAGTAATAGTTATACGGTGTACTCACTAATGTGTGTGCAGGCACGTGTGTGCAAGAAATAGGCAATACAAAAATATAAAACAATGAATCAGGAATTAAGCATTACTTTTATGAGGGTTTGTATGAAAAATGTGTTCAAATTCCTTAACGTACAACAGAAGTTGGGAGAAGAAGGAAAAAAATTCAGATTATTAAAATTGAGGGCACTGCTATCAGAAACAAAGGGGCAGCAGAGTTTAAATATAGGTACTACCTACATCCTTTCACAGTGACCAGACCACAATGCAAAGCACCGCTATCTATGTTTGTCTTCTAAAAACGGAGAAGAAAAACCTTTGAAAAATAACTCTTAAAAATTACTAGGTCTTTGGGGAACGCACATAACATACTTGAGGTATCTGAGACATTTCCCCATTTACATGTGGCAAATTCCAAAATTTTACTTTCCTATGTATTTACTTTAAAAATTTCACATTTTCTCTAATACTACTTTCTTGTGATTTCTGCTGAGGACTAAAAAGGCTCTTAAAAGTTTTAGAAAACTGGAGTATCTGTGCAGCACTTTAAAATATTTTAAATGTTGCAAGTTTCTATTTTATGTATTGAACAAGCTGAAAGATACTTATCTAGAAGAAACAAATGGCTTGGGCCACCTCTCTCCCTCAATTAATCTTCACTCTGTGTAATCATGTAATCAAATGATTACTAACTGGGCACATGAAAGTAAAGATAATTTAAGGTTCAAATGACAATTACATCCAAGAGGCATAAGGCTACACAAACACCTTCAATTCCCTGTAGAGATTCTGAGTACTTATAACAACCTTAACACAAGTCACTAAGCTTACAAAAAAAAATTTTTTTTAAACTCTGCAAAACAGAAACAATAAGTGATTTAAAGACCACCTTTTAGCAACCATTTATCTACCTAGGTTATTGACCGCTTGATATTTACCAGCGCTCTCTCCTTTGCACAAGTTTTAGCTGAAAACCCTTTTAGACTGCATCCCTATCCCAGCCCTTTCCAAAAGCAGGGAAGAAAACTGGTTATGACTCCAATGTAGGATAAGGGGATTGGGAGTCACAGAGATTAAGAGACTTCGCTTGCGGTCACAGAGTTCAGGGTCTTTTGTAAACCAAACAGAAGAAAGCAAATTTAGAGAAGGTCAGGGGCTGGCCTCCTACCCTTCTGGTTCTGCTCTCCACGTTAATAATGGGGAAGAAGACATGGAGAGAGGAAGAATTGGGCAGCAGGAAAAGTGAAGAGGCTCCTGAGAGCACTAGACTCAACCCATGCCACACTCTACTCCGGTTTGGCTTCTCTTTGATCTTTGCTACACGTGACATTTCTCCTCATTTCCACACCTATGCTTCTAGGACCCTCACTCTCAGGACCTCATCCTACCTTTCTGGGCACTCTTTCAGTGTTTTGTTTTGTTTTGTTTTGTTTTTTGGCCCATTCAGCTTCCTCCTCTCTCTCCTTAACCAAGTATTTTCATCACATTTGATAATCAGTCCTTAACCCTTTCTTTTCCTAGGAAATATATCCAGTGCCACAGATTTAATTAATACATCTCCTTTGATGAAACCCATTTCTCCTTCCTCTTTTTTTTTTTAATCTAACCAAAGCTTTAGTTTTTGTCTTCTTCTTTTTACTTAACTGTCTTAGTATCTTACTAAGATACTTAAATATCTAGTTAAATGTTACCTCATGTCCACTATTTTCTAAATCCCATCCCCAAAGAACCTCAAACACATTTTCCTTGTCTCCTCTTCATATCTCGTTTCATTCAATAGCATCATCACATTCCCAATCTTCCACCAAGCTGGTGGTCCTTGAGACATCTTCAACTCAGCCATTCCTGAATCCAGCCAGTCAATCACTCTTCTGAGTTTTGCCTCTGACATGTGTATAATATTCACTCCTTCCCTTCACTGTGCCTACACCTATACAAAAGGCATATCGTAGTTCTTGCCTCTAGCCTCTCTCTGGTCCTTCCAACCCAGTCTGCTGCATTACTCTGCCTTAAACACCACTTTGAACATGGTTCTCTTATCTCTCCATTGCCCCCTTCTATCCATGCTTGAACTTAAAGAACCTGTTGTAACACTACAAAACACACTTTTCCACGAAACTATCCCTAACCTCCTCAACCATTTAGTGGGCGATTTTATAAGAAACCAGAAAGGGAATAACATTTACTCAGTTCCTAAAGATCTAGGCACTTTGTATGTATGATCTTATTTAACTTCACAACAATCTTATGAGGTAGCTGTTATTATTCCCATTTTTGCTAATGGGAAAACAAAAGCTCATAGAAATTTTCAGACTAAGATCTTGCCTAAAACCTCAAAGCTCAAAAACAGTTAAAGTTTTCAGTGCAATTTATCTACGACATAATTTTGAGAAACAATGTTTCCTTTACATACTCAGTATGAAAGGTGAGGAAAAAAATGGAAGATCTCTTCTATTAAGGGATTGGAATAGATTTATTTTTCAAACCGAAGCAAGTTTTTTGTTTGTTTGTTTTAGACACAAGAAATAAATATGTGGTTCATGATTGAAGGAGGGATGGGGGGGGTGTGTGTAGGAGAAGAAATACGTCTGAATTTTATCGGTTTTACTTTCTATTGTGGTTTTCATCAGGATTTGTGGGTTAACACTGAAAGCCCATGACTTCCCAGAAAGTCAAAACAGTTTTCACTCTGTGGTACTACTGCATACTAGCCTGCATGCAATCAGAGGCTCAGTAAGACGCTTCTCTGGAGTTACCTGGGGTGGTGGTGGGGCGGGGTTTTGAAGGGTTTTCCTCTCCTACAATATCTTTTTCTGTGAGCTGTTCACTCAGTTAGCTTCTCAGGGGCTGATGCAGTCACCGTGTTGTGGGAATGGAGTACAGAACAAGTTCTTCTGATGACATGAGAAAGGATCTACAATATGGGGAAGAGTCGTCTGGCAAATGGCACCTCAAGGAACGGGAAAGGGGGCAGCAGGGTTCAGAGCGGTCCCGATTCCTCTCTGCTAGTCTTATCTGCAGTAAGATTTAATAATGTGAGGCAAGGGATGGGATGCGGGGAGGGGGGTGGGGAGAAGTCATTACAGATGATTAACATTTAGTCTAATTCTATTGTTGATCAGCAGTGCCTGCAAGAGTAACAGATATCTGGGTAGAAATTCATAAAGCAACCAGATTTTCACCTCCCCTTGTTCCTATCTGCAACTTAATTTGTAAAAAAAAAAAAAAAAAGTCAAGTAACAGGGACATAGGATTTATTAGGAGAAAACAGGCCTCCTGACTGGCAGAATTCACACTCCAAGGACACCAAGGAGATGCACGCCCAAGAAAGCAAGCTGCAGAATTTAATGGGGAAAATGTGAATATGAAGATTCTTTGGGTTTTACCCAGCTTCAAAGTAACAAGGCTCAGACGCACAGTCCTGGCTACCCAGAATATAATATTCTTTGCTGAGAGCAGATTAATCCACTCCAGAGGAAGCTCTGACAGTAAAAGGATAAAGAGTAATTAAGAGACATGACTACAGAATAATGAGAATTTCAAAGGGAGAGGATAACAAGTAAAAACTCACATTTAAACCTATTGGCTAATAAAACCTTTTGCTTAGAATCTACCCAAGTTTCTTTTGTTTGTACCACAGCTTTTGTCATTTCTCCATTTCCATTTCTTCTTTCATCTGCTATAATATAAAATCTAAGCATATTTTAGTTTGCACTTACTAAAATAAAGCTTCATTTTCTCCTCTGCCCCCCATCACTTAGTCCTTCATTAATTCTCTTTTTGATAATTTACCATAATTACAAAAGAAATGCGTATTTGTTGTTATTAGAAGACACAGAAAAGCAGACTGAAATATCAGAATCACCTGAAGTCCTGAATACGAATGTTAAATGGATTGATGCGTATCCTTATAGATTTTGTCCAGTGTGCACGTACAAGTGTGTGCACATGGCACTCAGGCACGCACACATACTCTCTCTCCTCTCTCTCATCTACTAGGGAACTTGGAGCTTTTGAACATGGCCAGTTACAAGCCAAGGCTCTGGAGAATAGAGTCCATTCCACCCACCACCAACAGATGGCGGTAAGCGTTGACGAGTTATTTTAATATTGGTCATCCCAGTTGGAAACTCATTTAAGGCACCATAGGGTCATTGGCAAGGTTTATGTTAGTTTATTTTCCAAACGTTATTAAACTGAAAAAAGCAATGGGTGTGTGGAAAAAAACAGTAAGAAAAAGTGTACACCTATAATGTAAACAAAAACTGATTGTGAAAAAGGGCGGGATATTGCTCATGCATATAGGATGATTGCTTTTGTTTGTTTTAATAGCTGAACTGCCTTTTAAGGACAAAGAAACTTACCACCGTGAGAGAGGCTGTGCCCATGCAAATGACCATAATTAGCACGAAGGAGGGAGAGGGGATTGAAATGAGAAAAAAACAAAACCTCTATGGGCTATCAAATCAGCGTCCACAATGGAAAGCCTATGACCTAGGGAGTTAACTCAGGGGAATAACAGAAGTAACAGCTTACATTTACACAGCTTTTATGTTATGTCAGGCACTGTTTTATGTGATTTAGGTCAATTATTTTAATCTTCACAGCGACCTTTTGAGTAGGTGAAGTTTTATTCCCACTGTGCAGCTGCGAAACCAAGGAGCGGAGTGAGTAAGGGACCCACTAAAGGTTACACAGCAGCAAAGAAGGGAGACACTGACGAGTGCGGAAACTTCGGTCGCCAGCCACAGACCGTTCCAGAGGTTCAAAGCTGCTCCCACTGTGCATCTGCACAGCTCCAAACAAGTGGCATGAGGATGAGGGCAGACCCTGGAACTGCTAAAGCCTCTAACACAGACGCTGATAACATTCAGAAAGTTGTTCCCTGACTTTCTGGGTAGACAACATTGTTCTATTTGGAATAAGAGGCCCAAGAGAACAAATGTATCAGTGAAGAGGAGGTATGGCTGGCTTTAAAGCTTAGAAGGAGTAATGCAGGTATCTATTTAGTGGGAATAGATTTGGGAACGAGGAGACTTTTGTTACTGTGGACTTGTGGGGGAAAAGGGAAAATAATTCACAGACACACACCCACACCCGGATGATACTGTACAGGCAGTTTTCTAACTTGCTTTTTTTTGCTGCTTTACCTTTCCAATGGCCTCCCAGGATAAGGGGATTTCCTACAATTTGCTTTAGGTCTTCTAACAGTGGTCGAATAGGGGAAGGAAAAGAAAGTATAAATTACATTCATTTTGCTAATAGAAAAGTTTGCTGGACAATGAGGCCTAAAAGAGTTCTCTAGTTCGGCTTTCTAGCAGAAGGAGTCATTTATCCATGTTATCCTGAATCCTCAGTACCCCGAATAATTCAGCTCATTCTATTTTCTTTATCTACTTGGTATAGGAAGTGGTAAGCCTTTGAGGATGAGGTATATGTATGTGAAATTTTAAAATTAGGCAATCAATATCAGACAGATTTCCTAAGACTTCACCTTTTTGGCCTTGAAGAGTTTCACTGTTTCTATAAGACTTCTAAGATTACAAAAATTAAAGGTAAGGAAAGATATTCCATTTTTAATTCCAGTCGTTTTGGCTTAACTCTTAACATTCGTTAACTACCCCTTCCACTTGTGCGGTACGGCTGGATGTGCTTTGTGCATACAGGATTCCTGGAATATGGAACAGAACAGGAAGCTGCACCTGATGCAGCTGGAATGGAAACCAGGGTGTGAAGAAGGAAAATGCTTGGCAGGAAAAGCTGCTACAGCCCTAAAGGTCAAAACCAAACCTGGTGCTGAAGGTGAATGGAATGCAGGAAAGACAAGTACAGTCAAGAAGGAGGCCAGACCAAGAAATCAAATCAAGCCTCACATATTTACAGCACGTCTCCAGCATGCCCTTCACCATCCAAGGCCTATGAAATGTATGTAAGATGCCATTCCTGCCATAGAGGGGGATAATTTGGGGGGGGGGAGGAATGTAAGAAATTTTTAATATTAAAAAATAATTAAGAATATTGAGATCCTGTATGATGAATGCTAAATAAAAGGAGCATAAACGTAGGATGAAGGTCAAGTTCAGCAAGAAAGACTTTGGGGAAAACAGAAATTCAGGTAGGCCACGGAAGACAATAAACAGA
This sequence comes from Balaenoptera musculus, assembly GCF_009873245.2. Lineage (NCBI taxonomy): Eukaryota > Metazoa > Chordata > Mammalia > Artiodactyla > Balaenopteridae > Balaenoptera > Balaenoptera musculus. The sequence continues at coordinate 42,663,979 of NC_045791.1, forward strand.
AGAATCTGTCTAATGCGAGCTGCGTGGGGAGGATCGGAAACCAAGTCTGAAAAGGTCCTAGAGGGCCTTGGGTTCTAGGAAAAGGAGTCAGGGAACAGAGTGTGGCTGGAGGTTTTGCAACTGCGGAATGATATGATGAAAGCAGGATTTTAGTAAGATTAATGAAAATCTTGTGGCTAGAATTAGCAAAGAGAGATGTCACATTTTTGGTTTATTATTACTATTATTTTTTTGGCTCTCCGTACTCAAGCAATAACACTCAAGTTCAAGAAGTTACCATGTAGGGCTGAGGAGAGCTAGGAGAAGAATGGAAAGGTTCTAAAAGACAGGAAAATTTTTAAGACAGAGGACTTCTTCTAACTAGCCTTAAATGCTTTTACTTAACATCTGAGAAAAATAACCTATGGTATCTGTGTTATAGAAAGCTAGTGGCTTGCCTCTGTGAAGGCAGAGGAGACGGAGAAAAGGAATCACCATGGTTCACTTTTCTGAACTATCCTGGAAAGGACAGTGAATTTCAGCCCCAGTCCCAGACCTGGAGCCTGCAGATTAATTTAGCAGAAGTGCACACCATCCTCAGGTGGTCCAGCCCTCGGCCCGACGGGCTGCTTTACGACATGTGAGCTGCTGGAGAATAAACCACAGAAGCTTCGGGACAAAGTATCATGTTTTTCAAGAGAAAACATATACATCTACATATCTAGTTTTCCATAACACTGAAATTTTAAGATAAACACATTCTTTCAGAACACAAATAAAATTGGTAATTTACACCCAGATTTGGGATGAATATAGCCTCTTCTGACTAAATGCAGAACCACTCCTGCTGCCCTGCCTTTTCAACATTCCTGCTGGCACAGCTAATCTATTATAAATGCTATACAAAAGTAACAATTGATGCTGTGTACTGCATGTATGGCTTGAACTAAATAATTCATATAGAATGAATATTAAAACTACCTCATTAGAAATGGCTAAGATGCACTTTTTGTCATATTCTATGAAAAACTCGTACCTCTCTTCTAAACGAAAAGAACACTATTAAGCATTTGATTTATTATATAGATTTGCTATTATAGCTTAGTATCCAGTCTATTATGGTCTGCAATCAAGGTAAAGTAGCTTTACACTATTTTCTGGTTTTTTAAGAGCACACAGCACACAAAGGGTCACTGACACTATCTTCTGACAGTATTTTTGTCACAAGTCACCGTACTGCAGCACTTACAGATGCAGTCACAGATGGTCAGGACCAAATTAGTGCTCCCAAGTACTAATATGTCAGAGGAAAATAATGCTTGCTGAAAATGGAACCCAGAATTTTGCAAGTAAAATGTAGATTATCTAACATAAAAATGAGTCCTGAAAAGTCTCAAAACACTGATAAATGTCTAACTTTTCAAACCAAGGCAATTTAACTATATAAAGTGGTCGTTTATTTCTGAGTTGAATTTATGAACTGACAATGACAGAGCATTTAAAAAATTTTCCTCCTCTCCCAACAAAACCTGTAATGTATTTTCTTTGCTTTAACAATCTCACCTTCAGGATGATCTAGTACTTTACGAGAAGGAAGACTATTATATTGGGAAGCAGATGGAGTTGCCGAGAGAGAGACCTCTTTTCAAGTGCTCATTCGGCCAATAACCAGCTCTGTGCTTCTGGTGTGGGTGTCTGGCCTCAGTGTCCCCATCTGTACCATACCTATCACCTAGGGCGTGATAACATCTAACTCACGGCACTGTTATTAGGGGGCCAGCACAGTGCTGGCACATAAACAGATGTTTGGTAACAGATAAATGTTAACCTTTTCTCCCCATGCCCCCCAGACCCCGGCCCCGGAATTCTTTGGAATAACAGCACTTCCAATTCTAACCACTGGAGAGCACTAGACTACTCTCCTCACCTTCATAATGACATGGTCCTAAGCCACAAAATGTTGAGAAACTGTAGACCTACCATCTTTATGGTTACTTTTCAGTACAGATCTTTGCATAATGAAACCCCTCAATATATATTGGTTCAGTGAATGAAACATAAACATGGAGTACACATTTTTTCCCCTTAAAGTGTTTGGTGTGGGGAATTCAGGGAGGTTGGCAGTTGCAGGGAGCAGGGAAATACTACATTTTGCCTTGGAAAATGAACATGGCCTTGTATTTTATCCCAATTTAGCTTATAAAAACAAATGAGGGAAGCAAGGTAATTTAGGTGTTTAACAGGGAATTAAAAATTGCTACCAAAAAGGAAACTACAGTAAAAGGTTGCTGGGGGAAAAAAACCCCAAAACACCGAGAAGAGTTTTGGTTCCTAGACCTGTTGCAACTATCTCTAAATTTCTGCTTTTTAAAAGAAATCAAAACTAGAAAGCTTTTACACACACACACACACACACACACACACACACAGAATACCAGAGAACTGTTTCAGAATCTGTAGAAACTGAATGCACTAAACTTCAGCACCGAAAACCATAAATGACTGCTTCATTCAAAACAAGAACAGCATGACAGAGAGTAAAAGTAAACATGCTCTCTGAAGCAAAACAGAGTTATCTGAAACTATTAAAACAGAGTGTGCAAATTACCTAGAACTTTCTCTTGATTCTGACACAAGCTAAAAAAGGACAGAGTCAAATTGGACATTTCCTAGACTCAACACTAATGTTGGCTTTGATCCAGGACACGGCACCAGCATATCAATTTCCAAATGCTGTCAGGCCATCCTTTTTTTAAGTAATAAATCCTGACTGCCCCATGACCTTGAAAAGCCCGCCTGAAGAACAGAATGAAAAGGAAAATGATATCTATTTTACTCACTTCAGCTCTTAAGAAATCTGGGGATATAATATAAATGTATCATTAGTAAAAAAAAATACACTTGAGCTGATAGGCAAGGGAATGTTAATGTAGCCTGCCAGCACAGTTGATGTTTCTAAACTTAGATATTTCGTTCAAGGGTCACTTGTGACAGTGGTCACGTCTCTGAAGAGCGGATCGGATGGAAAAGGATAAATAGGGCTCCCACACTGACTTCCTACTGGTTTGCTTCTGAATAAGACCGTCCTTAGACACTGCAGATAAACAATCATTCCAAAGACAGAGTAGTAGGGCTCTAAAAATTTACAATCTTAAAACTTAAGAAAATCAGAGAGGAATTATCTTTATGAGAAAGAAGGGAACCAAAGAGAGTCACATGCTGTAAGTTACTTTAGTATCAGTTTTACAATATTACCGTATTTCAAATGAAGGTAATATGCCTCACTCTCAAGATAGCTTGAATTTACTGCATTTTCCAGAAGATGCAAGTAAGGGGGCTGTGAATGAAGACTGGGGCTAAAAGTGCTTCTTATTTACATGACCTAATCAGTAACGATTTTCCAATCTTGGTTGTTTTGAGAAAACCTGCGTAATAGGAGAGGTGCTAATGGAAAGGAAAAATACCATTCTGATTCTTTAAAAGATCAGAAAACTAGATTCTAGAAATGAAAGGCAGGTAAGGCTAATGCTGATCTGAAGTGAAATTTCCAGAATGGATTGGTGAAATAGAAGATTAGCAAGACTGGTGAAAAGAACAGGCACCAGTGAAGTCCTTCAGAGCAAGTCATGCACATTAACGTTTACTCTTTTTCCTTTGGGGGTTGGTGAGGAAGTCAGGGTTGCTCGGAAATGCTACATAGTATATTTTGATTTGAGCTAAATAAAAATCATTATTTGCTCACGGATTAGACGAGGATATCTGGGAAGAGGAAATGTGGTTTGGATGAGTGGGTAACTAGCTAAACAAGTGACTGAGTTAGTCAGATGGTCAGGGTCACAGTCAGCACGGAGGAAGCATCTAGTGATGTGCCACGAGGCTCTGTTCTTGGCCAGCCTTTTTCAACAGTTAAAAATGCCATAGGGCTTCCCTGGTGGCGCAGTGGTTAGGAATCCGCCTGCTAATGCCGGGGACACGGGTTCGAGCCCTGGTCTGGGAGGATCCCACATGCCACGGAGCAACTAGGCCCGTGAGCCACAATTACTGAGCCTGCGCGTCTGGAGCTTGTGCTCCGCAACAAGAGAGGCCACGATAATGAGAGGCCCGCGCACAGCGATGAAAAGTGGCCCCTGCTCACCGCAACTAGAGAAAGCCCTCGCACAGAAACGAAGACCCAACACAGCCATAAATAAATAAATAAATAAAATTTAAAAATGCCATAAATCGGGGCTTCCCTGGTGGTGCAGTGGTTGAGAGTCTGCCTGCCAATGCAGGGGACACGGGTTCGAGCCTTGGTCTGGGAAGATCCCACATGCCGCAGAGCGGCTGGGCCCGTGAGCCACAACTACTGAGCCTGTACGTCTGGAGCCTGTGCTCCACAACAAGAGAAGCCGTGATAGTGAGAGGCCCGCGCACCGCGATGAAGAGTGGCCCCCGCTTGCCGCAGCTAGAGAAAGCCCTCGCACAGAAACGAAGACCCAACACAGCCATAAATAAATAAATAAATAAATAAATAAAATTTTTAAAAAAATGCCATAAATCAGGTCACTGATAGCTCACTTATTAAATATATAAATGTCTCAAAGCTAGGGGGGATGGTGAATGTAAGATTCAGAATTAATACCTGAAATTATTTCAATAGGCCAGCATGAATTCTTGGCCAAAGCCAACACCATAATATTTAATAGGGAAAAGTCTTACATATAAGTTACAAGGGCAGAAAAATCGACTGTATAAATTTAGGGAAAGCCTTGGCTTATTCACATGAAAATACCTGGATTTTTTGATTAGGAACAAATTCAAGTTCTCTGAATGATTTAGGTTTGTACTGAGGAAAATATATGATCCTGACTATAGAAAGAAATTACGCTTTTGGGCCCCTTGGCTCACCATTCCCTGATACCCACCACTATGGGTTGAACTGTGTTCCCCTGCCACAGCAAAGACATGTCCAAGTCCTAAGCTCCAGTACCTGTGCGTGTGATCTGATTTGGAAATAGGGTCTTTGCAGATATAATCAAATTAAGATAAGGTCATTAGGGTAGGCCTGCATCCAATGTGACAGTTATCCTTATAAGAGGAAAATCTGGACACAGATAGAGATACAGGGCAAACGCCATGTGAACACTGAGACAGAGCCCGGGAGGTGGGAGAGATGCAGCCGTAAGTCAGAACACTCAGGACGGCTGGCAAACCACCACAAGCTGGAAGAGGTTGGGAAGGATCCTCCGTACAACTTTCACAGGGAACATGGCTGTGTCGACACCTTAATTTGGATTTCTAGCCCTGAGAACTGTGAAATTTTGTCATCTTAAGCTACCCAGTTTGTGGTACTCTGTAACAGCAGCCCTAGGCAACTCATAGGGCTCCAGCTTGCCTGCAGATCCTATATAAGTCCCTGCACCTGACCTGATCCATCTTAATTTTCTGACCTTTAAGATGTTACTTCACCTGGGAAACTCAGTGTCATTCTGCAAGCCTCAGTTTAATGCTTCTCTCCAGCAGGAGCAAGCCTTCTCTGACCTTCCCTGACCAAGCTAAGGGCTGCCTCTGCACTTGCCCATGGCAGTGTGTCCACACCGCCTCTCTGTGCAGCCCTCAGAGCGCTGCTGCATCACCTCCATGTCTGCGGCCCCATTAGAGACGCGTCCTTGGACTGCTTCCTCTTTGTCAGGCCCCAGCATAGTGCCTGACAAATGATAAACCGTAAAAATTCAGGAGAAAGGAGCGGAGGAATAGATGAATAACAACAGCCTGCTTTCATTGAATGCTTTCTACATAAAACGCATTTGTTCTAAACACCTCCTTTTACCTAGTCTGAGCTCTTTCGAAGAAGAGTGAGAATGGTAGACAAAGGTCTAGAAATCATATGCTCCAAGGAAGGAATGGCTGACAGCCTTGCAGATGCTCACCTGGAAAAGAAAAAACTATAAAGAAATCCTGTCTAAAAACTATCGTAGAGAGCTTGCCACCACTAGCAGTGTTCAAGCACGGCTGGGAGGCGACCTGGGTCAGGGACGCGGCTGCATAGGAGGTGTTCACCAAAACCAACTCAGGAAGAGATGATCGCCAAGCGGTAAACAGAAAAACAAGTGCAGTGAATTTTTCAAAGAGTTAACTTTAATCTAAAATTATGTACTTCTCACACTTTTGGTATTAAATAAGTAGTGGTATTAGATAAATACTGGTATTAAAATAAATAAATAAAACACTTTGGGTATTTTTAAAAAATTAATTAATTTATTTTTGGCTGCGTTGGGTCTTCGTTGCTGCCCACGGACTTCCTCTAGTTGCGGCGAGTGGGGGTTACTCTTTGTTGCAGTGCGCAGGCTTCTCATTGTAGTGGCTTCTCTTGTTGTGGAGCATGGGCTCTAGACGTGCGGGCTTCAGTGGTTGTGGCTTGCGGGCTCAGCAGTTGTGGCTCATGGGCTCTAGAGTGCAGGCTCAGTAGTTGTGGCGCACGGGCTTAGTTGCTCTAAGCGGCATGTGGGATCTTCCCGGACCAGGGCTCGAACCTGTGTCCCCTGCACTGGCAGGCGGATTCCTAACCACTGCGCCACCAGGGAAGCCCCTGGGTATTTTTATGAAATAGTGATGAAAGATGGTCGTTGTTTTAGCTTGTGTCCTTTCTGACAAAATAAAAATTTAAGTCGATACTAGATCCCTAACCCTAATTATTTTTGTTTAGTATTGGTCCTTAAAATCCAAAAATCTGGGGAAGCACTAAAATATGGTGGGTTGGTGAGTGGGAGGTTGGTATCCCTGCTTTGAAAAGAAGACTGGCCTGGGTGATCAATCAGATTAATGTCAATAAGGATAATGGTTACATGCACAGAATCTTTAGCGAAAATAATAAAGGCAAAGACATCTCTCAAAAAACAATACCAGGGCTTCCCTGGTGGCGCAGTGGTTGGGGGTCTCCCTGCCGATGCAGGGGACACGGGTTCGAGCCCTGGTCTGGGAAGATCCCACATGCCGTGGAGCAACTGGGCCCGTGAGCCACAACTACTGAGCCTGCGCGTCTGGAGCCTGTGCTCCGCAACAAGAGAGGCCGCAATAGTGAGAGGCCCGCGCACCGCGATGAAGAGTGGCCCCCGCTCACCGCAACTAGAGAAAGCCCTCGCACAGCAACGAAGACCCAACACAGCCAAAAATAAATAAATAAAATTAAAAAAAAAACAAAAAAAACAACAATACCACACAGCATTCCATTTATTTTAATGTCAAGTTATAGACTGGGTCAAAAACAGCCCAATAAAATCCTATAAAACTGTGTATGAATTGACCATGCCCCCAATAAAAATACACATAAGAAAAAAGTGAGAACAGGGAGAAGGCTTCTGAGTAGCTTACCTCCCTCTAGTTCTCTCTGGATGCGGCTGACATGGGTGCCGTCACCAGCATGGTGCCTCTTTACACTTCTGCTAATTCTCCTGCTGAATGAGCCCTCAGCTCCCCTGACTTCCTGCTTCATTCAGGGCTTACTTAAATTAAACTTGTATGCTTAAACAGTCAAGATAAAAATGGGTCCTGAACACAAACGCAGCACTTTATAGATCCTCAGAAAGGCCTCATACAATCTGCAAGGGATCCTCAAAAGTGGACTTCTCACACTTTTGGTATTAAATAGGTAGTGGTATTAAATAAATAGTGGTATTAAAATAAATCGCGGTACTAGCCGAGATCCTAGTTGATACTAGAGAATCATTGAAGACATGGTGTTAAAGAAAGCAACCAGAAAGTTTATCACATAACACAGTTTTACATATATAAACACATACATTATGTGTGCGTGTGCGCACGCGTGCACACCCACACCCACACAGAGTTCTTTCTAGGTTAAGTGTAAAGCGCTTTATATTTTAAAGTGCAACATCTCTGGCATTAACACATGAGATGCAAATAAAAGGCAACCAGATGGAGATGAAATCCCTCCTCCCCAGACCCCATCCCAGGCACCGCTGGGTGTGGGTGGGATGGCAAGGACAGGTGGGCTTTTTCTGAGCTGAGAGTGAAAATCGGGAATACGAGAGAACACGGGAGAGGTGAGGGATATGACATGATTATCTCTCCTGTGCTTATTTGCCAAATACATATTACATATAATCTATACTATGATCTTAATGATCCACACTCCCACTCTCTTGTAAGGAACATGGTATCTCTTTTAGCACATAGGTAAAATAAAGACAAAGTCCTAAGTAAATATTAAGTACCCTTTCCCACTACTTAACTGTTCAAAGCTCAGCTTATCAAAATATTTGTTCTTCTTTTACCTGGGTGGCCCCCACCAGGCCAGCGCCAGTTCCAAACTGTATCCAGAGGAAGGTGATAATTGCCCCCTTGACACCCAGGCCTACATTGGGCTCACTCATTGCTCCAAGCCCCTGCTTGTTTCCTCTTACAAACACCCGAACTCAGAAAGAAGCAGGGAATGGCTTGAAGCTGCAGCTCACTTTCTAGAACTGACTCCAGACCCCTTCCCAAGCCATGCACCTCATTTACAAAGGCAATGGGGACGGAAGGCAGGGCAGGTGAAGCAGGGGATGACTGGCGGACAGGAATAAGCATTTTTAGGTCCAGTAAATGAAAAATTAAATTTCCTTCTAGTGCCTGGACATAAAACACAAGAAATGATCAGAAGAATTAGAAGCTGCAATGGAAATTCAGGAGACAGGAACAAACCAGCATCTTTAAAACCGACAATGAAGCCATGCAACTCGAGCATGAACCCTGAATGGTGAACCTTAAAGAAAACAGAGATAGAAAGTGCATTCATTTTAAACAGATGAAAACTTGAGGGGTACAGCATCTATTCCAGTACCATGTGTGATGAGATGCCCACATTTGTAAATCCATTTTGGCAATGATGATTACTGTGTGGGCTCACTTCTAAAAATATTTTCATCCTGTTCAATGAGGAATCCTCCATTACTACTCACAGAGCACTTATCTACACTACCTAAAGATTTCCATTTCTCTGACACAACATTACGCAAGGAGATTTTGCAGAAAAGGAGAAGAAGATGTAGTAATGTACTTCACGTCCGCAACAAAATATTTCTGGGTAAACAGTGAGCTAATGAATGGAGAATTTGTATTTCTAACGAGTGTACAATGAACATGTAGACAGTTAAGATAAGAACCAGGAGAGAAGCTAAGACACGTGCTTGATTTCCAGGATAAACATTTAAAGAATTGTCACCTTTGACATTTTCTAAGGGCTTTCACACATATATCTCATCCAAGCCCCATGACAACCCAGCAAAGGAGACCAGTCTTGTACTATAGAGGTAGGAAACTGAGACTGAGGGGGAAAGTGACTCTTCTTTCCAGGACAAGCCAGTACAAAGGAATCAGAAAAGGAAACCAGGCTCTTTGGTAGATGCTTAGTTAAAATGAATCTGAGTCAGGCTCCTCCTGCAGCTCACTAAGTAGCCCCTTCAGTGAAAATGTGTGTTAAGGAAATTTGTTGGCTAAAGCAAGAAAACGTCATTACTAAAGAAAGCCAAGACTGGACCTGAGCCATGAAGAGTGTATTGGGCCAAGGAAATAATGCAGCACAATCTTCTTTTAGGGAAATGAAACACAAACATTTAAATCCAAAATTCATCTTTTTAGTCACCCTTTCAGGCTAAGTTTAAATCCAAAATTCATCTTTTTAGTCACCCTTCCAGGCTAAGTTTAAATCCAAAATTCATCTTTTAGTCACCCTTCCAGGCTAAGTTTAAAGCACAAATTAAAAATTTATACTAATAAAAGTAGAGATTTGAGACGATTGGGGAGTGGGTTGGGAAACAACCCCAAATTATAGTCTTTCAGCCAAATGAAAAAGCTATAATGTATTATCGAAGACTTTATCCTGAAATGGGGAAAACAAAAAGATATTTATCTCAGAAAGAAAGGGCCAAATCCCTTCAGCTAATCAGATAACAAAAAGCAAAGTAATGAGGACTAAATTCTATCCCAATCCCCTGTGCAGAAGAAAGAGGAAGAAATGTCTAGAACGTAAAGCATATGATTTACACGCATATGCTCAGCAAATGGCATGTGACCTATCCATCACCTGCAAAGGGGATAAGAGAATGTGTGGGATGTTTTTTGGGGGGGAAATATTTTTTAATGTAGGTATTTTATTATCAAACTAATGAACCAAGTGAAAAAAACAAAGGCATACAAGGATTTGCAGTACTGTCAAGCTTTTCTCAGAATATAAAGTAGCAGGGAGAAAGAAGGCAGCACAAATGTCTAGGAGCATCCCATTCATCAAGTGGCTGAGCCTCTCTTATTGTTACAACCACGTAGCAAACCTGAGACATGACAATTACAGGACAGCAGCCTCCTAGGGAACTGTTCCACTTGTTGTGTGTGAAAAATGGTAATGTGCCAGAGACAACAGTGACGATCAATTTCTTGACATAAACCAGTGCTACGCTTAGCAAATGAAAAGAAGGAAAGCCAAAGAGTGTGTGTGTTCAGGGCTCTTTTTCATTTGTTCTCCTCAAGTGCAGAAGGCACAGGATGGATTTTTGAAAACTCTTGGCTAATTGGACTTGCAGTCCTGATGTAACTGTATCCCAGGTAGCCAGGCCAATTAAAAACTTCCCAGTCAAGAAGGATGCTTTCCCTCAGGATCTTCATTATGCGCTCGGACAACTATGTGTGATGTTAACTGCTCTTGGTGTTCTTTCATTTCGAGGGCACATGTATGGGCTGACTCATCCTGCCAGGTATTCCATGCCAGGTTAAATTATTTATTTCTTAAGGTCTTCATGCTGGCAAAGAGGACCGGATAGTCATGAAAAATATAATTTGGAATGGTCACCCAGTCTGACACACTTCTGCAGAGACTACAAATTAACTCAAACCTCTATCTAAAGCAGGTAAGGATACACTGTCCTTTCTCATTCTCTCCTGTTACTTTACACTGAGCAGCTCATGTCAGAGTGTAAAATTTAGTTGTTTTTCCTTTTCTAATAGAGATAACACACACTCTCTGTCACACTGGCAAAGATAACAACAACAAAAAAGAAAATCCCCAGGTTGGAGAGAAAAACGGCAAAAGAGGCATGCACCTCTGCTAAGAGCAAACTGGTCATATTGGGTTGGCCAAAAGTTCGTTCGGGTTTTCCTGTAGGATGTTACGGAAAAGCCCAAATGAACCTTTTGGCCAAACCCAATACTTGGAGGGTAATGTGGAGCAAAAGCTGAAAACCATTTCTCCTAAGGAAACTATTAAGATTGTGCACAAAGATTCTGCGGCAGAGATTATACAGAATGACTGTAAATAATCTACATACTAAGTAAACTGCAGAACAGCCATGGGATGAAAAAAACATGTAACCAATGATACTGTATGTCCTTGTTACAGGGACAGCCCATGCCTGTGGGACAGAGCGAACAAGAGATCCAGTATTTTGTGAGATACAGACTATGAAGAAATCATAGACACATCCCCCCATCTTTTCTCTTGAAATACCTAGACCAGCACTGTCCAATAGAAATATGTGGAATGCAAACCACAAATGTGACCCATATATGTAACCTTAAATTTGTAGTAACCACATTAAAAAGTAAAAAGAAACAGGAAATTAATTTTAATATTTTCTTTAACCCTGCATATCCAAAATATCATCAATTCAGCATATAATCAATATAAAAATGGTGAGATGTTTAGTATTTTTTTCTCCTGAGTATCTGAAATCCCATGTGTATTTTACACTCCAGCCATCTCAATTTGGACTAGGCATGTTTCAAGCACTCAAGAGCCACATGTGGCTGCTGGTCTTCGTGTTGTTTGTGCAGACCTAGATGTTCATGGGCGGCCGTGTCTTCTTCTGCAGTTTAAGATTTCCCTTGCCATGGGAAATGGTAGCCTGGCACCATTTAAATCATGGCTACAGCAGTTGGCAACTACTATTTTAGATTGCTTATGGTAGTTGTTTTATTCATTAATTAATTTTTTAAAAAGTATTGAATTTGTTACAATATTGCTTCTGTTTTATGTTTTGTTTTTTCTGGCCGCGAGGCATGAGGGATTTTAGCTCCCCTATCAGGGATTGAACCCACACCCCCTGCGTTGGAAGGCAAAGGCTTAACCACTGGACCGCCAGGGAAGTCCCGGTAGTTGCTTTAGAGTGTGCACAAATTAGGGCAATCATACAACTTTTGCACTTCTAATGTTATTTTTCTAACCTTGGCTGTAAGGGAGATAATAATCATTCACCTTTTGGGGCTAATCTTTGAGAATATATGAACAGCAAGGTATACTTGAAAAGTCCTGACAGCACTGTCTTTTTGACTTACTTGGTAAGATTTTATAGTTACTCTCACCGTATAAATTAAGTCCTGTGGCACATATGCAACACAACATTCTACAATTCTTCCCTCATCATGCCCAACTCCTGGGGCTCTGAATGAGCTCTAGTCATGTCCTTTGGGTGAAATGAATAACATACGACAGGATCGCATGTCAGAATGGTACATTTGTTTGATGAGCCTCATTTTAAGAAAAAAATATGGGGGGTAACCACATATTTACTCACAGTCTAGAAACAAGGAACTGACTAAATCTGACATCAGTTGGTCTTTCCTTATCTCAGGCATCACATTTTAACCATTTACTACCACGAGGTTAGGGGAGCAACAAGGGCAACCGCCAGCCTTGAAGACACCTTTCTCACAAATTGAAAAAAGGTACCCTCTGTGGGAGGAGGAAATCCCTCAGGTACAGAACTTGGTGACTGACTTTGAGATGGATTTCAGTCCCATACCCACGCTAACCAGGCATTTCTTATGCAGATGACAATATCCCCAATTGTATGGGAGTCCTGGGAACAATTTCCCAGCTGGCACACAATAGCAGACATGCATAGCAAGCTCTGGAGAGAGCAATGAGTTCAATGTGTAGGTTATATATTTCCTTCAGGAGCATCAGTACCCAAAACTCCATCCTTTTTAAGTACTGCAAAATGGTGACAGCCCTCCTTACAGACAGGTGAGGCAGAAAATATGGAGAAATCCAAATTTTCAAAAAATGAAATTGTTATTATACACATAACTTGGAAATTAAAGTTTCCAAGGTTAAGGCAGTTCTTAATTTGAAGAAATACATGGTAAATTTAATAAAATGTTTTCTATAAATCTTTATAAGGTACATAATAAATAATGCTGAGAGAATCCACCTAATGATATAACTGGAACTTATTAATCACACACTTTTTCCTTTCTCCTTTGCTACAATAACATAACTGTAACAATATAGAATACTCAATTTAATTTTATAAATGTGCTACAAAAAAACATTACCGTACATTCTATTTTCCATCTAAATAGGATCTAAATGAAAATGTGTAATAACTTCAAACTAAACTCATTCATTGCCCCAACCAAACCTGATATTCCTTCTACTTTCGGAAAGCAGTTAACACATCTTATATATCCATCCATCCACCCACCTATCCATCTTTTTTCTCTCATATATATTATAATCTTGCTTAGGATAGGAACCATGCCTTATTTTTTTTTTTTGGAACCATGCCTTACTCATTCATATGTCCTATACTATCTACCCCGAGTGCCTTTCATATAGTAGGTGCTCAATAAGCAGCGCTTGAACTAATTTAAAATGAATTAACTGTGAAAAGAAAAGAAAAAAGAGAAGAAGAGGTAGTGGCCATAAGGCACAGACAACAGGGCGAGCACAAAAGAATATCCAATAACCACTCCATACTTAGAAAAGGGAAGGCAAGGGAAAGAACCAAAGAAACCATATTTGTTCCACACCCTATTTGTGCCAAGCCCTGGGGGAGGAACTTTCGTATGTTATCTCACTTAATTCCCTGACTTTATGACTGAGAACACTGAGGCCAGAAAGGAGAGTAACTTGCCCAGGATCACCCAGCTATAACATAGGAAGGCAGGAGCGAACTAGGCCTGCCTGTGCCCTCAGCGCAAGGGGAGGACCTGTTAAAGAAAAGGCGAAGATGCCAGCTGTGCAGACTCTGGAGGAAAATTCTGTGCTACGTTATCCAAGCGGGTAGTTATCTTTCTCCTTTTTCCTCTACTGATTACACATCTCACTGTAGCCTACTGAAATAAGTTTACTTTCGTTATGAATAACATTACAATCTGAGCATAAATTCTAAATTGATGACCAAGTTACTTTAATCATATTCAACATAAAATTCCAGGAAAACAAATTATTTTAAGCCTTTGAAGTTTATGGTAACAATGATTTTGTTACCCATTGTTTTTCCTGCGTTTCTGGTGTAGTTGGAAACAAACAGATGTCAAAGCTATGTTGATGCTCTAAAATTATTTGTGGTGATTTAGAAGTTCTGGGAACAGTATCTGTAAATTAATTTTCCCCACGGTGCCAGGAACTGAAACACAAGGGTGTTTTATTACATACCGTGGACTGTCCTAAAATAAGGTTCTTAGTAAAGTGTCCAAAACAGCAAAATGAATATATATAATGCCCAGTGTATGCACACGTCTTTTTTTTTTTAACATCTTTATTGGAGTATAATTGCTTTACAACGGTGTGTTAGTTTCTGCTGTATAACAAAGTGAATCAGCTATATGTATACATATATCCCCATATTCCCTCCCTCTTGCGTCTCCCTCCCACCTTCCCTATCCTACCCCTCTAGGTGGTCACAAATATGCACATGTCTTTATACATATGTGTGTGTCTGTGTGTGATGCAATTTACAAAATGTGTGTGTGTGTGTGTGAAATAGCCTTTGTAACTAAAGTAAACTGTAATAAGGTATAGTTTGTAAATGTTAGATTAGTTCTTAGTTTGTAGGTATTTTCTTATGATACATGAATATATTTAAAGGTATTTATCTTATCCTTGGATTGGTGATGTTTGGACCATCATTAGTGCACATCTAATGTTCACAACACTATTCAGGGTGCCCCATAACCCCACATCCCCTCCTTCAGAAGAGTCATGTTTCAATCAATCATTCTCTCCCTCGTTCTCTCGCCCACGTAAATTTGGTACTCTGTTGTGCAGACCTTAATGAACCAGTTTAGGTTAACTACATAGACATATTTTAAGTATCAACCAATAAACTGTGGAGAGGGATTCTTTAGCAGTGGAATTACTTTTGATTCTCAGTTTCTTCTCTAAACTTCTGTATACTTTTTCATTTCTTTATGAGCATATACTATTTTGAAGAAAATACTAAAAAAGGCCGTTTCCTTTGCTGTGATTTATTAATGGATCGACACTATTTAAAGAATGTCAGCCAAAACAGTAAAATAGCCACGTGAGGTAATCATCTGAAAAGAGCTCTAATTCTGCTGAATCCCACTGACACCTTTAACAACGGACATCTTTGGACTATGTTACTATAGTTGATATGAGACTCTGGAAGACACTGGAAGGAAGAATTTCTCAAAACATAGTCCGCTGAGGCCCAACACTGACTTCTGGTTCCCCAAGGAGTAATCTAGTAAGGGCAGAAACACACCAACTGACCTCAGGGTACATAAGGGAAAAGGAAGAAAGAAAGATCTCTAAGGAAACAAGGATAGAAATTACAGGAGGCTTGAGAGTGTGAGGAGTCAACAACTCTTGGAAAAGATCTGAAGCACGTGAAGAATCAACGATGAAAAAATGGAGATAACCAGATTTTTCCGATACAAGTTACAAAACTAGGCTGTTACCACCATCCAGAAAACAAAACAAAAAACTTCTAAATCAGAGCTAAGAAATTAGTAGTACATGTCCATCCCTTAATGAAACCGTGAAATTTCCAATTTAATGTTTTAGAAAACTAGGATATTCATAGGTACGTCAGAAAATACATAAATTTTTAAAAACTTGCTATTTTACAACATACGCGTGTTAGAGGAGTGATTAAATACCCAACTACCCAACTATTATCACAGAGAGTGTCACACCCTGAATGATGATCCTTAATCCAATGATTAGGAACATTTGCATAGTCTACTCTCATTTTTTGTCATTTTTCTCCTTCTGTGAAATCTGCAGCCTTTTTTTGGTTATAAAACTGGTGCTCTTATAAAATTGGAAACATTGTTAATTGCCTTAGAAGAGTTTTAAAAGATGAATATATGTGAGTGGCTGGATAGACAACTAAAATTTTTTAACAATATTGAGATCATGTTGAATATATAACTATTAAATCTTTTTCACTTAATATATTCTGTGAGTTTTGTGCATGTCATTAAATATTCTTCAAAAACAAGATCTGGAGGGAGACGCAAGAGGGCGGAGAAATGGGGATATATGTATATGTATAGCTGATTCACTTTGTTATACAGCAGAAACTAACACATCATCGTAAAGCAGTTATACTCCAATAAAGATGTTTAAAAAACAAACAAACAAAAAACAAGATCTACAGTGATTATAACATGTTTTAATGGATACACTATAAATTCATTAATTACTTTGGAACATTCAAGTTGTTTCCAATTTTTTAATATTACAAATGGCACTGTGATAAATACCCTTTTACTGATATCTTTAGCGCCGTAAATTACCTTCCCTCTGCCCAGCACCGAGCCCCGAGGCCCAGTGCTCTGACACTGAAGCTGATAACTTGTTACCACTGTCAAAAAGAGAAAGTCTCCCTCTTGACACCCCCAAAGTGTCAGGGGAACCCCATGTTTACTATGAGGTGGGGAGTGTTAAGGGTGGAGAAAGAAACCAGAAAAAAAAAAACACCCACAAACCATAAATCTAGTGACACTGCCACAAGAAGAGACATATTAGTTAGATAGTATGTGGGAACATTTTCCCTGTTCTAAGGGATACCTAGAAAAGGGTATCGCTAAATGCAGAGGAGATAGGAAAGTTGAGCTATACCACCATCTGTTTTCTGTTTTAAATTAAACCAGCAAGATATATTAAAATGTCCAAATAATTTTATCTCCCATCTTAATTTCCCTTCCATTCCAAATCTCACAATAAGTATTTCAGAGGATAGATGAATTTGAGCAAGATCTGAAGCTGAACTTTTACCTCCAATACAGTTATATGTTTTCAAACATTTACAACTAAATTAAAATACTTAATATGGTCTACTAATAATATTGAGAAAACTCAATAAAAAACTTATTCTCCAAAAGAAAAGCTCAGTAAACCTGGTGAGACCGCTCCTAAATCATTTGTTTTATCTAGCAATAATAAATCACTTCACAATCCTAATGTTTGATCTTGAACCTGATAAAACTGCCTCTGAAATCAAGTGACAGTAACAAATTATTCAAAGGGCTAATTAAGACATCCTGAGTTCTGAGCAGCTGTTTTATTACTGTCATTTACAGAAATTTGTCTTAAACATCTGACCATGTCTCCTCGAAGAAAATGACTTCTATTAATGCTTGGCATAGTATCATGAAACAAAAAATCTTCTGAAAGTGGTTAAAAGGTACAAACTTCCAGTTATGAGACAAATAAGTCCTGGGGATATAATGTGCAGACAGCATGGTGACTATAGTTAATAATATTGTATATCTGAAAGCTACTAAGAGAGTAGATCATCAAAGTTCTGTCATAAGAAAAAAATTGTAACTGTGTGGTGATTAACGTTTTTACTGTGGTAATCATTTTGCAATGTATACATATATAAAATCGTTATATTGTACACTTAAAAGTAATACAATGTTATATGCAATTTGTATCTCAGTTTTTAAAAGTCTGAGAGCTGTGTCCCTATATATGTTTTAAACATCTAAACAGACATCCTTATAGTTACTGAAAGTTACAAAACGTGTAAAGTAAGAAAACCCAACCAAAGAGGTTTCTTTTAAACCCATCACATTCATTTTTTAATAGCGCCAGCTGCCTATTTACTTCAATGCTCACACAATAAAGTTTCCTCTTAAGATTGTTAAATCAGCATTAGAGCAGGAATAGGGCGTATTCTTAGGGGTCAGACACTTCCACCCTGAAGCATCCGTATCATCTGCTCATATATATGAGTCCTTCAGGGGCCATATCAAGTTTTTGGTGCAGAAGAAAAATTTTTTTAAGGAAAAATTGTTATCACCCTATTACAATCCAAATTGGGGATCTTCAAGTGATATATGAAAAAAATGATTATTTCCTAAGAACTGAAATAAGGGACCTAAGAAGCCATCATGGCACGAAACACACCTCATGGAAACTTACTGACCAAACCAAACTATGATTCCCGGTGATTTTGCCATTATACACCACATCAGGAGGAAGGCTATTACTGTCTGGGTTAAAAATGCTCACTTCAGTCAAGTGCTATATCCAAGGAGGGACACAGCACAATTCTTACAGGGTTAGGAATTTCTCTTTTTGTGGAATTTTAGGCAAGACAGATCCTTATTTCTAGTGAATATTCTTAAAAGTAAAATCAAGAGTTTTCATTACTTGTACCTTCAAAAAATAGCTGTTCAGCATTTCAGAAATTCTCTTTGAATGTCATACATTAAAAAAAAAAAGTAAAATCCACATTAAAATAACAATCTGACTTTAGTTAGCATTAGGCCACATTTTACTGGCTTATTATAGCCAAATCCTAGCAGTGGCTCTGTCCTAGGTCTGAGTATGGAAATAGAACAAGTTCAGTGGGGCCTCCTGTTTCATTAGGAAGCCTATCGGATTACTGGTTCTAATTAAGGGTTGTGTTACTGGTTACCACACAGTTATTAATGTGCATTATTGTCATTATAGGAAGTTCTGACCTCTGCTGTGTGTCACCTGGAGTAAAATTTAATTACCAACCAGAGAATATATGAGTAAGGATGATATAAAATGGCTTCTTGTGAGGCATCTGTGATTGCAAAATACTATCTTATAGTTTTTGCTTTGACATTAGGAAAATAATAACTAAACCCCTTTCTAAAGCCTAAAAATAATTCATCCAGAAGGTGAGACCACGGTGTATCTATACTAATTTTCCCGTGTGCTATTAATTCAGCAAATTCTTTATATATTTTTCAACATACAAGAACATGAGCTAAAGAAACTGGATTTACTGACTGAAATTAGATGGACATTTCAAACAATATTATAGGACTTGCTGATGTATGTTTTAAAACTACATATCTATTTCCTGTCCTATGCTTTGTTGGCCAAATGCTTTGAACAACTTGGAATTAAGGAACCAGTTATTACCATTTAAATGCACATTTTCTTTTTTTTTTAACCTGAAAATTATATTTTCAAAAAGTCAATGAAATCAGTGAAATTGAACTATTTCTGATATTTTCATTACTAATGATCTCACATAGTCCTCACAATAGGCAATAAAGTAGGTAAAATGGGGAACTTGTAAGCAGCAATACTGGGTAGAGCAGCAGGTATTACTAAAAAGATAACAGTTTGTTCCTCTAGAAATTTTAACTTAAGATCAAACACTTACCTTTCTGAGATAATTTCAATGAAACCTTACTCAAAGGCAGAACAGGGGCAGATAGGTTTTCGTATTCCTTTCCATACCTATGATGCTTTGCCTGACTTGATGAGCACTTTAATTTATGACTCTTAACAATATATGGGAACACTGATGGGTACTAGGAAGATGCAACATAATCTATTCAAAAGGAAGAGATCAGATTGCAATGGCAAAAAATTTCACAGCTATGACATTTCACAACTATTTACTGAGTGCCTACTATGTGTTAGCATTCAGCCCAGCTGCTAGACTAGAGAGGTATAATAATAATACAGGTGGGTATGTGTTAGGTGCAGTGGGCTACAGGGGTCTCTGCTTGTTCGGCTTAGCAACACCTTTGTATCCTATCATTCAGCACTGTGTCTGACACACAGCAGATGCTCAAATAAAACTTCATTGAACTGAACCTAGTATGCAGAGATTCCCTCGACTGGGTTAGTGATACATTATTGATCCTTACCTTACAATATGATGACAATGATCATATGAATAGAAACTTCCATTTGTGAGTGTTCATGGGTTAGATGGTCTATATAACAGCTTAGGTAACATCTCTCTCTCTCTTAAAAATAAGCTTAGAGTGTTAGTATTCTACCCCTATTTTACAAAAAGGGAGACTAAGTTTCAGGCAAAGTCGTCCAAGTTTACACAGTAATTTCAGAAGAACTGAACTTTCCCTTCAGTTTGTAAAACCCACAATGCTAAATTGAGTAACCTGTAGGACATTCAGGTCTTACAGGCTGGTAAACAGAAACATAAGATAGCAAGCAGCTCAGAAAAGAGGGCTACACCAGAAATGATCAGTTTACAGAGAGCAGGTAAAAATATGGAGGTGGGGGGAGGGAAGAGTGAGTTATAAGCATTTAAAGGCAGGAAGAGTAGCCCATATGGAGAAGCTAGTCCTGTTTTAGGGGACACTGTGGAGATTTCTTAAGGGAGAACTGAAATTGCTCATTCCTGTGGAAAGTTAGGAAACTTGGAGTAGGGGTTAGAAATTCACATTCCATATGACATCATTTCCATTTTAAAGGTGAAGAAACTGAAACTCAAATATTTAGTGCATTCCTAAGGGCTGACTTATAACCAACCCTTGTTAGGAACGGGTAGGACCAGGGCCTGAAATCAGGTCTTCTGTCTTTTACTTATACTTTGAGAACACAGCCCAGGTATATCATGTCCTTAAAATCCCCTTAGAAAATTAGAGAAGTTCCCCATGGCTGGGCAGAACATAAATATATCAGTTTGCCAGTGCTTATTCTGATTGGTTACAGTCTGCTTTAATTGTTAAATATTTTGACTCTCACTCCAGAAGAAGGTGGTGGGTGGTAGGAATAATCTTCCCTCCAAATGCCATGTGTAAAACTTTAAGGACGGACATCACTTTAACAGTCCAGGCTATGTCAAACATGGTGCCATAATTAGTATCCTAAGCAGATAGTGACTGTTCAGAGTAAAGGACTGTGTTATTATTAACTTTACCTTGGATCTCCCAGAACCTAGCATGGCAAACACTCTCAATAGATATTTGCTGAATTACTTGATAAACAAATTTCCCCAAATCTGGGAAGCCTTTTCCAGTCTTCAGAGTCTTCTCAATCATGGAATATCTCCCATGCCTGCCCATTCTGAAAAAACATTTAATTAGAGCTTCAGCTTTTGACCTCTTTTGCTGTGGGTCTTTACACTTCTTATCAGAGATGAGCTACAACATTATTCACCATCAGAATGTAGTCTTTAACTCAGATATGCCAGCACGGATGTGATGCTAAAAATATTTAACTGGTGGTATGACACAGGCACTGACCAATCAGAATGGGCAGCGGCCAGTGGGCCCTCCTGGTGCTGAACGCAACCCTCAGCCACCCTGATCATTCATTGTTTCAGAAGAGTGACCCTGCTTTCCTGTCTTCCTAAGATGAAAACTTTGTTGGTCAAAATTATATAAAATGAGAATCAGATCATATCCTTAAAATACAGACAAATCACAGAAAATATCCAAAACTCCTTTATGTCTATTTCTAAATTTAACCTAAGTTGACCTGTTGTAAAACTGGCTTGAGCTAGCTTCCATTCTCTGTCCCTTCCTCCTAAAGTTGTATTAACCAACACAGGAATGGGGTTAGGGTGAAAGCAGCCAGAAAGCAAGAGATGTTACACATTAACTCTCTCCATGATAAATGGTGTGACTGAAACTTCCTTTGTTTTAAGCCATTCTTAAAAGTGAAGACTTCAAGAATAGAGAGTGACAGTCAGTGTATGTGTTTGTACAAGCACACTGTTTAGGACAGATAAATGACAATGAATAAAAGCTAAGTTTTGGAAACAGAACCATGTTCTAATTCTTACCAACTAACTGACTCAAGGAAAATCCCTTAACAGCAAACTGGGGGGAAAGAGGAGAATAAATGTGAGACCATATATATGAAAATAATGTTTTGTAAAATGTAGGTGCTAATCAAATGTGTGTCATTGTTAGAGAGAGGCTAGCCTGTGCAAATGAAACCACAGGGATAAGATATCAAACTAAGCAAACTTATATGTTTAACAGAGTATTAAATGTTTCATTAAAATGAAAAAAAAAAGTGAAGACTTCAAAGGCAATACAATGCGATGGAAGAACCAAGGAACAGAAATTAATGGTCTTGCGTCCAATAATAAAATCCTCTAAACACTACAGAGTTCTGAACAAAATTTCTTAAAGCTACCTTCAAAAAACACCCGAGAACTCTTTATTTTTTACTTAGTTCCCTTAATCAATTCAAACTAAATGTAATTATTATGCAGAACTACTTTTTTTTTTAAAGCAAACTTTGCAAAAGAATGGTTACAAAAGGAAATTCATTGCTTCTTTTTCTATAAGCACTATAAGAAAGAGATCTTTTCTTATCATCCATGAAAAAATAAGAGCAAAACCCCTCTCAGAGAATGTCTGTGCTTTAACTTAAATGTAAGAAGTGAACATCAGAGACACGAATGACTTTGAACTAGAGGAATAAAATCACTTTTAGTATTAATGCAGAGGTGGGACCATGGATACCTTTTATCTGTCTAAGGCCCAGCAATTAATTGTTTAGAATACTCACGCAATATTCTATTGCCTCTGTAGCTGTAATAATTCAAATGGTTTAAAAATTCAATGAACAACCCGGCATAGCGCTCGCAAGATATTTCAAACACATAACCACCAAAGTGAACACAACCCTGCAAAAATGTAAGATTCTCGAACAATAATTTTCACATAATAGTTATAACGCCATGCTGTGCGCTTCTTTATTTAAACACCATTTTTAAACCTTATTTTTATCCCCATTTTTAGCATCCATGTGCTATCCAGTGATAAAAGAGGATAGTCACAATAATGGCCTTCGTTGATGCAGGAGACCAATTTAAACTATAGAACTGGAAAATTATTTGGAATAGAATGGTGGTGAACCCAAGACAGTAGAAGGACTAATCTGTTTCCTCACTGGAGGTCATCAAGTAACAGTATAAATAACCAACCCTGAATACTATGGGTGAAACCACCTCAGAGGTCTGTCCACTAATTTTGTACATAGAATACACAATTCTGAGAGTAACATTTTTATTGCTCTTTAACACCATATGAAAGCACTGTCACCTACATTATCACATGAATCATAACATTTCTAAACTAAGGAATTCTGCTGCATTTCATGGCAATGTCTCAAATTAGCCCAACAGGACACCAGCAGAGGTCCTGATATCCCTGATCTTATGTTTGAATAGATTGTTTTATCCTTGACAAAGTGCTTTCATATTCATTATCTTAATCATAATTTACAGTTCCTCATTGAGAAAGGAGGCTAAAATAAATGGTAACAACTTAGACACTGTCCATTGCATGGAGAATGGTCAGGGGCAGTATTCCTGAGCTTTGACCATTCTAGAACAGAACAATGGCCTGCACAGTCCTTATCTCTAACTTTATTACCTTTAACACGTTTTCCTAATTGTGATCCAATTAAAGAATACCATCTATCACACTGAAAATGTAATATGAAAGGAAATCATTATATAAATCTACCCAAAATCAATACTCGGTATGTTTTTTCTTTAAAATAGGGTGTATATGCATTTGACACTCCAAATGTTTCCCTCAAGACATTTCAAAAGGTGACTCACTCAAAATATCCTCTTCACCAGAGGAATAAAAAGATTTCTAGTTGATGTTTTTCATTATTTTACTCAGAAGAGTAAAAATGACATTTATCCATCTATTTATGCATCCAAACATATAAGATGCTTGTGTGTATATATGTGTCTATATACGCATATACAACTATACATATATGTATAATATGTGTACTGGCTGTCCTGTTCTAGAAAGAACTTCAGGAAGTTAATAAAAAGGCATACCCTACAAGATAAAATAAAGGTAAAAATCAATGGCAAGGAACACAGGACAAAGGGAAAATGAGGCAGGAGCAAAATGGCTTACTGAGAGAGGTCAGTTGTTTCAAGTGCCCGACTTCTCATCGGTGGTTAAGCCTGAAGAGCTTGTCTAATGACTATCAACCAGCACTGATCAAACACAGCGAATTACCTGGAGATCAAGCATCTGATTGACAAGAAATCTATCATAAGCAGCTCTTCGGCACAAGCATACTTCAATGATAATTGGTCCTAATGATAACTCTGAAATGCAATTGTTAAGTGTAACCTGCATCATGATAAGAAAATGTATTTCTTTCCTTGTATCCTGTTGCGTTGAAAATTGACAATTCAGATAAAATATATAAGACTCTATAATCAGAAAATTTAATTAATATAACCTATTTCCTGACTAAACTGGAAGAGAGCCCAGTTATTGATTACTTGGAGATACAAGCTCCCGCCTTATTAATGTGTTTTATGCAGGGATATTAAATACCCCAAAAAACGGAAACAAGCAAGGTTCCAGGTCCCTACAAAGACAAAGAGTAACCCTTTATTTCTCCCTTTCTTAGATCACAGAGCTGGAAGGAATCTGTCAAGGGTTTCAAATAGCTTTCATCTCACATGCCAACCCTGAAGAGTTGCTAGTGGTTGTGTCGTGTAGGGAAGGATTCTGAGGACCAGCCAGGCCCAGCAGGAAAGAGTGTTCTCATCTATTTATTAGAAATTCTGCCAGGGAAGAGGAAATGAGGCAGTACATTGCTGCTTACTTGCTTTATTCCTCATCTCAGTTCAATTTGTTGATGTTACCAGTGAGGAACTGGAGACTTAAAGTGCTGGGCTACTTATTTACCATTTCTCTTTAGATTTATTTTAGCTTGCCTTATTATAAAAACTATTTGACATGTTACAGAAATACACATAATAACAATAAAGAGATGTGAAAAACAGGATGAGAGATAAAATATATATATCATGGGGAGGATAAAGTTTGTCCTTGTGGCAAATTCTAAAGCCTTCATTTTCACCATGGCCCTTCCCAGCACTGGGTAATCCAGATTCATTGATATTTTAGCTGCTCATCCCAGCGAATGTGAGTATGAATGTGAGTGTGAGTGTGCACGTGCGCGCGTGTGTGTGTGTGACAAATATGCACCCCAGGAATAGGTCCCGAGTTTGACTATCAAGAAAACAAGGCCTCTAAGAACCACTGCCCATTTATTTTGCTACTGTACTTTGAATTATTGGCAATAATACATTTCAAAAGGAGACTTTTAATGAATTCATGTATAGTAAAAAGTTATTAGTTCTGTCATAGCTATCTGGAAGAAATAAATATTTTTCTTTGATAACAAAAAAATAGAAGTAAAATTTTAAAAAAGAAAAGAAAATAAGGCCTCTGCAGTTAGAGATTTGGACTCATACCTCAGCCTTCCTTTGTGCCATATAAAGGAGCATTTTATTCATTCATTCAAAAATATTCACTGATATTTGTTTGTAATATATAAACAAAAATAAGCAAATTACACAGTATGTTAGAGGGTGGTATTATAACAATTAGATAGCACAAGGCAAGGGGGATTGAGATATCAAATGCCAAGGTAAAGTGGAGGCAGATTACAATTTTTAAAACGGTGGCCAGGGTAGGCTTGTTGAGAAGGTGACATCTGAGCGAAGTCTTGAAGGAGGTGAGGAGGTGAGTCAGGAGGATCTGGGGAGGAGCAAGGCAGTTATGTGAGGAGGAAAAACCAATGAAGGGCTGGAAGGCAGAAGCAGGCCTGGTACGTTTTAGAAATACCAAGGAGTCCACCATGGCTGGAGGAAAGCAGTAGAGGAGAATAAGGGGAGATAAGGTCAGAAAAATAATGGGGGAGGGGGGCAGGTAATACAGGATAGTGCAGCCATCATAAGACTTGTAAATGACGAGTAAAGTGAAAAAGTCACTTGGGGTCAGCAAGCCAGGATGACTGAGTTCCCTGTCTTTGGAGACAGGGCCGACCTGTACATTTTGTGCAGATGTGGACAGCAGCAGGGTACACAGATTTTAGGAACATGCCCAAAGATATTTATCTTTATGGCTCGTATCGGTCCATAACGTGAAAAGACATGCTCGGATTGTGACACATCCTGGCAAGGTGACTATCCTGGGAAGGTTTAGAAAGCAAGAGCAAGACAAGTGGAGAGTGAGGGGTTGCCTGATTTGCTGCAGTCTGAGGTCATTTATGAAGTGTCACCTCGTCATTTCTCTTCAACGTGGTATTAAAATTCTTCCTGGACATTTGTAAGTGGTGGACCCACAGAGGAAACCTTGGTCTGGCAAGTATCAGAGGTCAGAAAACCACCGAATCTATATATAGACAGCCCTCGACTTAACAGTGGTTCGACTTACACTTTTTTGACTGGTGCAAAAGGGGTATATGCATTCAGCAGAAACTGTACTTTGAATTATGATTTTTGATCTTTTCCCAGGCTAGCAATATGTGATACTGTCTCATGATGCAGGGCAGCAGCTGAAGTTCCAGGTCAGCCACGTGATCACAAGGATACACACCCAATACACTTATAACCATTCTGTCTTCCACTTTCAGTGCAGTATTCAATAAATTACATGAGATATCCAGCACTTTATTATAAAACAGGCTCTGTGTTAAATGATTTTGCCCAACTGTAGGCTAATGTAAGTGTTCTGAGCACATTTAAGGTAGGCTGGCCTCAGCTATCATGCTCAGTAGGTTAGGTGTATCAAATGATTTTGACTCAGGATATTTTCAATTTACAATGGGTTTATCAGGACATAATCCCACATTGTATGTCGAGGAACATCTGTTGTAAGACTGGGGTATAAATGAACCCTATAAAGAAATAAAACCAATCCTGAAAAACTCATAAGCGACATGTCATTACTGTCTATGCAAGCCCAGTAAAGGCTGGTGCTGTCAGAACAGACATCCAAAAAGAGAGGAAAGCAGAGGGGAGGGAGAGAGGAAAGTAACTGTGGCATGATGACCTACTTCTGAAAGAAGAATGTTCCTTCAAGCTCAAGCCTAGGAATTTATCAGGAACTTGTAGTAGATAGAGAATAAAGCAGTTGCATAGCCCACAGGAGGTTTAGAAGCCAGAGCCAAGTATTTTAAACTGTGATTTACTGAGCCACCAAAACACAGGTGAAATAAACTTCTACAGCTAAAATACATATCCAGTAAAGCTTCTGAATGTTTCCTGTTTTCAAACATTAAAAAGAGGGACAATTAATTCAAGGCCAAAGTGAATTCTAAGTGAGAATGGGTATAAGAAAAGCACAGTTTAAAAAAGCCTTCCTGGGACTTCCCTGGTGGCGCAGTGGTTAAGAATCGCCTGCCAGAAGACCTAAATAGACATTTCTCCAAAGAAGACATACAGATGGTCAAGAAGCACATGAAAAGCTGCTCAACATCACTAATTATTAGAGAAATGCAAATCAAAACTACAATGAGGTATCACCTCACACCAGTTAGAATGGGCATCATCAGAAAATCTACAAACAACAAATGCTGGAGAGGGTGTGGAGAAAAGGAAACCCTCTTGCACTGTTGGTGGGAATGTAAATTGATACAGCCACTATGGAGAACAGTATGGAGGTTCCTTAAAAAACTAAAAATAGAACTAACATACAACCCAGCAATCCCACTACTGGGCATATACCGGAGGAAACCATAATTCAAAAAGACACATGCACCCCAATGTTCATTGCAGCACTATTTACAATAGCCAGGTCATGGAAGCAACCTAAATACCCATCGACAGATGAATGGATAAAGAAGATGTGGTACATATATACAATGGAATATTACTCAGCCATAAAAAGGAACGAGGGCTTCCCTGGTGGCGCAGTGGTTGAGAGTCTGCCTGCCAATGCAGGGGACACGGGTTCGAGCCCTGGTCTGGGAGGATCCCACATGCCGCGGAGCAACTAGGCCCGTGAGCCACAACTACTGAGCCTGCGCATCTGGAGCCTGTGCTCCGCAACAAGAGAGGTCACCATAGTGAGAGGCCCGCGCACCGCGATGAAGAGTGGCCCCCACTTGCCGCAACTAGAGAAAGCCCTCGCACAGAAACGAAGACCCAACACAGCCAAAAATAAATAAATAAATAAATAAAATTAAAAAAAAAAAAAAGGAACGAAATTGGATCATTTCTAGAGACATGGATGGACCTAGAGACTGTCATACAGAGTGAAGTAAGTCAGAAAGAGAAAAACAAATATTGTATATTAACGCATATATGTGGAATCTAGAAAAATGGTACAGATGAACTGGTTTGCAGGGCAGAAATAGAGACACAGATGTAGAGAACAAACGTATGGACGCCAAGGGGGGAAAGCGGCGGGGGGATGGGGGTGGTGGTGGGATGAATTGGTAGATTGGGATTGACATGTATACACTGATGTGTATAAAATGGATGACTAATAAGAACCTGCTGTATAAAAAAATAAATAAAAATCTAAAATTAAAAAAAAAAAAAAAGAATCCGCCTGCCAACGCAGGGGACACGGGTTCGAGCCCTGCCCCAGGAAGATCCCACATGCTGCGGAGCAAATAAGCCCATGCGCCACAACTACTGAGCCTGTGCTCTAGAGCCCACGAGCCACAACTACTGAAGCCTGCGTGCCTGGAGCCCGTGCTCCGCAACAAGAGAAGCCACCGCAATGAGAAGCCTGTGCACCGCAACGAAGACCCAACGCAGCCAAAAAAAAAGAGCCTTCCTTTTCCTTAAAGATGTCAACCAAGCTAAGAGTTGCTGGGAATCAGGATTTTGAGTATTTGCTGATTTTAATGTTTACTGACAATCAGGGAACAGCTGTGCATCCACTTATGTCTTCATGTCTTTATAGGGCCATGAAGAGGTTTTCCTTTCCAATGGAAATGCCATTGGATAGTCAAAAATACCAGCATTCCCGAGAGAGCCACTTTGATAAGAATGATTGTGGTACAAACTGATAAAAGAAGATGACCCAGCAAAGTCCCATCTACTGTGATTTTAAAAGGGGATGTCAAAAAGAGAGCACGAGAAACATTTATTTATATTTCTTTCCATAAAAGCTTGAGACTGCTGGCAGAAATATAAGTAACACCACAAGATAGAAATAGATATGGAATTCAAGGTGAAGGGAAAATAAACCCAGGAGTAGAGTTACTACACAGACACGCGAACCAGAAAGTGAAGTCCCACAGAACTGCCAACAGGGGATGCAAATTTGGCCTAGAACTTCCTAGCAGTCAAAATGAGAAGAAATACAACAGTTACAAAACTAGTGTTCGTCAGAGTAAAAGCAAGTCCAGGGCTCAGGAGAAGTTCTGTGTGTTCCAGCTCTGAGGCCAAAAGAAGCCTCCTCCTGTAGGTCTTCCTGAGGCCACAAGTTAGGTGCAAAGCCAGGTCAGATGACAGCACGGCGCCCGAGTACCCCGGTGGCGTGTGCAATTCTACCAGGGCAAACAGCTCTGTGGTTACCATACTACACTCTCTGCTGACTCTGCAGCATCCAGGGATAAAATCCACACTCCCTGGAACAGTGGTTATCAAGTTGGGCTCTAAAGAGGTGCTTTCGGAGTTCCACCAATTTTCTCTTGGAATTCAATTTCTTAGCCTTTAAATACAAAAACCAAAACACCAGACAGCCCCCACAAAAACCCCACCAAGAAAACCAAACAGGAAACGCAAGCAAATATACAGCACAACACATTTTATCACACCGATAACCACCCTCACATTAAGTCTCTTCAAGGGCAGACTCTGGGTCAATGTGTCTCCTGCCATCCCTTCTCGTACATTTGAACTGCTTAAAAATGAGTCACCGATTAGGAAAGTTCTAATTCTGCGTTGGTATTCTGGAAATTCAAGCCTTCACACGTCCATTCATATAAAATTGTACAAATAACCTACACATACATCACGTTCAAACAAATGACAGGCCAGGAGCAGGTACAACTAGTTGGCGTACACCCTCACCATGACCATGGCTATTAAGCCACCTGTACAATAATAAGCATTGAATCACAACAAGGTAACATCATTAAGACTGGTCCCAACCGTACTCTGAGGTGCCCCTGGTCTGACCTTTATACCTATCATGAGGCATGCGCGAATAGCTGTATTACGTCAAGGTCAAGACAAAAAAACTTCCGGTTCTTTCTAGCTTTTGGATCAGATTAATTCAAGACGATACTAAGAAGATAAAATGAGCTGTTAGAAGATTGGTACCTCTGCAACTGCTTATGGGTGTTAAGTATTTTTCCCTAATACTATACCGCCAAAACGGAAAACAGAAATATTCTAGATGTGAAGCTGTTGATACTGTTCTGCAACCGTCAGAAGTCCCAACCTCAAATTTCTGAGTTCATCAAACTGCCTCATCATTCTCCCTGAAGAATTTTATAAATGTTACAAATCTGCATTTATAAAATACATACTAAAAAAAATACTGGTTTGAAGCATTAGTATAGGTAGTTCTGTTTAAAATTTCATTTGACCGAAGGCCTTTTCTACTAAAAAATTTCGAAACCCCCTCTGGCTAGGGTAGTCCTATTAAAGATAGGGGGATACTGATCCCGTCAACCCTTGGAGATTGGGTGGGGCCCATCATTTCCAGCACTGAGCAGCCTTGCCTGATGATATGCCAGTCTAATCTAATCTGATAGCAACATAATCGAATACAAACACTCTCCTCTTCTACGTGTGCCATGACAAGGTTGGGAAGCTCTGTGATGAACAAAGGAACTACAAATCCTTCTGGCAATTTTTCATAAATCTGATTTCTTCCAACAGCTTTTGACAAGAGCTGCAGTGGAGAGGACAAAGCTGAGTTCTTTGGCAAGAAACTGAAGTGCAGATATTTCATACTCATGATTAAGGGCAGAGATGAGGGTAGAGTTTCATTCACTCCTGAAAAGTAAAGAGAGAAATCAAGATATGGGTGGTGGGGGAGAAGATGGGATGTTTTCCCAGGCCTGCCACTTCCTAATTTTGACTCCAAGAAGGTCACTTAACCTTCTCTGAACTGCAGCTTTCTCAATTATAACATGAAGGGACTAAATCAGTAGCTCGTAACAGGGATTGAACATCAGAACCTCCTGAGAGCTTTAAAAAATACATAATGACAGCAGTAACATTCATACGTGCCAAGAAATGTTCTGAGCACTCCACATGTATTAACCCGTTTAGTCCCCACAAGAACTCTGTGTTGTAGGTGCTATAAGACGTGAGGAAACCGCGGCACAGAAAGGTTGAGAAATTTGCCCAATTAAGTGGCAGAGCCGGGTGGAAGGATCCAGAGCCTGAGCTCTTTAGTACAACTGCAGGCTACACTGACTCTCTCCATATGTATGTATATCTGAATCTTCTGACTCAGAATCTACTGAAGGGCCTGGACATGCAAATTTTGAGTCTGGTGAGCACTCCTCGTTCACAGCCACTTGAACTAGAAGAGATGTAAAGTTCTGTGATTCAGCCTGGAGATGAAAAAAGTGCCACAGGCTTTTTAGTTAATAAATGTTCAAATTCTTTGGCCTCAAAGATCTCAGTCAAAATTGAATGGGTTTGGCTTTTAACAGTAAAATTGCATGGTATGAAACAACAACAAAAAAGATAATAAAGAGATAGTAGGAAAAAGTTAGGAAACAAAATGTCATCTAGCTAGTTAAGTAGGCAGACTACACAGGGTTACGTAAGTAGATTAAGTAATGGAGTAAAACCTAAGCCTATAAACGGGCAGTAACAATAATACTTTCATAATTTTTGGCTTAGATTTGGGGGTGAAGATGAAACATTTTGGAAAAACCCTTGGAAAGTATCAGTGCTCCCATCCAAATGGGCCAGAGGTCTCTTTGTTCCTAGGATCGCAAATAACTGCCTCTTTGTTTCATCTTTAAAGAAACAATCCTTATGCTACCAGAGTGGCCTTTGGAAAGATGGAACTCTGCACGTACATGCTGATACAGTAAGTCCCCTACATACGAATGAGTTCCGTTCTGAGAGCACGTTTGTAAGCCCAACAAAGTTAGCCTAGGTACCCAACTAACACAATCAGCTATATAGTACTGTACTGTAATAGGTTTATAACACCTTTCACACAAATAATACATAAAAAACAAACACAAAAAATAAAACATGTTTAATCTTACAGTACAGTACCTTGAAAAGTACAGTACAACAGCTGGCGTACTGGGGCACATTCGCATCTTTGAAAGTTTGCAACTTGAAGGTTCGTATGTAGGGGACTTACTGTAATCCAGAAAATGTTCGTTTTTCATACAGATTCCCTCACAGACGTCTGAGTAATAGAGTCAGAAAGATGTTATGGCATAAAGAGAAAACGAGGAAGACAAGTGATCCTGGTCCCATAAGCAAGTTTAACCAATTTAGACAAGTTTAAGCCTGGTATGGCCAGGTCAGTGAGGGCACAGACGGCCAGGAGGAGCAGGAGTCCATGTCCCCTGGCACAGCCATGAACTTGGTCAGGTTTGTTTGTGTTATGAGTGCACTTCCCCTCTAATTCTAGATACCCCATTTAGGGAAATGTGTCCTCCTCTCCTCCCACTCAGTCCCATGGCTCTCTTACAAAATCTCTTCTCAAAAGTCTCCAGTCTGAAGCCAAATGGTCCTATCAAGGGAGTTGCAGAGCATGTGATTAAACAAAAAGCAACTTTTTAAAAAGTGTAAGTCCCTAAAACTGAACTATAAAAAATTATGAAAATAATGACATGTTGGAGGAATATATAGATCGAATGGTTGACCATAAGGGCTATATTGGCGGAAAGTTTCCAATACACAGTATTCCAGCTGACAAATAATCAGGTTTAATTACTAGTCTCTCTTCTGCACTGAAGATTCATCAGTCTGGAACTGACGTGTTGTTTCTTTCCACTTAATAGCCATATCAAAAGCACACAAATTCATAAAGCAAACAGGTACTCAATTTGAATTTGCAGAGAGTAGATGAGAATTTGCAGGCAAGAATAAAAAACAAGCTCTTCCTCCTGACCCTTATATCTGTTAAGGGTACCAAACTCCCAGTTTCCTACACTCAAAATCTTACACTCATCGAATCATCTTCCTCTTTGGACCTACCCTCTTCCCAGTGAAGTACAAGCCTTCTTCTGGGATAAAAGAACCCCATGATATGGTCCTAGTGAAGACCAGACAAGGCAGGCAGCCAGGCTAGTACTGGCTTTAAACCTGGGCTTGAGCTGCTCACCCAGCCATGAAGACTCATTCAAATGCCAAGCTTTTCTTGATGCCCGCCCAATCATATGCAATCACGCCCTATCTTGTAATCTCCACAGCACTTTCTGACTCTCACATGATACACCACATTCTGGTCTACATGATGTGTGAAGTTTATTTTCCATATAAGACAAGAACCTCCCTGAGGGTAGGAAATGTGCCTTACCCAGTGCAGTATCTAGCAAAATCAAAGGCATGATGCTTAATAAATAATGGAATTCACCACTCACTTACTTCTACTTTAATTTCTCCTCAGAAGAGGTTTGGTCTTATGCTTTAATCAGATTTATACTTCTAGTAAAATTATAATGCTATGTTATGCCATTTTGTAAAGCACTGTTGTTTGGATTTGTTAGATGGGGATCCCTAAAAGAATGTTTCTTTTTGTAATGCACTAAGACCCTCAGGCATCAAGCAAATGACATACCTTCTCTGTACTGTGTAATCTCAGGAAGCACACTAGACAGCTAACCAGGAGCTGAGCTGTGTATAACCAGCTACATTAGAAGGGATTACTTTGTTATATGTCAGGAAAGATGAGCTCCTCCTCTATCCTCCCGCCTTTACCTTGAGCTTTTGATTCTGTTGGCTACTCAAGCGGACTTAAAGAAAGCTGATTTTTCTAACAAAATCTTGTTAAATCTATCATGGCTGAATATCTCTTTTAGGATCCTGGAGAAATGAGTCTTTTTATAGCTTGTGGTAAACAGAGGAACGTGGGCACTGATGAAGGGAGGATGAAGATAATGAACTGGCATCCAGAGTATGTTTGGGGAAGTAGAAAGCACAGTGGTTCGGAGTACGGGCTCTAGAGTCAGACTGTCCAAGCTCAAGTCGAAGCTCTACCATTATCAGCTGAATTATCCTGAGCAATAAGAGGAGAAAACTTCTCTCAACTCCATCTTTAAAATAAGGATAACAGTCAGACAGAGAAGGCAAACGTCATATGATAACACAGGTGGAATCTAAACAAATGATACAAATGAACTTATTTACAAAACAGAAATAGATTCACAGACATAGAAAGCAAGCTTATGGTTACCAAAGGGGAATGTGAGGGGGAGGGATAAATTGGGAATTTGGAATTAACAGATACACACTGCCATATATAAAATAGATAAACAACAAGGTCCTACTGCATAGCACAGGGAATTATAGTCAATATCTTGTAATAACCTATAATGGAAAAGAATCTGAAAAAAGAATATATATTTTCTAAAATTTTAAATAATTTAAATTAAAATTTTTTTAAATTTATTAATTTAAAAAATTAATTAAAATTAACTTTAATCAATTAATTTTTTAAAAGAAGTTAAAGAAATAAAATGGGGATAACAATACTGCTCATAAAGTTGTTCTTAGGATTAAATAATAAAACATCTGGCACAGTCCCCGGGACACAGGAAATATCTGTCAAAGGTTAGCTGCTGGCATTATTCAGGTGTTTACACATTATACAGAAATGTTTTACATACATTTATTATAGAATGAAGATGGGGAAAGATGAAGGGAGAGGTTGTACATTTCTAATATTCATGCTAACCCATTAAGGAAATTCTAAGTCAAACCAAGCACAATTGCCAAATATAGACTTAAGGCTTTTATTCCTGATGATACCTTCAACTTCATTTAATGGTTAAACACCCCCAACTTGCTGCCACAGAAACCTAAGGTTCATACAGAGGAACAGGGGATGAACATAAAGTAAAATTCATCTGCTCTCACAGGGAAGGAGAGGATGCTCTTGAAAAAATTCTTGTGATTCTGGCCATTATCTGCAGTGTTGGCTTCCCAATTAACTTCTGCTAAGGCTAACATCGAAATTGGTTTGCCAACAGTGTGTGCAGTATTTGGGCAATACAGGGAGGAAGGCTTTTAATCATGTCTAGGAATAACAAAACGAAACCCTTAAGAAAAAGGTCAACTGACAGTAAGGAGGGTTGGCTAAATCTCTAAATATCCATGCTTACCAGCAGATTTTACACAGAGAATAAATTAGAAAATAGACATAATTGAGGTTTTCTGCCAAAATATCAAATGCACGCATGCAGTAGGTACTTGGCAATAACTAATGTTTGAGGTTTCAACTACTTGTGATGACACTGAAAGTCTCCGACCTGTAGTAATTTTAAATTTTGCTGCGGTATGTATTTGAAGCGTGGGCACTCAGACAGAGGGAAGTGAGTCATGCAGCCAGTGAAGAAGCGTAGCCCATCACCCAGGGTCCATATTTCAAGAAGGTTTTGCTCTAATTGTGTAGCAGTAACTCTCAAGAAGGGATTAAATATTGTGTTAATTTTTGAAAATTGCCCACCCCCTAAAAAAAGCCAACTGATAGTTCTAATGATAAAAATAAAGAAAGAGCAAAGAGAGGTCTAAGAAAGAGATGGTTCTCTACTGGAAAGCAGGTATTTGTGGAGAATTTTTTTGATGCTGAAATTATTTTTGTGAAATTCTGGGATTTCCAAAAGTCTTCAGACGGTATCTTGGTACGTCAAAGATCTATTGCACACGAAGTGTTTCTTAAAGTGCCAGAATTCTTTCATACCAAGAAGGAAAAGGAAGCAATTAACATGAACAAGAAAACAAACGATTTTATATGGCTTATCCAAGAGATGACTAGGGAGATACACACTGCTAAATACACACTGTTGCTCCTAAACTCTGAAATCTGCTTTGACTTCCATTTTTAGAGAAAAAAAAAAGATCACAAAGATGATATATATCTTGCTCCGGGTCTAATGCATCCTGTGTTACTCTTTGACTATATAGACTCTGACTGGAATATTGTCCATGAAGAAAGAGTTACATTACAATTAATGACTCAATATTTTGATGCAATAGATTGGCACACCTTTTTAAAAGAGTGAGATAAAGTCTGAAAACTTCACATCTTAGATCACACTTTTCAGAAAATGCCCAATTGTCTTGGTCTAAGCCCTCTTTGAATTATTATGTGTCACCCTCTTATGCTAGTAATAGTAAAAGAAGCCAAGTCCCAGAAACTATTGCTAACAGTATTTTATGTTCTGAGAATCTTCTAGATCGATGAAGAAAGAATTATTGAGAGGATAAAAATTAGCTGCTTTACAGAACAAAAACATTTGGAACCTAAAAGAAATCCTATTATTTACCATATAAATAAAATCTATATATACGCAAGGAGCTATATAATAGCAACAGAAAGAAAAATGGCATGCATTTGCTATGATTAACCGTGGCAAACATCATCTTAACTCAATTTCACTTTTGGGGAGAGCTTTTTTTAAGTACTCCAGTCAATAAAACATTTTTGTTAAGGCACACATTTAATGAGAGAACTATTTTTTTATCACTCTATGTTTCTGTTAACTTTTCTTTTTCTGACTGTCTTTCAAAGGAATCTGAGAAATACAATTTTGCTAGATACAGTTTTCAGTACCCTTGTAAAATGCAATTTTAAAAAACCTAAAAACTCAAATGGCTTTGGAATACAATACAACTCAGTATGTCCAAATTTCAATTATCCTAGAGGCGGTGGATACCAAAGAAAAAACCATCTGTGGGTCTTTCATTGTTGATGTGTGTGACTTAAATACACTATGACCACCACCGCCGCTACCACTAAGACACTACTTCAACTTGCCTAGAAACGTCACTTGAAGGGTAAAGTATGCCTCAAAGAGATATGTCAGCTTCTAATTTAACCCTATATCAAGAGCTATGGGTCTGTAAGATTCACAAGTCTGACTTCAGAATAATACTGAATGTAGGCAATAAAATCTTTTGGTCCATGTCTTTCATGTCTGTACAGCTGTCTGAATACTCCAGCATACATCCATGTGGGCTGTGTGTGTGTGTGTTTCTTTCCTAAAGTAAATGTATTAATAACTTAGGGTATGTTCAGGCTTCTTGGACTGAGTCATTTGGGGATACCTGAATGGCCTTAGGTTACCTGGCTTTAAAGTCTCTCTTCAATTTGAAAGTGAGCATCAGATCACTTTTGGGTGGAGTGATTTTTCCTACTTCATCACAGGATCATTGTTTTGTTTTCAATTTAAGGTACTCTCATTTCATGCACTTTATATAAATTCCAAAGGATTTCATATATACCTGGGATTTCCTAATAGTGGGTCTGTCAGGCCCTTGTTACTTTCAGGGTGAACACTTAAGGTTTAACTTCCTATTAGGGTTAAAGGTTGATTAATTAAGCATAAAAAAACTGTATATATCTTACTAGAATGCCTTCACTTTCAAATTTACCCTAAAAGTAGCCTAATGATTTTGAAATAAAAGGGATGATCATTTTATTCCAGGGTAGAGAAAAAAGAACTTTCAGCAGATAAACTGCTTAAGAAATTTTAGAGTTACAGAGATAAATGGAAATGTATAAAGAATTATTCCTTATCATTTCAAGTTGTCCATTTTCCTAACAGTTGCCCTGACTTTTTACTATAGCCAGAACTTAAATTATTCTTTTAAAGTCAGTGTTCAACAGAAAAACTAGTGGTTTCAGAAAAGTATTTAGTTCAGTGGGCCCTGTTTGTGGGTCGTACGAATGAATAAAAGCATGGCCACCTCTGGGAAACACAGGGAGAGGCTGGAGTTTAGGGTTTGAGAGAGAATCAGTGAGAGTCTGTGCCCTTCCTGCGCACTCTCTCTCAGTTAGTGCAACTCACATTTTCACTTTATTCAAAGCTAAGGCCTTACAGTCATTTTAAATCATGCTTCAGTCCCCGCGTTCCTATCTCTAAGGCGCCCTGCAGTCCCAGTGCCTCTCCCCTCCATCTCCTATCACCACCCTGGTTCAGGGTCACGTCAACTCAGCCTATGACAGCCCCCTTCTCCAAGCCAACCTTCCGACTTCTGTCGTAATTACCATTCTGAGAAAGAAAGAAAACACGGAATTATGCTTCTCTTCCACTCCAAGGGCCAACTTCTCCTCTGTAACTAACGAATAGACTCCAAACTTCTCAGCTTATTATTCAAAGTGCTAACGATATGCTCCCAAACTGCATCTCGGCCTCTCCTTGCTCTGCATCCACACTCTCCACTCCGGGCACCAGGAGCCCCGGCTAACGAACAACTGCTGAATGGCAGCTACGCACCAAGAAGTGTTCTTTGTGCTTTCTTAAACATCCAAGCACGCTCACATCTCTTGGGCCCTTTCGGAGGCCTGGAGGACACTATCATTTCCACCCCGCATGAAATCTCCCTTGTCCTTTAAGGTTGAGAATCGTCTCCTCCCTGAAAGCTACCCCGATCCCCTGGTATTGAGGTTTAACGAAGACTTTCTCTGACCCCTCCCAGAACACTGCACTGATTATAACATTTACTTTATTCTGTCTTAAATTAGGGTTGGCTGTTTATGTCTGCCTCTGTTGATCTGTGCAGCTTTTCCGCTTTGCCTTTTTAAGAGTTGCATTATATTCAAAAGAATAAGGAAAACTTGCAGAAAACAGAAAACAAAGCGCTAGGAAATGAAAATATACTGGATATTACAACCAGGGAAACATCCTATATCAAAAATATTTCCTTTTAATTAGTAATAGGCTATTATAATATTATAAGATAGATTTAATTTCACATTTATATAAAAATCATGTTTTACTGTACTTTGAAATGAATTAGATATCTATTGAATGAAAGGGGAAAAAAAACCCCAAAACAACTGGTTGACCAAGGATTGGTTTGGGAATGAGAAAAAGGTTGTAGAAGGTGGGAGGAGTAGAAATACCTCATCTTGTTTTAATATCAATAGACTGTTTTTCCTTTAAAATAAGCTGTTGATACACTGAGTTATGCAGACCTTTTCATGTGATGTCAATATCACAGAAATGTCCATCCTTGGCCAACAGACACCCACATATTTGCTCCTACTGCAAACCAGGAAGAACTATGGACCAAACCTTGCGCCCAAATACTGTTTTTGTTTGTTTTTATTGGACCAAATATTATTTTTAAATTTTCAGAAAAAATAGTTGGGACACAACAAAAGATTTTACAGTATTATGACAAGGAATAAATCAAGGGTGAGTGGCATGAGGATAAAACTAGTCTTTTGTGAGTGAAGTGCTTCCACCCTGCCCTCACCCCTTGTCCCCCCCCCAAAAAATGCCTCAGGGAGAGAAGGTTGGTGGTTCATGTTAATATAACCTATTCTCTGGCTTTCCCAGCTTTCAGGATCAGAATCTGGTATTTTCTCCTTAATTTAAAATGTAGGATTACATATAATTTAAATTTAATCTAGTAGTTAGGATTTTGAGGAGCAAAGGCTCAGGCATGGAGAGACTAATATTTGCTCAATGACCTAGACTGTGGACCAGCTCCTTTCCTTATATTACTTGATTTAATCCTAATCACAACCTCATGATATAAGCATAATTTGACCCCTTTTACAGGCTACTGACTGAGAATAAGGTACTTGCCCAGCACTGCGGTAGGTAACTCTGGGGCACCAAAATCTTGCCACCCTGACCACCATGAGTTTATACTGTAGGTAAGAAATCTGTGAAGATGATATGCTGTCAGCATTACACACAGTCACAGACATGTTGCTACATAACAGGCCCTTGGAGACAGAACTGTATGGAAGTAACATGCTGACTGGGAGGTGGGGAAGCATAAAAATAAATAAGGAGAGGTTAGTGTGGTCCACGCATGAAGGAGGCAGGGGGAGCTTAGACTCGACCTTGGAAAATCAAGAACGGGCAACGGAGAGGCCCCTGAGGGGAGGCGGCAGCAGGAACAAATGGTTCTCGCTTGTCACCCCTCAGGGAGGGAGGGAGGGAGGGAGGAACCACCCAATTCTTCTGGCTCTGAGAATGAAGACAGGCCAAAGAAGAAGCCGCAGGGCTTGGTGACTAAGAGGATAATGGGAAATAGCCAACACTGCTCCAAAGCTTCAACCTGGGGAGAGTAAATGTGGAAAAGTGACAGTTTGGAGAGGAAGGAGATAGTGTTGAATCTGAGGTGCTAGTAAGATATTCAAGTGGAAAAATCTGCAGAAAATTGGAAAGAGTGGAGAATAACCCTCTGAGAGGATGGGGCTGCAGAGGAATAAGCCAAGAAAACTTAAATCAAAGAGCAAGGAGTTGAGGATATGTGGACAACATGAAAACAAGCCAGAGGAAATAAGGGAGATGGAAGACGCCGCGCAGTTTCAGCTGAAACTTGAAAGGAAAATGCAAAGGGTTAAGGCAGTGAGAAAATGGCAGCACCAGCAGCCCTCGGCTCATCTGCCTAGAAAATCTGCCAGAGAAGTTGGAAGGGCAACACAGTCAGGCAAAGTTTTTTGTTTGGCTTGCTTTTAGAGAAGGCGGAGAATGAAGATTATCTAAAGGTCAGGGGATAAAAGATGAGTCCTTTCTGTCACCCAGCT
The DNA here is from genome assembly GCF_009873245.2 of Balaenoptera musculus. NCBI lineage: Eukaryota > Metazoa > Chordata > Mammalia > Artiodactyla > Balaenopteridae > Balaenoptera > Balaenoptera musculus. The sequence continues at coordinate 42,704,383 of NC_045791.1, forward strand.
CATTCCATTTCCTAAATGTGCTGGTTAACTGGACTGATGTCTTCTTTTTGAGCAGATAACAGTTTAGAAATAGGGTGCAGAGCTGCAGCAGCAAGAGTGGTCACGAGGTCCCAACAAGACTTCCTATATATACAACACATCACAGTGTAGAAGTTCGCTAGAGCTGGTCAGCTTCTTTCATCAAATCCTCTTAGAAGATTGATCTCCTTTCACTCCCTATCACCTGGCCACCATCACCACTGTCACAGCCCTGCCCAGTCCTTCAGACCAGTGTCCTTCAAGTCACCGAAACTGACTACCCTCCAGTGTGAGCCCCCTTTCTCTCAGCCATGTTGACCTACACTTTCCAGTGTCCCGAGTCCCTCTTTGACTTGGGCTGAGGCTGTTTTTTCACTGCCATCTCTTGCGTTGACATCTGCTTTTTCACTGTCATTTCTTCTAACATTATAGCATCTGTATGTTCTACTCCAAACATAGCTTTTTAAAAATACTTTGTCTCCCTCTTCAGTTTTCACAATCCTCATGTCATTCTTGCCTTCAGGTTTCATGCATTGTTTTTATGTTATCAAGTCCCTGTTGCAAACATTCTTAGGTATCTTTTTCCATTTTTCTGTTACATAACCCTCTAAAATATCCAAGTCCCCTAGAGACCCAAATTATTTGTTTCAATTGTTGCCCCTCCTACAATTCACGTTAATTTGTAAATTACAGTGCTAAATTTTTATTTCTACAATTTTTTTTTTTTTTAGAGCTATGAATTTACACCTATCTTTTCTGAGAAGCTTCTGAAACTTTTCTAAAAAATCTCTAATTATGTCCACTCAGTTTTTTAAGCTCTAGGATGAGTCACTTTTCCATAAGGTTCTTGTCACTTCCATGTGGCCAACTAGCTATTCTTTACTGGAAACAATTAAGTCCAGAACCAGGAATGCTCCTTTTTGCTCTCTCCACATTTTAAGACACAAAATGGTCAACAAGACATATCTGGTACTTATTAGATCCTCTGTGTTAAATGGAACGAAGTTTTCAGCAGATATTGACATAGAGTTCTCTATTACTGTATGTCTCGCCTCTGTATAATACATAAAGAAAACTATCATCAGAGCTAAATATCAAACCTGGGGTTTTGCAAATGATAGGAGAGAATGAGTGGCAAGCCATTATTGCTGCTATCGATAACAGCGAAGAGACTGATATCTACACATGCTGAGAAAATCCACAAATGTCAAAGAGACCAACAACAACAAAGGAATGAATTTTTCAGATAAGATGATCAAATGCTCTTCTGCTGCATTTGGAATATGATTTGACTCAGTAAAAAAACTGCTGGTTTAATTTTTCAAATACATATTTACTGCATATAAAACATGGTATTATTCTATTATTTTATGGTTGTTTAACTCTATCCCCTTAATGTTACAACTCACCTTACAGGATTCAAAACTAGCTGAGGAACAATTTGTCTTCTGAAATCCTTTCCCCTTCTCTTACACCTCAAGAATGTGAGGGTTAGTTTCATTCTTTTGTGTCCTACAAAGTTATATTTTTAGCTCCTTAGACTTTAGGTGCTCTATCTACCTGTAATTATGTTGCAAAAGCAGAGGAAGATGCCTGTAAAGGTCAACAGCAGACAAGATAGCAAAAAGGCCTATTTGTGGTCTTGAACAGCTGCAACAGGGCAGGGCGTGCCTGGCAAAGTTCCATCTGACTCTGGTCAGGCATGACAAACCCCAAGAGCTGGACTTGCTTTCAAAGTCATCCCTAGCACAGGACATTATTTCACTGTCCTGGGAGCAAAGGCTGCAGTCAAAGTCCAAAGGGGCTGATCAGAAGGGTAACACGGGAAAGGCGGAGGGAGGGTCCTGAGGGTGATGGCCTTCGGAAGGCTCTCCAGATGCTGACGAACCACCTCCCGGTGTCCCACCCTCCTCTCTAAAAACACAACAGAGCAAAACCACCATCGCTCCTGATGGAAGGCCAGATGTTACTTTTAGTTCCAGTTTGGAAACGCTGCCCAAGTAAGTTTTGAAAAAAATTTTTTTCTTAAAGCAAGAAGTAATAAATTTATATTTTACCCAGTACAACAAAAATAAGATGCTATTAATCATATGTTTAGAAACGGAAATACTTTTCAGGGAACAGGAAACATTCTTTAGTGGACGTCCTTTTCCACAGTTATATAAAGTTCTGTTTGTGAGGGACCATGATTGTCTTTGGATAAATAAAAGAGGCTGTTGTACGTGTAGGATTTTATAGCTTAAAGTGATTGGAGGCTTTTAGTCTTTACACTGTGATCTTTGCAATGTACAGTGCTTCTGGCTCCTTGGTTTAAACTAGTGCTTTCTTCCTTAGTTAATGTGATTGTAGCAAAGTAGCATACTTATATTCTATTTATCGACAGGCATATAATGCAAATTTCCTTTGGAACAAAGTTATACATGTATGCACATTTCATCTCAGGACACAGCAAGGGTGGCAGTGAGAAGAGGAATAGGAACTTTGGGAATAAGAATGCCCAGAGCTGAGGACTTCCCTGGTGGTGCAGTGGCTGAGAATCCACCTGCCAATGCAGGGGACACAGGTTCGAGCCCTGGTCTGGGAAGATCCCGCATGCCGCGGAGCAACTAAGCCCGTGCGCCATAACTACTGAGCCTGCGCTCTAGAGCCTGCGTGCCACAACTACTGAGCCCGCGTGCCACAACTACTGAAGCCCGCGCGCCTAGAGCCCGTGCTGCACAACAACAGAAGCCACTGCAATGAGAAGCCCGCGCACCGCAACGAAGAGTAGCCCCCGCTCGCCGCAACTAGAGAAAGCCTGTGCGCAGCAACAAAGACCCAACACAGCCAAAATTAATTAATTAATTAATTAATTAAAAAATAAAAAAAGAATGCCCAGAGCTGAGCGTGAACAACCCGGACCACAAAACTACAGGTGTGAGCGAAGACAGACTACCTTTGCCCCCCTGGCATTAGAGTTTATACGCATTTAGGATTAAGTTAGACGGTAACTACCTTTCTGACAAACGGTGACAACTAAAGTTTCTCTTATGATGAGACAGACTGGCCCCGAGAGGTGCTTCCACAAAATATGAGCACTCCTCAAAAAGGAACCAGCCATGTTTTTAAACAATTCATAGCCTGCTTCTCATGCGCCAATAAAGTCAAATTCTACTGAGCAAATGCTCCAATTTATTTTATTATATAGGCATTCTGTTGATCGTAATGCTGACTGAAAAAGCGTCCAAGGACTCAAAACTTAGAAACCCTGTCAACTGTGACCAGAATGAGCGTTCACAGATTTGTCTTGTACTAAACCTCTCTTAGAACACAATTTATCTCACTCTGTAATATGATCAAGGAGATATTTAGGAGCTAAACACAAGAACAACTTCTACTTACGGCTGACACAGCTTCACCAGGTCCTGGTCTGTGGTGTTGGGAGGCAGCCCCCGGATATAGAGGTTCGTTTTGCTTAGCTGATCCCATCCTGAGTTGCTACTGCTACTACTGTTGTTATTACTGCTGGTGGTGCTGGGGCTGGGAGGGGCCATGGGGTGGGCTGGGACCAGAGACTGCTGGAAAACAAAGACGGCAGCGTTAGAACGCCAGACAGAACCGATTCGGCACCATTCAGAGGCTGTATGACCTCCCAACCAAGACGAAGTTACCAAGATACGCACACAGATTTATCTTCAGCTACTTTACCGCAGATTTTAATTTACACCTTAAAAAAGATCTGTTCATTCTACAAAAATACCCTCTCCTTCAACATGAATAACAGGATTTTACTCAGCAGAATATTCTCTACCTGCACCTGAAACAGGACTAAGTTTTTGTAAGATTTTATTCACATACTTTAAGGAACACATCTGATACTCAAAACGAACTTGCATAAAGTTATTGATGATATCATTTTAATCTACAGCCATTTAGAAATCACTGGACTTTTGAAAAGGTTTTTCCAATTCTGAAGGACACTTGATTGAAAGTTGCTGACAATTTTATTGAGATGATTCTTAGGGATTAACAAAAAAAAAAAGATTACTCTTCAAGTGTAAGGAAGTTAAGAGTTCAGTCAAGAGGCTCAAATAAGGAAGCCTTCACCTAGTTCTAAGACAGGCCCATGGCTTCCTTGAGACATCTGGATAAGATTCACAGGTCGGCTGCCTTTCGCTCTGGCTAACCTTGTGAAATTTAACCCCTGTGAGAATGGTGTAGAAGCTGGAAACCTTCCCAGGCCTGGCAGCAACCAAGGTAACTTTTACAAAGCCTGCAAGCCAGGCTCGGTGTGGTTTCAGTCGGCAGTCACCTAGGAAGAATGTCTGAAAATGTACGCACATCAGATAATTGTTCACCAATCGAAAGAAACCACAGTTCTCTGTCCCTATGCCACACACATGACCTTTGAGGAAGTTAAATGGTTCAGTTTGACATGGAAGTCAGCTCACCCCAAAGTGTCCTCACAGCAAATGCTCTGCAGTTTCACACCAGGACAGGAATTTTTTTTACTTCACATCTTCTAAATAATAAATAGACCAACCAAGGACATCACTGACACTGAGTAACAGTTTGAAGAGGTAAACTTAGTCGCTAGACATTCAACAAAATTTTCAAATCTTACAGCTTGATTTTTACCACCATAAACAAGAAAATGAGGCATCTCTAGGACACAGTTAAATTCCACTTTAGAAAGTTCAAAAAGTAGACCCCCTGCAATAAATATAACCTTGCTGACCTTGTCAGCAATCTCAGCTTTCCAGGATAGATTATCTGGCTCTGCACCCAGTTTCTGCCATGGCCACTCTAACTCCACAGTATTATCCTGAGGCACTGGGCTCCTCATGAATCTAGACATGTAACCATTTCTTCACGGCCTATACTATGAAGATGATTCTTCTCACTGCCCAGCGCCCTTGCTAAATTAAAGTCAGAGTCCAAACACCACTTTATCTCAAGGGATTCTTTTTCAGAAAGGAGAGTTGCAAGAAGGGTTAACAACAGTCAATGTATAAATGAAGGCTGAACTTGAACCAGGAACATCAGCACTGCTTAATCCAAAACAAAACCTGCCTGAGATCATATCCTATCAAATCTATTTGATTTATGCCCTTAATAAGCAGTTGAACTCAAATCCTTTCCTCTCATCCCTGTTTTTCTCTAAGGGATAAAAACTGCTTTCCAGGTATAAACTAAGCCCTTCTCCTGCTCTGCCACTGATGGCACCTCAGACCCCCAGCTGTGCCACACAGAGGTCTGTGTCCCTTCTCCAAGGTCACTCAATATAACTGCTAGCTGCAACCTGCAATCAGCCAGGCACCCTCTATTTCTCACTTCAGCGAAGAACAGAGGGGCTGGGAAGGTAACACATACATACATCGCCACCCTGTTCCTAGCCTTCGATTTGCACAAAGAACTGATAGTTGTAGACATCTAGGCAAGACTGTAGTTCTTCTTAAATCACCTCTGATTAACATCCGAGAACCTGTGCTTGCCTCAAACACAGCTTTTCACCATAGGACCTGGTGTGTTCCGCGCTGCAGTCGGGGGATGACACGTGGTCACCTGGGTAAGCCTTGTAGGGGTCTGACAGAAGCTGTGGCTTGGGTCCATGCCCACCTTGCAGTGGGACGACACCACCCAAAGAAAGTGAGCCAGCAGGCATCTGCAAGACTGCATCCCAAGTCTGCCTCAGCTGTCACCTCTGCTCTTCCCTGGGGTGGAGAGTGGAGTGTCGGGCATGGACTTACACGATGAAAAGAAACATGTGGACGTGTGAGTTATCTGGAGATCTCTCGGACCTGAAGGAGCAGGCTTTTATTTATGTATCCATATTTGGCAGAAGCAGAGCCGTGATCTACATAGCTGATGGAATGCATCTTTGACCGGCCTCCATATTTATGACAGCAATATTTTCCCATGCTGGAAGTAGGTGGGGAGCATATACAGTCTGTGCCTCCCCAATTTCTCTCTAACCTACTCTTTGGGGGAAAGAAATCTGCTAGTATTCCGATCCCAGCTGGGAGAAGGGAGTTCCCGAATGCATCCTGAGGAGGATGACTGGTCTCTGGTGAGTTCTGGTGACCAAGGTTAAACTCAAATGTATCCTATTATCAACTCTCAGAAATAGCTGATGACTAAAGAGAAGAAGCATTAAATTAGTCCAGGTTGTCCATTTTCCATTTTCTGGTACAGAACATTTTAGATCAAAGATTGAGTTTTTAGAACTCACTGAAATTAAAAATTTAAATCCTGATAAAGACTTCCTCATGTTCAAAGAAGAAAATGCAAACACAATAAAGGAGTTTGTTCCAAAATATTCAGAACGGGTTAATGCTAATTGTAAGAGCGGGGTAATAATTACTGTCATATCCTGCATGTTTCATACGTGCCAGACACTGTGCCACACGTCACAGTGCCATGCATCATCTTACTTAGTCCAAACGAGACAGATGCATTATTGTTCTCCCATTTTGCAGATCAGGAAACTGAGTCTCAGGAGACGCTAAGTAATGTGCCATGGTCACACTTTCAGTAGGCGCAGGGCTGCAATCTGAACTCAGATCTGCCGGACAACAAAGCCATAGCCCTTAATCTGTGCTCTAAATGGCACCCAAAACACTGTCTATATCCTAAACGAACTACTAATATTATTTCATTTTTCTGTTGCCATTCTTCCTGCAACTTAAATTATGAAATTCAAGTTTTTCTGAAATATGACACTTAATACCATTCGTGGCTAAGTTTTTTTTAAGAAAAAAAAGTCAAAGGTGCCTTTAAGTTAATGAGCAACAGTCAACTTGTGCTTTTTTTTTTAACAAAACCCTTAAAAAGGTCAGTTTTTAAAATTCAACCTTATAAATCTTTTCATTAAAAGAATTCTGCAAACAATTTTGGAAAGCTACAGCACATTACAGCCGAATATCAGAGTCACCATTTTAGGAAGGCTCCACTTAACCAGTGAAGAATGAAACCCTCACTCCCAGATTGAAATACAAACACTGACAAGTCTTTATCTACAACTTCAGAACCCTGATCAATTTAAAGCAATTACACTTTGTAGTCAAGTGCCTCAACAGCATGAACAGCAAACTTAAAAAAAAAAAAAAGAAAGAACAAAAAAGCTTACAAGTGGACGATATTTTATCAAACTCCATTTTCATCACTGGTTGTCCTTTTACATTTTGCCTCTCAAAACCCCTAAGCTGCCCTAGAATTTGAAAAGACACTCCCCACCTTCCACCCCTTGGATGAAGCCTGTGGACAATTTTCACAAATTCAACCTATTTATTTAAGGAACTGGGTGGCTGAATGACCACAGCTAAGTGCTGACCCATCCCACAAGAGCCTAGGAGTCTATAGCTCAGTCTTCTCTGGCCTCATCTCACTGCCTCAGGTCAGGTAAACAAGATACCTATCAAGTTATCTATCCAAGGGCAGGGAAAACAAGCTAATTCAGTTTTCACAATAACATTTAACTAGGCTGAATTCGCCTGCCTAAAGTGATAGAAAAATAAAGTTGGTGGTGAATAAATGGGTGGCTCTGTTAGCAGAGCCTCTCTGCACTCCCTGCAGGAGTGGGTGTGGGCACCAGCAGGAAGAGGGCTTGTCAGCACTCAGGGAGGACTTCCTGTGTGGACCACAATCAGGGAGGACTTCCTGTGTGGACAGCTCTGATGCCTCCATCCCGCCAGGAAAGCCCACTCACCTCCTGCACTAAAAGACAGACACGCAGCAACTACACGTACGGTAAATCTATTTCCCTCCCCATCACATCACCCCTCACCCCAATGCACATTAAGAAGTCTCTTCTATATAAATGTAAATCTAAGTCTTTTTTAAAAACAGGATTAACCATGTGTGAACTAAAAATATATTAGTAATCATGTACATTGTTGTAGATTTCTATTCAGCAAAGAACAATAAAAAAACAAAGACCTGTCACTATAAATTCTATTGTCTTATTTCCTTCCTATTTCTAATAGGCTAAAGAATAGTGCTCTGACCAATCTTATAGCTGAAGCTGTTCTTCCCTCACCCCCTCACTTAGTAACTTTCCTAAGAATATATTTTGAAGGGAAGGGAAACCTAGTATCTGCCTTTTAATTACCCTCAAGTCTTCTTTAAGGCTGTCATCCTTATAGTTTAAGGTTATAATCCATAATCCCTGTCCCCACCCTGCCACCCCCTACACACACACACACACACACACACACACACACACACACACACCCCACCACCAAACAGCAGGAAGGTTTACCACATCAACTATTTCCTTTATCCAGAAGCAAAATAATCATTACAGTTGCTCCTGAGAGCAGACAGAAGTCATGGACATCATCATTTCTCCAGGAAACAGTATAATAATCAAGCCTGGCGTGAACTGAGTACTACACAAAGGCACTGTCTACCATACTAATGCCATATACTGGTTCTTCTCCCAAAGGTTTCAAGATACAAAGGAAATTTAATAATTTAGGGGAATTATGGAACGCGGGTGGGGGGCAGATCATCTGAATAGGCCAATTTCGTCACAGTCAGAACATTTTTGTTGGTTTGTTTCCATTTAGACATCTGAGTGGCTCCAAAAGGGCTAGGAATAATAACTGAGAAAGATAAAGTTCCTGGCACAGGGAGCTGGGAAAGTACACAGCTGAGAAGTGGGAGGTGAGTTAGTGAGAGATGAGAAGCTGGCCAGGAAGCAGATGTTCTTCCGGGTAGGCCAGGAGGCGAAAGGACAGCACCGACATCGGCCCAGAACAATGGTGCCCCTTCACACATGCAGGGTCTTACTCACCCATCATGTGGGAAGGAGGACAAATGGGCAGATATCAGGCAATCCCATTGGATGCCAGGATATCAAAGCTTAAAATCACATAGCTAATTAGTTAATGAACCGGGTCCCATATTGCCACGGTCCCTTGTTTGGAAACAAACTTTGTAGCCTCCAACTATGAAACTGAGCAATAGGTTATTCAGTATTTTTTTGCTGGATTCTGTCTGTCGAAGCAGAGGGGTCCATGTTGTTATGTTAGCTATTTAAAAAATCTAAAACTAAAAATTCCCAAGGCTTCGTAATTAATATTCACTAAGATAGTTATCAAATCTCATCCTTAAATGTAAAGTTGCAATCTCTACATAGAAATCTCTTTACCTAAGTCCATCAGATAAAAAAAAAAAAATTTCAGACATGCAATGAAATTTTAAAATGTACCATTCCGGTGAGTGATGCAGATAACGGAGGAAACGAATGAGTGGGTGGGACCCGGGGTTGGTGAAAAATCTGTATCTCCCTCGCAATTTTGTTGTAAACCTAAAACTCCTCTTTAAAAAAAGTCTTTAAAAAACAAAAAAACAGGGACTTCCCTGGCAGTCCAGTGGTTAAGACTTCGCCTTCCAATGCAGGGGGTGCGGGTTCGATCCCTGGTCGGGGAGCTAAGATCCCACATGTCTCACGGCCAAAAAACCAAAACATAAAACAGAAGCAATATTGTAACAAATTCAATAAGGACATTAAAATTGGTCCACATCAACAACAAAAAAAACACTTTAAAAACAAAACAAAAAACAACATGAAGATACCGGACTGAAGGCATTAAATATAAGTTATTCACCTGAAAGCTGGAAGGCCAAGAAAGTAAGCGAGGGGCTTAAGACAATGGGTTCAAAACTTCCTCACCAGAAAGCACATTCATTAGGAAGGAAAAGCTTTTAACTGTGGGCTCCTGGCCTTATCTACCCTTAACTGCATCACGTAAAATGGTGTGGTATGGCATGGTTTCTAAAAGCAATAAGAGTTCAACCAAGTGCTCAATCCTGAGATGAGATGAGAGGGGTGAGAGGGCCTGGGACAGAAAGGCTGAAGGCAGCTTCACTGAGGCAGTAGATGGATGAGGGAGCTAAATATTAACGGCAAGTCATTAAAAACAGAGGAAGGGCAGTCCTGAAAGGGGTGGGTGTGTGGGGAGAGGAGAAGAGCCCACCAAGATACAGACAGGAAGCATCATTCCTCATGAAGCCAGCGAAAAGACCAACCTCTTTTCCTTGGTCTTTTCCCTTGGTTGGCTCAAGGGTATGCTAGGACAAGCTGATGTTTGGGGAGGAGAAGGGGTGGGGGGGGGGAATGACACTAGAAAGGTAGGAGGATTACCTAGAAATCGTATAGAATATGGATATAATGTCACACATGACTGTTCAGAGTCTCACAGGGAGAACAGAAAATTTAAAGATGATAAATGAAGAGCATAGCTTGTGGGGGACATAAACCTAAGGAAATTCTCCCCGCTCCTCTCTACATACAAAAGAAAAATGACTGAATGGAAAAATCTGGAGTCCAGTCTTGCCTTGGCCAGTAACTGGAGCATCATCTCTGGGCAGCACAAGGTCCTCGCCTGGGAAATGAGCAGGTTAGACTGGGTGATGCCTAAGCTCCCTTCCATTTCCGAATTCTAAGGCTGGATAACGCTTCTGGCTGTCTCCAGCTAAGGCATATCATGACAGAACCCAGCCAGGCCCCTGGGTACTCTTATCTACCTGCACCAACAGCCAGAGAAATGGAGTAAGAGGTTGAATCAGCAGAGCCGAGAAAGAAGACTCACCCAAATACACGTGCAGCTAGAAGACAGACAGGAGTCGCACTGTGGTCCCACCTCCCTACACCACTTAAGCCAAGCACAGAGTCCCTATTTAGCCACAGATGTTTATGAGGAAATACAGTAAATACAGAAGCTGTACTAAAACTACAACTAAAGTTTAAAGAAACAAATTAAAAAAAAATTTTTTAAAGATATAATATCAGAGTTCTTATAGCCAGAGTGGTCTTCAGGTGAAAATATTAATAGCTGAATAACTTGGGCCTATTGAGACTTTTTGTTGGTTAACAGCCTCACATCTTCCTGTTTCAACATGTAATCAGTGAAAAGTTGCATTTCACATTCTATTTAATCTCTTATATATCAAAAGACCATGTAATAGTTCCAAAACCACCTTAAAAGAAAGTTCATAACAACCAGCTATTGGAACACGGTAAACAGAAAATCCTGCCAAACTTCAGGTACAAAATTGATTACTCTTCTGGATTCTGAATGCAGGTGCATAGAGAGTGTTTTTATTCTCTTCCTGGGTCTCAAATGAAGAATTTTCAAATCCACACCTGTTTTGTTCCTTGACACAGAGCCCTGCGAAGGGAAAAGAACAAACTCTTCCTTTTTACTCAAAATAAATTGAAAAAAGGAAATTTCCTAAGGGAAGTACAGCATTACCTTTATCATGACAGCTCAGAACACCTCTGCAAAGCCTGAATTTCCTGCCTCACCCCAATGGAGTTAGGATACCAGCATGGTCAACTTCCTTCCAGCTGTTTTTAAAACTCTATGTACAGTACAGTTTGTATCTTCTAGCATTTCTTGTAAGTAAAGAATTATTGCTGAGATTGCAAAGTCCTCAGGGTGGAAATTACCTATTTGAAAATATACTTTCTTTACACTACACAATACTTATTGAAAGTACTGTAAAGTGATTAACTAAACATAAAGTTAGAAAAATATGAGCCAGCTTACCCCCAAAAAACCCCAAATGAATTTATTCAATTTTTTTTTTTTTCCAAGATGCAAAGGGACATGTGAATAAGCTTGCAGTGTTATGGGTTTCACAAATTAGCCCCTGGAGAAAAAAGCATTATCTGTACTTTCAGGAAACCGAACAAGTATTTGAAATCTTCCCATAATAATAATACAAAATATGAAATCGTATCTGACCGTGTTGTGATTTGTATATTGCCAAAGTAAAACGTCAACAGGAAAAATTCTTGAGTTACTACAACTCAAAAAAATTAATAATCACATTTATTGCTTTTTCATGGTAAAATTCAGCAGTTTACATCTGATGCAATATGGATAATTAGTGTAGGACAGCTTTTTATTATGTATCTCTGTGTATGTATTTCTACGTAAATGTCTGTGAGCAAATAGAAGGGATTAAGCAGATGGTTGTCTCTGAGGCACACTGTCTCTGAGACACAAAGCACAGTGGCTTTTTTTTTTTCTTTATTGCCTGAGATCCACCTAAAAAATTAACTTTTTGCCTGAGATTGAAACACTGTATACACATACAGGCAAAGACATAGAAAACTGAAACAAAAATTTTGTGAAACAGTTATTTTCCTTTACCGTTTGCAATGTACCCTAACAGTACCTTTTCTTGCCTATTTCCTTAAATAAGAAATGCTGGTAGCGACTTAGTAGCGGCCTACTAAATTGATTCCACACCCCACTAATATTGCCACTTGCAGGTTACAAAACAGTGCTCTGCTGCATTTCTCAAACTCTGATGTGCACAGGAATCACCTGCATTGTTAAAATGCAGATTTTGACTCAGCCATTTGGGTAGAGCCAAGATTCTGCAGTTCTAGCAAGCTTCTGGGTGTTGCCCATGCATAAGGCAGGACTCAAGGCAATAAATACTCTTGGTGAGTGACAATGAATTCTGGAAAGGGCCCTTTCCAACTTTAAGAAGGAGCAAGGTGCATCTACCCATAAAATGAAATGAAAACCTCTGTTCATCTGCTTTCCAGAGCTGAGAGAGACATCAGAGATCATGCAGTCCAGTAATTCTCAACTGGAAGTATAAAAGAATCTTAAGAGATGGGTGGGGAGTGGAGATAGGAGCAGTATTTTTATTTTTACTCAAGAAGGCTTGACTTTTAAAACGTTGATAAACACTGATCTAATTCAATACCTCACTTTTCAGGAACCCCCTCTGAGGCCCAAAGAAGTCAAAGCATGTATATGTACAATGTCGTACAGCTAATTCAAGGCAGAACTAGGTCTCCCTTCCCACCAGTGCTGTCAAAAGGCACCAGCCCTTATTTGCTACAAGGATTGTAGCAATTATAATGGTACATGCCAAGTTTTCTCAATGAGTCTTAAAAAGGAAAACTGATGTGCTAGTCTTGTTAAGGCATCATAGAAAAAGTATATATTTTGTACTGCCTCTTTTACACCTCATATTTTAGATTGCTTACTTGGATGTCCAAGTGTATGCTAGACATCCAATTTCCTGCTTACCAAAAAAAAAAAAAAAAGGAAACTCACACCATCTATTAAATTTACAATTCAAAATTCCTAAAAAATTATTGTGAATGCTACCACTCTATTTTTGTGTTTATATTAAAAATTTGTGAATAATACAATCACTATCTGTACCATCTACAAGAAGATACACAAATCAAACAGATTTAATTATAGCAATTTGTTGCCTTTGTGTCAGAGCAGTACATTCAGGGTCAACTGGCAATTTAATAAGCTTAGATTAGAAACCTTTGAAAAGTCTCTAGAATTGTCCGCCCACTCTCTAGTCTCCCTATGTATGCCACAAATTCACTCACTTAAACCAAGAAACTTCAACCCTCAGTTTCCTTACAAAGAAACTAGAGACTTGGAAGATTTTCCTTTCATGTATTCCAGTGTCTGGTTTTATCCTAAAGTTTCACAATGGCTATACTCATATTAATTCTCTAAGACGAGTTGGTTTTCCTTCAGAAATCCCCAGTTATGAGAACCCTGCTCCCAGTAGCTCACCAGTATACTTAAAGAACTGTTTCTCTTTTGACCTGAGTAAGCATTTCTTCATTTTTTTTTGCAGGAACAAGTTTTCTTCCCTGTGGGATTTCTCTTGTATATTTAGACTGAATATCCACTGCTTACAGCAGCCCAGAGACTCTCCTCTCTCTCGTGGAGCCAGCCCATGCACTACTGCTGTCTAATCACTTCAGGACTGATGGTATCAGCCTTGGAGTACCTGGGTGCCTTGGAAGGTAACCAACCCAAGTGCTGGCAAGGTTCACTCCTCTCTTCATCTTTTCTGAAGCAGATAAACTTACGTACAACTTCATTCTGCAGTAAGTGGAATCTGGGAAACAGTTTCAGTATTTATGTAAACCAGACAGGACTTCTTTTTCAAAAGAAAAATTATTTCACAGTACTCTTTGTTTAAAGTAGGGATTGTAGCTCAAGAAGAAAAAAAGTGAAGCTATTCATCTTCCTGAAGACCCTTTTATTTTCTGTTGCTCAAGTTAATCACAAAGCATCAGTTTCATTTGAAACTGATTGAAAATTGAAAATTTCAGAGGGACCTTCTTTTCCAAGAAACCTGGGACAGTATGATTCAAATTCTAGCTCTCGGTAGAAAGGAGACCCGGAACCTCTGTGAATTTGGGGGGTCGGGTATGGGGGTCACACACCCCACAGCAGCACAGCTCCATTGAGCCTTTCTGTCCCCTTTTCCTCTTCTTATATTTAGTTTCACTATAATAGCAAATAAAATATCCTTTACCTTTGCTTCATGAAATCAAACATGCAATCTTTCATTCTCAATCATGATCCCAGATTAACCTAATTTATTAGTGACAGGTACCCAAACTGGATTTCATAAATCTCTGTCCTTCTAAATGCACAAGAAAACGACGTCATCTCTTCCCACGCATCGACAAAGAAACACAGTGGTGAAGACAATCGTACCTAAATGGAAACTGGCTTCAGGAGACTCTACACTCGATGACCAGTGATGAGGGGCCAGCTCTCTGCACCCACCCCACCTAAACCAAAGCAGCCAATGAGCACTGCCGGCACAGGAAAGGGAAAACCACTGCTGTGAACCCCTGCCCTGACAGAGCAGACGGGAATGGTCCAGGTGTGGCCTGCAAGCCACCTAAGATCTCCTACGCTCTCCGGATTGTGTGAATGTAAAGTAGCAGCTCTCTGGATTGTGTCAATGTAAAGTAGTAGCAAGGATACCTCAGAGAACCTGTGCATTACCAAATCATTTTGCTGAAACAGAAAAAATGCAGGAGGGGGACACAAACAGTTTTAAAATTTCTATATCTCCATACAGACAACATCACAAATCCTAAAATTCAAGTCTTTGGATATTTCCTTTACATTTTGGACTAGATTTAATCTCAAAACAGTACTCTCTGCCCAATTTAAAAATCAGGACATAGAACAAAAGAATGAACTAAGAAGAATGGTAGATTTTTTTTTTAAAGATCGGAACCAGGCACTGTAACTTCTAGTATGGGGGGAAAAAATTAGGAATGAATGGGCAAACTGCCTTTTCTACACTCCAGCCAGGGAAGCTGGAGAAGGAGGTCCTCACCTCGAGGCACAGAGGGTGCCAGTCAGCCCCTGCTCTGCTTGTCTCTGCAACCCAGTAGCTGCTCCCCGTTACATAAGAATTATTCAAATTAAAACATCATCCTACTTTTAGGAGAACTTCCAGTACCAAGCAAATTAGGAAGAGATGCAGATCTAAAAAACAATTTAATCCTGCCTGAATACATTTTTCGAAAGGTAATATGTAAATTGTAAATACTGAAGCCAGAATTTATCCATTAAAATCTTAGACAGGTTATCTCACTCTGCTGTCCCCAGAAATACACATGGAAACTTTGCCTGCATCACCTGCATCGGAGACTCTAACTTCATCTTCGTTCTCTCTTACTGTAAAATCCAAACATACCTTGCAATAATAGCTGATGTGTAAATGCTCGTTAGCAGTTATCTTTCTAGAAAGAGACAAAATGTCAAGAATAATACTTTTCTCTTAATTGAGGGGAGTAGGCTTAGCCATTTGTTTACCTGTTTTAGTTGGGGCTGTAATATTTTATCGTTTTACTATCAAATTTACCTAGAGAACCTTTAAAAAGAGCGAAATAAGCAACAGCTAAAGGGAGAACACCATTTTAAACCATGACAGCTTACTGCAAACATTTTTTTCTAGAGAACTGAGTGTTATTCATCGTACTGGTCACTAACATTGTTGAGCATTTATTGTGTTTTTTGGTACCAAGCTAGGTGCTTTGTATGTATCCTTTCATTTAATCACAATAAGGGAGGTATAATTTTCACCATTTTACAGCTGAGAAAACAGAAGTTAAGAGATTTTCCCAACATCACTGAGGAGGTGGCCGTCTGGATGTGAAATACGGTCTGCCTGACAACCTCTTTAGGAGCTAAGCAAAAGAGAAAGTAGGCATAAGGGAGGGGTGTGCCATTGAGTTTCACTGAATTGGGGGCCTTATTTGATATACAGTTGCTCTATCTAAAGACTCTTTTTTTAAAAAAACGACCTTTGCCGTGAATATTCTGCCCATGTCATGGTTACTAAAAATCTTCCTAATACCCATCAATAAAACATAACCAGGGCTTCCCTGGTGGCGCAGTGGTTGAGAATCTGCCTGCTAATGCAGGGGACACGGGTTCGAGCCCTGGTCTGGGAAGATCCCACATGCCGCGGAGCAACTGGGCCCGTGAGCCACAATTGCTGAGCCTGCGCGTCTGGAGCCTGTGCTCTGCAACAGGAGAGGCCCGCGCACCGCGATGAAGAGTGGCCCCCGCTTGCCGCAACTAGAGAAAGCCTGAGCACAGAAACGAAGACCCAACACAGCCAAAAATAAATATAAAAAAATAAATAAATAAAAGATTACTATTAAAAAAAAATAATAATAATAACCAAAAGGTTTTTGGCTCAAGAAACTGGTTGCAAAACAGTGGAACTTAGTGATATGTCCTCCCTTACCCCAATCCCAACAGTACAGCGTGACTGTGAAGGAATATCGCTAGAAAACACTCAGGCAACATGCTTTCCTTTAGATCTTCTCAGTACGTGGTATTTTAATCTCAACAAAAGTTTAACACTTTCTAACATGGTTATTTCTACATTTGAATTAAAGAATAAATCTCCTTCCCTGGCCTGTAAGCCCCTTGAGGACATGTAACCACATCCTGCCTGATTATCCCACCCTGTACAGCACAGAGCTTGGACCAAGCGCTTTATGTACGTGGTGAGGGAAAAAACATAGACTGACATATGTTAGAAACCATGCAACTGTGGCAGGGCTTTAACTGCTGTATGTTGAACAGCTCTGGGGTATAAAGAGGTGAGAGGAGTTGGCCAGGGCTGGATGATGGCAGAGTCTGTCTTAGAAAGGAGTTTGATATCTGGGGCAAAGTGCATCAATCATACCCTTTTCGTAGCTGAAACAAGATCTGTATTTTCACTGAAATCTATTATATTTCCTCTCCAGACTTGTAGCATCTCTGGAACAATCTCCCAACTCTATGACAGGTGGACTTTAAAAATTCCTAGTTTAAGACTTCAAAAACACCAGGGATGCTGGACAAATTATGATTGATAGTGAGAATTATAATTCAGAGAAAAAGATGAGTCCTAATAATCCTAATCTTATTGCCTTTGGATACCTGAGATATGTGGGTATCTGTCTTTTCAAAACAGATTAATCAGAATTACTATAAACCTTCAAGAAGATGTAATCACTCTGGGATCCTCCTGCCTTTGGTAATGGCCACATCTGGTCAGGCAGTTGTTATTCATTCTTGCCAGGATTTGCTTTATTAGACTCTCAATTGAAAAATGACACCTTCACTCCAATCCTTTTAATTGATTTTTAACCTTAGAGAAGTGTACAACAGAGAGTTATTTAGAGGACTAACTTCTTAATGGAGCCATCTGAGTAGTGTGATAAAATTCTCTGGGATGAACCACAAATCACACCCACCGCCCCCTCAACTGCAGCATGGCTTTAGAAGGACAGACAGAGGAAACGCTACTCCTTGAAATGAACCGCATCGCTTTTAAAAAGTTAATTAAATATAAGTATCACCATCCTAATACAATTTAAATGTCATTAGTTTCTGTCAGGAAATTTAAAACTTAGATTTGTATAGTAACTATAATGTTACATTTGTACATTAAGCTATACCGAAGTTAAAGATAAAATATAAATGGGGAGAAAGTGGGAAATGGCTGGATCAGTTTCCTAGGGCTGCTGTAACAAATCACCGCAAACCTAGTGGCTTACAACAGCAGATGTTTATTGTCTCACAGTCCGGGAGGCCAGAAGTCGGCAAGCCAGGTGTCAGCAGGGCAATGCTCCCCCGACAGCTCTAAGGGAGGCTGCTTCCAGCTCTTTTAATTGCTGGTAGCTCCTGCTGTTCTTGCCTCGAGGTAGCGTAATTCCAATCTGCCTCCGCCTTCACGTGGTCATCTCTCTGTGTCTCTCCTCTTCTTAGAAGGACACCGGTCATTGGACTTAGGGTCCACTCTAATTCTGCTTTGATTGGATCTCAAGACCCTTAACTAATTACATCTGCCAAGATCTTATTTCCAAATTAAGTCACATTCTGAAGTTCTGGTTAGACACAAATTTTGGGACACGTTATTCAACCCACTACAGTGACTTCCTCTAAAGGCCGATTTTGACCCTCCTAACCTTACTTCTCCTAAACTTACTTATGTAATCAAAACACGTACGGAGAATTACTTTACATCCGTACCCACTATGTTATAACACCGATTAATTCTTTAACCATAATTATATCCAGAAAGAAACTTATGTGACATCTTGTCCAACCTCATATCCAAAGTAAGATTTCTCTCTATGGCATAGAGATGGGGAGTGAAGGTGGGGGACCATTACAAGACAGCAGATGCCCCAGTTTATTTCTAAACCACATCTAGTTGCCACAGCATACAAGTCTAGTCTCCCCTTCTTTTATCCAAATTTAAATCTTTAATGATAACTGTCATCCCCCCAAAGGTATTCCTTTAAACCTCCCAACAAGCCACAATAACCGAACAACTTCTTTGACCTAGACAACTCCTAAGGAGGTAGTAAAGCGATTACGGTTGAAAGGATGGATTCTGAAATCAGACTGCCTCAAGTTCAGATCTACCACTGCCACTCACCATGACCTAAGGCAAATTATCTCTGAATCTCATCTCTTCATCTGTAAAGTAAGGATGATACGGTCTATGCTAGCTCACAGAGTAGGTGTGAAGACAGCACAAGCTAATCACTGCTGGGCCCCTAGTGAAATGCCAAGCTTGGAAGAAGCGCTTAATGACTGCCAGCTACACTTGAGTTCATCCTTCTCAGTGTTCCTCTCGCAACTTGGTACCCAGATGGCCAAGAGGGCTCTGCTCAGTACAGACACCACCAGTCCTAAGCTTGAAACTGACTTATACAGGTACGTAGCTTCTCAATCCCCCTTCCTCCTACTCTGAGGCTCCTTTGCAAAGCCGCAGTAAAGAAGAAAATGGAGAAAACTGAAAATGAAAATGACCCTGTGGGTTCAAAAGTGGAAGATGCTGCAAAAGGCAAGGGAAACGGGGGGAGCTGATTCCCTAGGAAAGGCTCCCTGGAAAGGCCGGCTAACCAAAATTTTCCTATTCCCTGGGCCTTTTCATTTGGGTGAGTTTTACCACTTAAAATTCCAACTAGAGATGCATCTGGGTTAGGGCCCCTCTTTTAAAATCCCCAAACTTCTTGAATCTGATGTGGTAAAACAGTCATCACCTGAAACAGTTGAGATGGCATCAGCAAGGGAACTTAAAGATGTGCATCTGTTCCATTAGAGGTGCCTGACTTTTGTTATCTTCAACCTTCAGAGAGAGAGGAGGGGGAGTGCAAAAGGCCACTCAATTTACGTTTTTCACTATGATTATTAGAAGTGAGAAAGGCATTCTCTTCCTCTACTGAACGTACCATACGATAACCCTTTGCTCAACGGAGACTCAGAACTGAAGTTGGCACCATCAGTTCTAAAATTCCATTAGAAGACCATGGGCTTTGGGGCTGACCTGGGAATCTAGCTATTATTAATAACATTTCCACTGGCAAACCTAGGAACCAGTTCACCAAATACAATGTTTCTATGAAAAAAAAAAAAAAGTGTTCTAATTTTTAAAATTTCAACTTACAGATGAACTTTTGGATGAGAGCTTGTAATACTCATGCAGTAGGATGACTTCATTTCTTAATCTAAATACTCAAATTTTATTATACACCAACAGACTAAGCAGCTAAATCAGCTGGCTAATTCATTTGGGGTCAAACCTACCACACAGGTCTTTTCACATACCTAGTTGTACGTATTTGATTTCCCTCAGAATTTTTTTTCTTAACTGAACGGCACGATTTTATGATTATACCCATTAACCCTCTTCTTGTTAACTGGTGTCTATCTTCCAGTGTGCTGGTATCCTTCTGCTAATTGATATTCTCTGTAGTGCACCATTCCTCCCAGCTGGACGTCACCTGAAGAATTGAGAAGCATGTTTTCTACATGGTGTACAAGTTGCTATTTTCAACAGATTTTATCTCAGGATATTTACTGTCTGGTTTTTCAAATCCTAAGACTACCCCCACCTCTTGACTTTCTGGGCTGCTTTTTCCCTCTTAGCTAGAGATAGAGCTATATATGATTGTCAATATCGAAGTTACAAATATCAAAAGACTGCCAATCGTGGCTTTAGTAAATGGGGCTGGGGAGGTGGCAATGATGGGGAAAACACTGAGGCAAGTGAGATCACCCTAACTACTCTTTTTCTCTTAATGGTTCTTTTTGCCCTATTCCCTTAAGAGGGCTGAATAAAAATCGGGTAAATCTCTAAATTTTATTAGCAAGGGCTTTTAATTACCAAATGTTTCCTAAAATTAACAGTAACTGCCAAGGTTTGTGGGCTGTGGCTAAGCAAGCAGAAAAGATGCACGTGGAAGTGAAAGGAGCCAGGTGCCACTGTCTGATGGGCTGGTCCTTTGCTTGCTTCTGATTAGACAGCTGTCTAGCTGTGGAGGGGGTGGGGGAGTGTCTCAGCAATGGTGTGAGCCCTGGAACCTTTCTCATCCCTGCTGCCAGTGGCAGTCTTGCCCACTCAGTGAGTAGAGGAGAGATGCTGAGAAAAAGGGTCAACAAAGCAAAGAAAATGGAAACCCACTCTCATCATACACATACAGTTATGTAGACTCTGAGACGCTCAGGAATCTCTCCTCCCTGCCATGTCCTCTCCCCCAACAAGTACACAGAGCTAGCAGCATATGCACCTCCTCCCACCCCCCAACACACATATACACCCTAGGCAGTTGCTTAAAAAACATGCCTGGCAAAAATTTTACCGGGGGAAAAAAAGAAACAGCTTTCTGTATATTAGATTTTGAAGATTTTCATCTGGTCCCTGAGGTTTATGGCTGGCCCTGGCATCTTAGGTGGCTCAGCACTTCTAGAGACTGACCTCTGAAACCGTTTCCAGTTTCCTACAGGAACGCAGAATGGCTCAAATGCATCAGCCCAGCTGGTCCAGTGCTCTGGCCAACCAAGGTTTCAAGGGACATGTGCTGTTAGCTTTTCTGATGTCAGCCTTGGGAGATATATCCCAATTTTTCTTTGGACCCAGTTTTGACTCAGTTACTCATACATCTGTCATTCTCTTACTTGGCACCCATTTACATTTCCTGCCTACATCACCCCTGGACTTAAAAGATCACTGCTTTATAAGTTAGCTCATTCTTCATCACTGAAGATGCCCACAGGCAGAGCTTTTCTGAGGAATATTTCACCCAGTGGTCCTCAGATTTCAGTGAGGTTCTAAGTCACCTAGAGACCTTAAAATGCCCCTGTAGTGTTTGAGAAAGTGAGGTAGTGGGACCCAATAACTTACCTTTTTAATAAGCACCCCAGGAGATTCTGATGTCGGTGGTCCAGGGACCACACTTCAGGAAATGCCTACATAAACAGTAGAACAAAGAGAGCACATCTCTGAGATTCAGAGACCTTGGTGTCCCTCCTACTCTGGAAGGTTTACGCTATGGTCTCTACAGCTAATCTGAGTCTTCAGGGCACTGAGGCCCCTACCCACTTACGCCCCAGCACCCTGGCTGTGACCACCCTACTCGCAAAGCAGCCGCCATCTCGTCCCCTTGCTCCCCACAGGGTTTATCTTTCAGTTCTCCCAAAGGACACTGGATCCTTGGACTTGCCGGCAGGAAAAGGCGTCTCCGGTTCTAAAACTGCACACTCTCTAGTCACACCCTCTAGATCCTCTTTTGCATCAGCTGATCCAAGCAATTTCTGGTTCCCTGATCTGACACTTCTTACTAACCCTCCCTCAGACGTGAGAGGTTTTCGTGGCTTCTCCCTAACAGACATATAGAGAGTTCAATGCCCAGCTCTACATACACTTCACTGGGTACAAAGAAATGTCAACTCATCGGCTCAGAGGATTCCCCCCCCCCCGGGAACGAGGCCTTCCACAGTGCATCTCCTACACAGTTACAAGACAACATCTTTCTGTTCCCATTCGAAGTCAGAGAGTCAATTCCACACGTGTTCATTTTACAAATTGTCTCAATCCTTACTTTGGTTTATGTGACTATTTGCAGAAAACAAACAAACAAACTTCAGAAAGTGGCTGCTTTTATAAACCCAATGACCTCATTCTGGGCAGAAATGTACCTTCCCCGACACATAGCACTGCCAGTCACTGATAAATTCTTGCCGAAATAATAACTGATAAGTATGCCTAACTTCACACGCTGAGGTAGTTCTGAAAAATCCTGCATGAGCAAATCCATGTCCTGAATGCAGTAAGGAAATAGGACTTTTAAAGAAAACCTGAAAATGAAAGCAGCAAATATTGTGCCCCAAATATGCATGTAAAGCACTATGCTCCGTAAACACTATGCTGCAAAGAAATACAGTTTCCAAGTGCTCAGAGATCTTAAAACAACCTAGCTGGTAATGAGAAACACACCCAAACAAAAAGTTAGAACAATTCAGCAAATAAGCAACAATTATATATAATGAAGAACACTTTGGTAAAGAGAAATAACTAATTTAGTTGTTTTTTTAAAAACTTGGTGCCATCAAGATGTGTCCTTAGTATCTGTCAAAAAAAGAGGGGAGGCATATAAAGAAAGAAAAAGAAGTGAAAGAAAGAATAACAAAAGTGAGGCACCTCTAATGGAATGTATGAATAGCTTTAAATTTTTGTATAAGACTCAAGAAGCTTTGATACGGCTTCACATTCTTACAGAACTACAGGTCTGTGATAGCTTTCAAAACAAACTTACAAGGGGCAAGAATCTCCCTGTTCCGAAGGACTTACCTAATAACTTCAGGAACTCACTTCCATTCCAAGTCCCTAGAGGTAACCTGATGCCTTAATGGGTAATGGTGCGATTCATCCCTTTCTGAGTATAAAGGGCATTACTGCTTCTCCACACCACCACATACACATCCCAACTGAGATGCGGTCAATGGAAAACCATCCCATCAAAATTCTGCTCTAATGTAACAGCAGCAACTGCAGAAAAGGGAGATCACAGAGATTATCTTCCTGGAAGAGGGAGACCTTGAACTTCAACTTCCAGAAGAAAGGAAAGTGAGCTTGACAATGAGAGGGTGGAGTTTCGCGGCCATCTGTGATAGCCTAACAGAAGACTGGAGGAGAGGAAGGAAAAACAGACTTCAAGAAGCAAGGAAAGTACTTTTGACTGGAATGGCAGGTAGGGACTTGAGCAAAGCAGATCAGGGACAGAGCAGTTAGTTCCTCAAGGTCCTTGAAGATTATGGTTGGAAATGGACGCATCCGTAGCTATTTACATGTTTAAGCTATTTCTGTAAAGAAGTATCTTTTATCTTACAGGTGAAAAACAACAACAAAATAAAACATTTCCTTATATGCTATGCACAAGAGGGCCACCAGTGTTAACACTTGTGTTATGAAAGCCAAAGTGACCACGAGTGAGTCACGAAGCATTTTAGCTTTTTTTGGGGTCCACCAGGGCACCCAACTGATGAGCTTCACTCAAGATGAAGGAATGTCTGGTACCAGGTTGTTGTGGGTTGAATTTTGTCCTCCCCCACCCGCCCCACCAAAAAACCCCACATACATTGAAGTCCTAACCCCCCAGCAGCTTAGAATGTGACCTTATGTCGAGAGAGAGTCTTTACAAAGGTAATGGAGTTAAGATGAGTTCATTAGGGTGTACTCCAACACAGCTGGTGTCCTTATTACAAGGCAAAATCTGACACAGAGACAGACATCCACCCAGGGAGAATGTCACGTGAAAACGGGAGTTAGGAGAGAGGCCTGAAGAGGCTCTTCCCTAACACCTTCTGAGGGAGTGCGGCCCTGCCAACACCTTGGTCTTGGACTTCTATCCTCCAGAACTGTGAGAAAATGAATTTCTACTGTTTAAGAACTCAGCTTGTGGAACTTTGTTATGGCAGCCCTAGCAAACTAAGTCAAAACATATTTTTAAAGAAAAAAAAAAAATTTAACATTTTACTCCTAGGATGCTATTTCTATTTTATCATGGCTCTCTTGTCTCACCATTTCAGAATTATGACCAAGATTTAGGGATTCAAAATACAAAAAAAAAAAAATGACCAAGGTAGTATTGATTACATAGATACATGAAGGAAGCCTCCCCAAATACAACCAAACAAAATATCTGGTCAAGATTGAGCCTTTAGGGCTTCCCTGGTGGCGCAGTGGCCAATGCAGGGGACACGGGTTCGAGCCCCGGTCCGGGAAGATACCACATTCCGCGGAGCAACTAAGCCCATGTGCCACAACTACTGAGCCTGTGCTCTAGAGCCCACGAGCCACAACTACTGAAGCCCACGTGCCACAACTACTGAAGCCCGCATGCCTAGAGCCCGTGCTCCGCAACAAGAGAAGCCACTGCAATGAGAAGCCCGTGCACCACAATGAAGAGTAGCCCCCGCTCGACACAACTAGAGAAAGCCCACGCACAACAACAAAGACCCAACTCAGCCAAAAATAAATAAATAAATAAATATATTAAAAAAAAAAAAAGATTGAGCCTTTAATCCAAAACCTTCTGATCAAAGCTAAGAATCAAACCTACACTCACTTGGTTTTATTCTTTGTGTACTCTATTTTGATGGTACTAATAAGTATCATTACTATCTGGTTTGAGTATCATTTTCTTTCAGTTTGTTCTGTGCACCTTTTGGTAAAAGAGCCAACGAATAAAGGATTCCATAAATCAGGGGTCTGCAAACTACTGTCCAGAGGCCAAATCCCATTTGCCACCTGCTTTTGTAAACAAAGTTTACTGGAACACAGCCCATCCGAATGCATTATCTATGGCAGCTTTGAAGCCACAGGTAGTGCTAAGTAATTGTGACAGAGCCCTTATGGCCTGCAAAGCCTAAAGTATTTACTATTGGGCCCTTCACAGAAAACCGTATGCTGACCCCAGTTATAGATAGTCTGTGAAATGTACGAGCAATTTTTATGTAAACCTTTATCTGTTGTTTCCCTTGATTGTCAACAATCCCAGCTCCACAAGTGATATTTTCCAATCCTACTTCATACATTTGACTTGTGAACAATGAAAAGAAGAGCCTCTTAGAAACTGAAATAGTACCATTTTTGCCTGAATTTCTCTTTGTGCTCTCTAGCTTTTCCACACCCCTCTTAGAGAACTAAACCAAATTTGGCAACGAATTAATGCCAAGAATGTGGAAGATATACTTCCGTTTCTTCTCTGCTTTATGCCCTAATAAGCAGCTTAATACAGTCAATTAAAGGGTAGAGTAACTCTAATGTGACAATCAACACAATGACAAAATGGATCAGCCAACTGAGAACGTTGTTTCTATCCGGAATCAAATCAAATGCACCTAAAAGTCAAATAATCTAAATTAAGGTCAATCGGAGCATGATAGCTATAGGTTAGACATGTTCTTACACCATGCACTTCTTAAATAGCTACACCTCTTATGCCACTGATTCATTTCTACCTTGTATAGTTATTTATACACCGGCTCCACAGTCCCTATTTCACTACAGTATTGAGAAATAAAATCATCAATTTCTTATTCCCTTCAGGGCCTAACACAGTGCTTGGCCCATATTGGTCTCTAAAATATTGATTGAATGAATAATAATCCAAGCTGGATTTGTTTGAAAAGGTTCAAACTGCACTAGTGGCCTGGACACATGTGTTCTAGTCCTGGCTTTGTTACAAATAAGCTGTGTGATGTTGAAACATCCTCAACTCTAAAATGAGTACTTACAAAAGTGTATCTCTTAAGGTCCTTTCAGCACTAATATTCTATGCTTCTTTTGTGATACACATGATATAACAGACATTATTTCATATCACTTCATCCAGAGCACTAGTTATCACATCACAGGATTCATTCAGAATAAATTCTCATGTTGTAGACACCAGAAAGAATCAGTGAGGGTCTCTGACAGGGACCCACCCACTTTTCTTTAGACTAAGCAACTATGAACTTTAACATACATAAAAAGAGAAAGTATCCAAGTGAACTATTAGTACCTGAAATATCTTAATGGTAACAAAGGGCAAGGAACTGGTCATTCAGATTTTTAAAGAGCACATTTCAGTGTGTCCTAGAGGGGCCTTTAGCACACAGCAGGGTTGTAAAGTCTAAACTGTGGTTTCTTCTATACAGGAACTTACTCTAGAAACCACAGAGCAAATTTTGCATGCTGTAGTAAGTCAGGCAGGAAGGGGCTAAAAATATGTAAATTTGTCTACCCGCAGCCAATTAGGTGAAAAAGACAAAACAAATTTAGAGGGCAAAAGAATGTTCATTAATAAGTAGAACCTGTGGGTTTTCTAGGTCACTGATATTTTAAACTAGATTGACTTCCCAAGTCAGTAATCTAGATTTCATAAATGCTTTAAGAAACAATAAAATAGGTGGGAAAACTGACCTTAAAAGAGGAGAAATTAAAAACAAAACATATGACAGTTGGCAGATAATAATTTATTTTGTCTGAAAGTAACATGCAACATACCATCCCTAAGGACTTACTTGTTCAGAGAATAATAAAACACCTCATATGAAAGCAATTCTGAAAACACTGGTGCAAGGGTGTGCCCCACTTGGAAAAGCCAAGACTCTGAAGGTAGAATGATGGAGGATTCAGGGTCAGAAGACCTAGGCTTTTTGAGCTGTGAGATTTTGAACAAATCGTTCAATGTCTCTGGATTATAATCTCTTTAGGGGTAAATTACAAGGGCTGGACTAGATATCGCTAAGGTCCCTTCCAACTCTAAAATGCAAAAGGTTCCTTTAAGTAAGTGTTTCCCAAACTGTTCCACAGAATATAGCTAGTAAATATTCTAGGTACCATGATCAAATAATTCTAGGAAACAATGAAATACACAAAGTTGGACAAATGTCTGTACTGCAGGATTTCTCAGACTTTCAAATGCCAATTTCCACTGTTACTCTCTAAGACAACAATACTATATAGTTCGTAGTGCTTCCCAAGTTTCTTTGAACACTGAATATTTCAATTCCTGGAACACTTTTAACATTTAATAGAACCCCAGTATATCAGTGAACACAATTTGGGAAAAGTGGCTTTGAACAATAGACTTCATAAACTTAAAATCACACGCTGAAGGAAACAAAATACTCATGTAACAGTTTAAGGGCACCCATTTCAGAATCCATAACAACATCTCTGTAGTGTTTGTCCGTCATAAAGCACTTTATCTTACTTTAACTCCTTGATCTTTTACTCTAGGAAGTCAAGGACAATGTAAGAATCATTTCCATTTATCAATGAGAACTGAGTTTCCCTTCTAGAGCTTTCTCCTAACAAAGTATTTTCTGCTCATGAACAGAATGATCGCAATCTTCTACCACTATTATCATTTTGTGCCCCATCCGCCGAGATTCTCTTGTGTCAACTGACTTGTTAGGCGACACCGCAAGGAAGAAGGCAAGCAGACAGAGCACATGTGCCAGATAATGCGTCACGCGCTGTCACATATATGACTTCATCCAATCATCTCAATAACATTAAGTAATTATTTTATCTCATTTTGTCACTGAGGAAATCAAGACGCAGGAAATTTAAGAAATGCGTTCACAGTAAGAGAACTGATAAATGATGAAGTTGGGATCCACACCCATGTCCACCTTTTTTTCTTTAAAAGCAACTTAAGATGTTTTGAAATAGTTTGATAGTATACTTTAAAACTTAATTTGGGCTTGTGGTTCAGTTAAAAAATATATATTATTTTGGTTCGTGGCTCCTGATTGAAGTCTGTTTGAAATATGATTTGATTTACACAAATATTTGAACAATGGTTACAGGGAGGTATAAATTATATGAGATCCACATCTTAATAATTATCGCCACTTGAGCATTTCTGGCATGCCAGGCAGACACATCTGTATCAACTCATTTAATCATCCCAATAACTCTACAAGGTTAAGATCCTGGAACTACTACACCTTCAAGATCTTGACCATGGAGTTTCCTCTCTGATCACTCTCCTTCCCTCACTCCCAGGGACTTTCCTTTTTATCTTATCAGAATCTCCAGGACCCGCCCTGTTCTCAAAGTTCAGTGTCTCTCTTGATTTCACCTTTTTTTTTTAACATCTTTATTGGAGTATAATTGCTTTACAATGTTGTGTTAGTTTCTGCTGTATAACAAAGTGAATCAAAGAGATCACCGAGCTGATCTCCCTGTGCCATGCGGCTGCTTCCCGCTAGCTATCTATTTTACATTTGGTAGCGTATAAGTCAATGTTACTCTCTCACTTTGTCCCAGCTTACCCTTCCCCCTCCCCGTGTTCTCAAGTCTATTCTCTACATCTACATCTTTATTCCTGTCCTGCCCCTAGGTTCTTCAGAACCTTTTTTTTTTAGATTCCATATATGTGTTAGCATACGGTATTTGTTTTCCTTTTTCTGACTTACTTCACTATGTATGACAGACTCTAGGTCCATCCACCTCACTACAAATAATCCAATTTCGTTTCTTTTTATGGCTGAGTAATATTCACCTGTCTCCTTAACGTTCATCAGGATCCTCTCGATTTTCATACCTAATCCCTTTACCAATGTCAAACCCTACATAAATTCATTACCCAGATGCTTTCCCTCATTTCTTGTGGGAGAAGGGTCAAAATATCCTGCCAACTCAGACCCCTGCACTCCCAGGGGCCCTCACTACAGCTCAGTCATCCTTTTACTCATCTCTATTTGAATGCTCACCAAATTCCCAAGAGCGATTACTCCAAATCTTTTGTCACACTCTTTAGGCCTAGATTCATTTTTTCTTTTTTTTAAAATCGTAACAGACGACCTAACCTCTTTACTGAAATGTAAGCTTTTAAAAGGTTGAGCTTCACTGGCCTCCTTACTCCTCCTAACATCTCTAGCATAATCAATCTCCTCCTTCCTGTATCACTGTCAGGAAACCCTCTCAGATCCCTTTCCTGTAAGACTAACCTCAATCTTTCTTAAAAAAAAGAGACCTAGTTCCAACTAGTCCCTGTTTTCTATCACTTCGCTCTACCTACAACCAGTCAAATGCTAAAATAATCTTGCCTCAAGATTGTCAGAAGGGACTCTTTCCTTTGACACCCAATTTTTCTAAAGACACATCCTCTTCACTCATGCATTCCTTAAACCCTTTGGAATGTGCTTTCTACCACGTTCACCCCTGCTCCCTTCCTTGCCCACCACACACAAACTACTCTATTGAAACTTCTGTCTCAAAGACTTTCAAAGACCTCCCAATGGACATTTCCAATGGCCTCTACTCCGCCTTTATCTTCCTTAACCTCTAGGCAACACTTAACAGAGCTGACCAGCTCTGCTAGAAACTCTGCTCTTCTTGGGCTTCTGTGATACTCTCTTGATTCTCCCAACATTTTGCCATTTCTTTCCCCTTCTTTGCCTAAGGCTCATCCTTCCCACTACAGAACCTATGCTCCCCAGGTCTCTCCAGATTCTTCTGGACACCTTCTCTTCCTGAGCTGCTTTAACCTGTTCCCAATGTGCCACCTATTAAGTTTCAGGAGGTCCTGAGCTTCTTGCCCAAAACTCTAGTTCTGTATTTCTTGCTGGAAATTCCTGCCTGCACTTGGTTGGTGGGAAGGGTGGTAACGTGTGATTCACATGGCCAAATTAAAATGGCCAAACCAAGCTTAAGGCTTTTCCTCAGAAACTAATTTATTGTGGTGGGGTGAATTCTCGAACCCGTTCATCATCCAACCTGCCATCTTTCATACTCCTGTTGAGGTGGGAGTATTTAATATAACCAATGCACTTGTTATACTACAGATGTTATAGATGACATACACTATCAAGAAAAAGATCTGCTGGATAAGTACTCCACTCCAAAGAATGTAAGGATCCAGGCCAAACATGGAAATCTACACACCCATGTGACACAGCCTCTGTACTGACTTTAAGTCAATCCCAGGGGAGCAGTAAAAAAAATATTTACAACCATCTCCTGGATCCAAAAAGAGTACTTAAGGTGGTTCGCGCTGGGTGCTACTAGCCTTTCAGGGCTGGACGATTCTGCCTTATGAGACTAACATGGATACAGAAGGACCGTTTGTATTCTTGGTGTCTGGACTTTGAATACCAGTAGAATTTAGCATTCCCCTGCCCCCAATTTAACGCCTAAAAAAAATGTAGACAATCCCTGTAAGAGAATGGCTGGATTCTACCTAATCACTGAGACCAGAGCAAGTAATGTTGCAGAAACTTTTTATTTTTCCAATCATTTCAGACAAGAGACCTAGGACTCTTTTTACCAACACTCCCCACCCAGTCAATCGCCAGCTCTGAACCATAACTTGAATCCACCCCATCTAATACATTCACACTGCCGTTACTCCATCTTACAGCTTTATTTCAACTGTTACAACACCTTTAAACTCAGGCTCTCCTTGCATCCACTTCAGCAAGCTTCACGCAATCCCTGCTCTGTCCTCCAACCTCTACCCTGCAGTCCAGCTCACCTGAATTTCTCACTCTTGCCCTACAAAAGCCCATGTATTCTATCTTCAAATCTTTGCTGTAATGTTCCTTCCACCTGAAATGTCACCTTCCATGATGCAACCTGCCTCCCGAGTTAGAAATCTTGGCACCATCTATAGGTTGTCCTCCTCCATTTCCACATGCAGTCATAAATTCTTTTGGAGGGCACAAATCCCTTTGGCAAACTGATGAAAGCTACGAACGTCTCCCCAGGAAACAGCGGATGTATGCCACATTTTACATTCAATTTTAGGGGCTTTATGTCCTCCAATGTCCACAAAATTTGGTTGTTCCTCCTACCCACAATGTAACTGCCTTCTTTTGGGTCCTCACCATCTCTCAGCTGTTTGAGGTGCTAGCTAAACTGGCTTCCCCCCACCCAGCCTCTCCCTTAACGAGCAACAGTGTGCCTTCTGCGTGTCACCCGTTTACTTCCTCCACAATGACATTCCCAACTTAACCTATGCTACACACTCAGTAATTATTTGACTCAACGTTTCGGAGTCGCTGTTAAACTTTCAGTTGAACAAAAGAACATATCCACTCCCTTGGAGCTGGCCTGTTGGCATCTGACTTATAAAACTGAGAATACAGACAGAGAAAGTGGAGACAACATTGTTTCTAGAATATTTGAATACATAGGGTTGGGTTGATCAAAAATGGTCTTCCAAAAGGGTGATTTTTTTTTAGGCAGTTCCTGGAAGTGGAGAGACAGAGATCTTGTTTTAGAACAGAGCTGAAAGGAAATTCTAGGTGATGGGAACACTATGCAGAAAAAAAAGGGATGTAAGAATCTCAGATAATACAGACCAATGAGGCTACATATCGGCACCCAACCTACAGGGCATCCAAACAATGAAACAAACAGATTTTGTAAAGTGGCGTGTCAACTAATCAAGTAAGAAGCTAACAAAGCAATACTGTTTTCCTTCTCTCTCTCTATCTCTCCCTCAGACCCCCCCACCTCTTCCTTCCTCCCTTCAGTGCTCTCTCCTCCTTTCACTCTGAAGTCTTGTAGCCTCTACAGAGCACACCCAAAACTCCCTGATATACTGAAAATCCCCCCGGGTTACACAGTAACAACAGCTTCTAAAGTGCAGACATGATCTGTACTGTGTGTTTCTTACAGAAACCTCCACTGTCCCGTTATAAATTACAGCTGCCTGTACGGAAGCCACGCCTCCCACCCCACTGCCCTTTCAAAAAGCTACAGTGAAAAGGAAGTGTGTGATGAAGACAGCCATGAGTATTCATAATAAAATAAATCCAAAGGATTATGACATGAGTGGTAGAACAGTCTTGGTTTTTCACGTTTAATACAGAAATTCTATGTGGGGGAGTTTGTCCACAAAACAGCTGTATTTAAATGCACCTGTAAGTCAAATGACAACAGAGAAAACAGCGGTAATTCTTCAATATTTAAAATAACTCCTTCCGTGAAAAATACTTTAGCATATGAAATTCCATATATATAGCTACATTTTCTCCTTGCTGACTCATACAACTTGGTGTCTTAAAAATGTTTTTTAAAAAGTACAGAAGTCCTGTCGAGTATGTATAAAATGGGAAAATACTAAGTTCATAAATATAAAAACTATCTGTCAGAAATAGGTGATTTCCAAAAATGGGATACAGGAATTGGCAGTAAAAATAAAAACAGAAATTCATAAAGAATAGTAAAGGACTGTATCTCAAAGCGCAGGCACAGAAACAAGTAACACCTACATGCTATGCTGAAATTCTCAATGACATGAGAATTGGGTTTTCACTGCAATTTTTAAACATTAGAAATAATACAATTTTCTATATTCTTCTCACTTTATCTTTTTCTTGATAACCGAAGGGACTGTATTGTCAGGTGGGGAACAAGGGGGACTGCAAGGCCGAAAAATAAATGTAAAGAGAATCATGAAAAATAAGTCATTCATGATTCCATCTACCAACAGCGGAAAACACTTGTTAATAGTTTGGCATATTTCCTTCCAGTCGTTTTTTTTAAATGCATTTTTTGAGGCTGTATTGTATGCACAATTAACAAATGCAAATACAATTTTCCCCAGTTTACGTTACACTGCTTTGTAAGTCCGTATGTTTAAATGAATAAAGTGGAGCCAAAATACATTTCTGTTTATTAGAGCACTACTAAGTTTAACACCAAGTTTTGTTGTGGCTGCTGCCATTTAATAAGTGTTAAACAACAACAGTTACATTGGTTCATTATTTTAATACAGAAGTTAGTTTGCTCCATTTAATTTTTTCATCTTGTCCTAATTTCAGGAAAAGCTTATTACTTCCTTCCTCATGGTATGTCTATCCTATTTTAAAAATCGACTAAGCTTTTAGAATGTATTAAAGCAAAGCATTCTCTACAGATGCGAGTTTAAAAACAAACACCCACCAAACACCTACAGATGTCCAAGGAGAAAAACAATGTTTATTTTTCTGAGAAAGGCAAAGATGGCATCTTTGAAAACCAACAAGACAAAGGAAAGAATTCAGGAAATCATCACGCATATACTAATAATCAAATCCATCCGCTTTCGAGCAAATTAAAAGGTAGAATTTTTCATCAGCAAGAGTGATTAATGCTCTTTTTTTCCTTCTCCAATCATATATCTGCATAAAATAAAGAACAGAGTGTTGAAAGGCTTTCTTTCCCCAAAGAGAAGGCAAACTCTGCTAACAAGAGCATAATATAGGAACAACTGTTCTGAAATACGGTGGGATGCTCTTTTCTACTTCTTTTTGGATTTTTTTTTTTTTAATGTGGTTGAGAGTCTCGTTTTCAAGCTCCAGATCCTTACCCTTTTGGAGGCTGCCCCCACTTTCTAAACAAAGTCCATTCTTAGAGGCTGTGTCAAGGTCTCCCAGGATCACACAGAGCCTCCCAGGACCACCCGCTGTTGCTTGCTCTGTAGGGACATTAATAATAATAACACCTTAGAAGGATTAACAACAACAACCCTGTGGAGGGGGCACTATTATCTTTATTTAACAGAAAGTGAGGCTTTGGGAGGTTAAGTGAAAAAGCATGCAAGAGACAGAGCCAGAACTTAAGCCGGGGTCTTTCAATTAGGTTGAGTGATGGTTAAAGAAGTTAAGATGTGAAATCTGTGTTACCAGGGCTCAAGGAATATGCTAAGAGGCAAGATTTTTGGAGGAAAAAAACATGGGAATAATATTATTTATAATTACGATTTCTTTTATAACTCGTTTTAAAAAGTGAGTTGGGTTCCCCAGAGATAGGACTGCTGGATTTAGCAAATAAAAACACACAGTACTGCACAACATTTGGGACGTGCTTATACTAAAATATTATTCATTGTTTATCGGAAACTCCAATTTAAGTTGGTGTCCCGTATGTTATCTGAGAACCCTAGAGCAAAGGCCTTTATGAAACAAACAAAAAACACTAATACATTACAAAGCTACAATTCCCTAAGTTGAAATCTGGGATGTTCTGTGTGCCACATGTCTTTGCAAGGCCAAATAAAGGGAAGTGTAGTGGGGCTACAGCTGTCCTTGACCGAGCTTCCTTCTCTTTTTTCTGGTAGCTGACAGAACCCTTGACTCCAGAGACCTGAGCTTTCACCAACTACGCCATTTAAATTCACTGCCTCAAAATTCCTGACCTTTTTCTACTTTATATGGATGTTGTGAAGATTAAATATAGCTGAGGTTGGGAAGGGATATCATATACATCTTTAAATATTTATTTATTGGCAGAGTGCTTTGGAAATATAGTCTCAGAAACTTGGAAAGACTGACTCCCCCCCGTCCCCGCCCACCCCAAGAAAGGGCTCAGAAAGTATTACCAATATATGATGAGCCCAGCTGACAGCAGTCTCTAAAAGGAAGGAAAGAACAAAAACGAGAAACGTGTTCAAAACCTGAAGCGAACTATGGAAAATGTAGTGAGACGCCAAAAGGGATGCCTAGCGGAAAAACTGGATGATCACTGATGGCGAATTCTGTACTTTTCAAATGGCTATGGTTACATATTTCAAACAGTTACCTTGAGGCACAAGCACTACTGAATCACAAACACACTGAAATAGCCTAATACAAAAACAGGACAAGACCTTTTTATGTATACCAATTTAATTTTCTGCTAATTTCCCCTAAACCTCCAATTTCTACGGCTTGAGTAGGTTTACCTTCTTTGAAAAAGACAACAAATTGGGACTGGCTCAGACAGGGTTCATTTAAACATTTCTCTGAACACTTTAATCTTCAAACTTTAACAAAACCCAATCTACTACACATAAATTGCTGTGAAGAGAAACTGCTTGAAGAGGATTAATCAACAGCTTTGTATGTCATCCTCTAACAAGGCCAAACACTGAATCACTGTTGAATTCTTCACGTACAGCTACACCCAGTTAATCTTCAAGAAAGCAGCAAACTATGTAAATCTATTTAAACTGGGGAGATAAGTACTTCACTCATCAAAAGTTTTAGCAACATTTAACAAGTACAGCTATTGGTTGGCAAGATCGTTTGAAAAGAAACACACACACACGAAAATTCTTATACGCACTCCCCTACCCCAAAGACCCCACTGCAAACCACTAGGCAAAAAAGTACTTGCTACACACCTCAATTTGTAAAAACCAAGTATATGACATCACTGAATCAACTACCTCAAGAAAAGCAGTTCCGAAATGGAAGTAAGGGAACAGGAAGGGGAAAGTAGCTAATAAAAGAATTCAAAATAAAATGGAAATATTTATCTTCTCTAATTAAAGGAAAGCACTTTTTCTTTTGAGACACACGAAAAATATTTTCACAACTACAGAAGTCCTACTAAAGGGCTTTCATTTTGCTTGCGGCGGTGTTCTCATACAGACTGGATTTGCTTAACGAATATCCTGTACCCACATTTCCACAGTCAACAATCATAGGCCATACACATTTCTCCACTGAGACTAGAACCAACAATCTTTGTCTAGATATTGCCTCCTGGGTTATCACCCACTCAAAGCATCTTACTCTGACCTGAGCCGAGCAGATGTATTTCTAACATGCTCATAGGCCTGTGATGCAGGAAAATCCTGTTTATCCTAAATGATGCCGGAGATCAGCGCTCCTTGACGTCCTCGATACACAACGTGCGGCAGGAGGGGCATGAGTACCACCCACCTCTGTTTAACTGAAACTGGCTGACTCCGATATTTGTAAAGTTTTAAGAAGAAATCCTACAATCACTCTGCAAAGCAATCCTTTAACATCAATGCCGATCCCAAATATCACGAACCCACCATCCATGTCATTCACAGCATCCTCCTTCACCTGCAACTCCCTCCTCACCACCCCCTCCCCGCACCTGTCCATGGCCCAGATAGGTGGGAGGAATCCCTAAACCAGACTTTTGAGACTAGAAGGGTGACGGGCAGTGACGCAGAGAAGCTCTGTATGAGTTTTCATTGAGATGTGCACGCAATAAGCAGGCTGCTGTAGTGTGGTTGTCTTAAGAGCTTGACTGACAAAGCCTGACTCTGCACTTTGGGTCATACAGACTGAGCACGGTACTTAATCTGTGTCTCAGTTTTCTTAACTGTAAAATGGAGATATTATTATTACCTACCTCATAGGACTGTCAAGATGACTAGATGAGTTAACCCACCTATAGCACTGAGAACAGCAACCCACAGGCTATAAGATGCTCAATGATGGTTTGCCACTATTAATAAATATGTATAATACAAGTGTGACTCCAGCTTATTTTTTCTTCCAAAGGTGATTTTTAAGTATTCCTCACATGCAGTGTTTTCCTCAGGCAAACTATCTGAAATCAGCTCTAACAGCTGATCATATATTTCTAGATTAAAATCAAACTGCCTTATACACCGAAAATGGACCTATTCTTTCATCAAAATGAACAAACTAATGTGAACTGAAAGGTGCAAGCTTAATGTCACAAAATCTTATAAAAAGCATTAATTAGACTTCCCATTTAGACTAAGCCAGGATGAGATCACAAAGTCACTCATGGTAACCAGGTCCCCTTGCTGGAAGTGTGCTTTCCCAGTGAATGGCTAAATACTAACAAAAGAAACCTTTGACTCAAATACCACTGGTACCCGGGGTCTTGTGTCTGTATAATGCCTACACATTCATTTCTTTCTTCGCCTATAGAAAAAAGAAAGTCTGTTTGTTTTTCTGATTCAGTCAGCCCTTTTAGTCTCTGAATCTAAGGAGAGCCTAGTGAAAAGAAGAGCATCTTATCAGCATGCTCCAGACCAGCAGGCTGTCCCCCTCCACACACAAAAACTCCAGCCCCTCACAGCAAAAGGCCTCGCCCTCAGAGCCTTTTCCCCATTTCACAGCTAACACCCCACCGGGTTCTGACAACAAATAAATGAATACACAAGGCCCTTACATAATTAGCCATCTTTTCAGGTAGAGGGAGGTGGGGGGCGGGGGGAGGAGGGTTCAGGAGAATATTTATTGTAAATTGGCTTCATTTATGAAGTTGATGTAAGTGTACTGGATTTGAGGGCATTTATTTTAAATGAGGCCACATGAAGAGATTTTAGAGATGCCAGCTTCTGAATCTTGACAAATTTTAGTATATACTTCAGCCAAGTCACAAATGCAGATTTTTTTTTTTTTTTAATTAAAGGAAGGGGCTTTTCTTAAACCAGGTAAAAGTTCCATTGACTTGGAAAGCAAGGGCATACAGACCAGGTGTGTTTACTGTCTTTTTAAGGGAAAGCTAACAAGTGAAAGAACCAAACACCAGAAAACAATACTTTTTAACACTGTCATTGTATCAGAAAATTAGCACCATTTTCAGACATACTTATAGTAAGACGTGCCCTCCCTACCCCACCCCCCAAAATGACTTTGAGAACAAAAAGGACTAAACATAATCAATAATCCTGTGAACGCCTTTAGGAAAGCCACCAGGCATCACTGTCATCTGTCATGATCTTAACAGAGCCATGGTCTGCATGGAAGGATACAGTTTGATTGAATCATTATTGGGATAATAACTTAATTGATTTGTCTCAGTGGCTAAGGATGTAGACAAGAGATCTATTATTGAAGAAAAATATCTGCAATCGTGTTTTTGTTTTCTCAACAAGCATCTTGCCACTGACCTCTAAATCAGTTTAACCTTTTCTAAACAGACCTGCACATTTTTTACATAATTTAAAGCTAGGTCTTGTTAATGCTGCTGCTGAAAGGCTCCGTGAGATTTACCACAACATGGCTTCAGTAACCTTCTTTTAAAAACAAAGATGAAAAACAAAACAAAAGGCCATGACTATAAGCTTCCAGCTCCACTCCTTTTCCCGGTAGGGGATTTTGATCTAACCACTAAAGTGCCTTTGGAGTTCAATCTGTTAAAAAATGTATGAAACGGTATTAAAATAGGAAAAGGCATGTGTATGACTCAGGCTTATCCAAGTATCTCTGCAACTAGGATGTCACAGGATTTCCCTGTGCTGCTGAAAACTGAAAACCTTGAGAAAGTGACAGTAGAAGTTCCTGTTTTTCTTTCTTTTCTTTTTTTTAATATATAAATGGGAGGGGGAGCGAGCGCGAACACACACACACACACACACACACACACACACACACACACACACACGTCTTCCGGGTTTCGTACGAATCGGGCAGGTTCTTTGAGGTTCCAAGTGAAGATTGTTGTATCCCAATCTTAAGACTTATTATCGTACTCTTCCACACACAAAGGTTTCCGGAAAAAAAACCCAAACTTGTTGCAGAGCTGGGCGAAGCCCCCGGCGCGCTCCTGCTCTCGCCGCGCCGCCGCCCCTTCCCCTTCCTCCGCGTCCCGCCCGGCCCGGCCGGAGGGGGCGAGGGCATCTCCCCGGCTAAGGTCACCGGCCCGAGCCGTCCCCGCGGGCCGCCTCCTGCGAAACAAGGTCACCGCCCGGCCCGGTCCCTCCGAGGACGACTGCGGAGTCCGGCCGAGCGCTGCCACCCTT
This sequence comes from Balaenoptera musculus, assembly GCF_009873245.2. Lineage (NCBI taxonomy): Eukaryota > Metazoa > Chordata > Mammalia > Artiodactyla > Balaenopteridae > Balaenoptera > Balaenoptera musculus. The sequence continues at coordinate 42,743,006 of NC_045791.1, forward strand.
TGTAGAGCGGGGCGGCCGGCCTCCGCGCGGCATCCCCGCCGCCGCCTCACCTGCTTGCGATAGGGCGTCCTGCAGCTGCTGCTGCCCCCAGGGTTGCCGCTGCTGCTGGGGAAGATCATCGCGGCGGGCGCGGGCGGCGGGCGCGGGCGGCGGGCGCGGGCGGCGGGCGCGGGCGGCGGGCGCGGGCGGCGGGCGCGGGCGCGGGCGCGGGGCAGCCTCGCCGCGAGGGGGAGGGCGCAGGGAGGGGGCCGGCCGGGGCCGCGGCCGCTCTGGGAACTCCCTCTCGCCGCGCGGCGGCGGCCGGCGGGGGCTGCAGCTCCGGGCTGACTTCTCCTCCGCCCTCGACCTCCGGACTCGCCTAAAAGTGCGGCGCGGCGGCGGCGGGCGGGACTCGGGCAGCTCCGGCGGCCGCCGCCCTGCGTGCCATGGACGGGAGTTCGCGCGCGGAGCTGGCGGCGCCGCGGACTCTCCCGGCGGCAGCGGAGGAGCAGCGCCGCCGCGTCCCCACCTCCCGCGGCCTCAACCACCGCCCCGAGAGCGCGCCGGCCGGGGGCGGGGAGGCGGCCGCGCACCGCCTCGCGCCGCGCCCAGGCCCACCCGCGCCTCCCCGCCCTCCCGCCCGGCGCCGCGCCCGCCGCCCCGCCGGCCGGCCGGCCCCCGGGCGCTCCCTCCCGGGCTCGGGGCCGGAGCGGGGGCCGCGCGGCCCGGGGAGCCGCCGGCGCCCCCGCTCTGGTGCAATGGTTGGGTCTGGCTCCCCGCATGCCGCACATTCCTTGGAGTAGCCACCCCCCTCCTCTTTTCTTTTTTCCCCCTCGGCTCTTGGCCTCAGCACCCGCGGCAGCTTTGCACCCGGGCTCGAAGCCCCTTTTCGGGGCACCGCGCCGGGGATCACGCTAACACCTGGGGAGGAAGCCAACTGGTCCCAAGTCTTCTTTTCCTCTTTCACCCTTCCAAACTATCCCCCCGACCGTCCACTCTCCCAGAAAAGGTGCGGGCAATCACTCCTACTTCAACGAACAAACCAGCCTTCCATCAAATCTCTGCAAATCCCCGTTCCCCCAATTCGCACGCTAAAATTTTAGCAGAGAAAATAAGTCTCCACTCCCCACCCCCTCACCGCAAACACGCAAGGTAAAGTTCGTACTTTATTCCTATGCCAGAGTTGGCAAGCTTACCTTCAAGATGCCAAAGTCAAATAGCGAAAATCATTTCAAGCCATCGGTTTAGTAAGCCTTCCCGAAAACTGGAAGTGTGTGATCCTTCTATATGTTAATTATGAGATGCGACACAAATGTGTTCTATAGAAGGGACACAGAAACTGCAAAACGGACAAAGTGAGGAGGTAGTTTCCTTTGTTTTTCAATTGAAATCAAGGAGACTCAAGATGCCCCCCCCTTTTTTTTTCTGGATCGCCTTTGCGTTCGTTAGTGTATCAAGCCTAGAACCTGTGCAAGGCAGACGGCCTCTACAGCAAGTCCCACCGGCCAGAGCCCCGCGGTCTGTGGATGGGCCACTGGGACAGCTGGCCTGTTCAGCAGTGACTATTACAGGGTTATATTACCGCACTAAGCGGTCAATATTACAGCGTTCTTCCTTGGCCTCTGGCCTCTAACGCCTTCCTGGAAAGGGCCATCTGCCATGATAATGAAAAATCCTAACTCGGCTAAGAAGTGAAGGCTCTCAACTTCTGGCTGCCATAAGGAAAACAAAGTGTCCCCTATGGAAACCGAGTCTTCTAGCAAAGCTGTGACCATTCAAGGGTGTTTCCAGCAACAAGGAACTAAAAAATATCCATGCTAGATATCCTTCCTACTGCTGACCTAGGGAGCCACCTCCATAAGACGAAGGGCTCCCAACATTCTCAGGCAAAAGTGATGAGAACTAGCAAGTCTCACCTGATTGAGAACAACTATATACACAAACTATATATATATATAATTCTTAACTCTTTTCATTTAAAAAAAAAAAGCAGCAGCAAACTTACTCTAAGCGTAGTACTAGGTGCACAATGGGCAAGTAAGAACTTGCTAGATAACATTCACAGAAACGTATTTGTTCTTTAAAATGATTTAATAGAAACAATACAACTAACATTCAGTTCTGTGTTAATATATATGCTATTTCGGGCTACTGCATGCATTTACAATTGTTTGGGCTGCCCCTTTGCTGTCTCCTCTCACAGGGACCTTTTACCACAAGTTATAAAATATAAGGTTTTAAGCAGAACTGTTCAAGTCATAGATGCCTTTTCCTGAGAACTTAATGCCCAAGACCCCAGCAGTTCAAACCTGTCATCTATGGAAAAAATTCCATGTACAACCTCACTTGTCATGACTGGTCTCTTAGGAAACCACAGTCTAAACCACAAAAGAACAGCATAGATTAATTTTTCTATGGCTCTTCTCTAAGGTCATGATACTTTGGATATTGTGCTATTCTAGAATGGGAAGACTTGATTTGATACCCTGCAATCGTTTTACAGGGATAAGACATGATTTTAAGTGATAATAAAATTTAAATTGGAATACAAAAGCAATTCTAATACTAGATACTAAAATATACTAAGAACACTAAAAATATTAAAAGGACTATTTTTAAGAATAAAAAGGATATCTAAGTAGCAACAAAACAAACTGTTCTATATAGTGTATGACATAAAAGGAGATAACTCAAGGTGTATATTTTTTAAAACAATGTCTACAAGCCAGGGTTCAAAAGTTCCAGAGTTAAGTAGGTACTACACACTTAACTAGGTAAAGCATTGCAAAGAAAGGAGAAGATAGATTTTCCACCCTCAAAGACTATAAAATATAAAATGTAACAGTCACTAAAGCCCAAATAATTCCAACCTAAGAGAAATAACAGAACCATGAAACCATATATGTATATATACTCAATTATAGATATTCACAAGTGCTTAGTTATAAATGATTATAGGAATAGATCCTAGTGAGATTCATCTGGGAAAGTTTATTGACCTTTGAAACAAATATGTTTTAAGACAAAGTAAGGAAACATTCCAGAGAAACTGCAAATTATCATGGTAAGAATTAGGGCTTTGGAATCTGCCCTGTAGATGCTCATCTTCCTGAAAGGGAAACTGAGACTCTGCTGCCTGGGCGGTCAGACAACATCCTACTCCCGCAGCTCAGCTGGTGGGTAAAGCTGTGGGAATCTGACCCAGGGGCAGCCAATCCACAGATAGGCCAGTGACCTATGACATGGCTGGGACTGAAAAAAATGAGCAGAGCCAATCAGATTCTCACCCTTGGGAATTTAATTCAGAAAACTCCAGTTAGGAAAGGGGCAGAAACTGCAAGAGTGCCAGGGGGTAGAGCTGAGGCCACAAAAAGCCAAAACCATATGCAAGCCAAGGTTATGAGGAAGCAGAAACTATGAGTAACAGGAAGCTGGCTGGCAGCAAGCGGAGAGGCAAGCAGATGCCAGGAGCGGGTGAGCACTTGGCCGTGAGAGGATGGAGTCCTGAAGCTGCTTTGGCTCTTAAGACCGACAACAGCCCCTCCGTGTGCACACTTAACCAGCCCCACCCCTCTTTCTCAGAGAGCTTAAGTGAATCTGGACTTCGCAATCCAAGGAACAAAATTAAAACAGCCAAACAGATTTGGCTCCACATCTCAGCTTTCCACTCACTAGCCACATGGCTTTGGGCAAGTCAGTTGAACCTGAGTCCCAGACTCCTCACTGACTGTCTTCAGTGTATCTATGGTACTCCAACAAAAGTACCAAACTCAAGAAATGGCAGCTGTTAGTATTGTTTCTCCAGGTTTCAGAGTGGTGGTTTGTAGACTTAAGTGGGCATACTGTGTAAACAACTGATGTTAGTAAGGCTGAGGCAAGGGTGTAGTCGGAACTGACAAGTAAAAAAGAGCAAATTTAGGTAAGGAGAGGCTCCTTTTTCGAGAACTGTTTGTTGAATGGCTGAATGAAGATGCTTTCTAAGGCTGAACTCTAAGAGGTTTAAGAAAAAAAAAAAAGTCTGACAGAAGGTCTGTTTCAAGAGCTAGGTGAACTCAAGGTTCTCTCCCACATTTGTTTTTGTCCTGTTTCCTTTAAAGAGGTTGTGTGTTGGACCAGGGCCATTTCTGTATGAATGGGAAGACTGTGAGCGGTATCAGAGATCACACTGTGAGGCAGGAGGAGGCTTTGAATGCGGATAATAAAGATGGAGCCATCGGTACCTGTAGGAGCCTGCAGCCTTGTAGAGCAGATGAGACTTGGCTACTCCCCAGTGTTTGTATAACTGCAATGTGAGACTCTTGAATTGAGAAGATATTTGTCCCACAGAAACATTTTGAAAAGGAGACTTTCATTTATAAATTTCACATCTCATTTCGCTTTCACAGCAACGCTATGAGGTTGGAAGGGTTATTAGGCTTCATTTACAGATGAGAGGAAAACAAGTTAAGACTGACTGACTTAACCATAGAGCAAGGAAGTAGCAAGTAAATGTTTAAACCTAGGCTTAAGCTAGGGTTGAAAGACCCTGTCCTGTGCTCCTTCAACACTATAATGCTGTGGACTCAAAAAAAGCCTTATAAATAATGCTACAATTCCCAGGTGAGTACTCGTAACCTCTACAGCACCGAGTTGCTGGACACGAAAAATGCGAGGCATTACGTGATAAGTGCCAGCCAAGTGGTCTAGACAATCATGTGCTATGCCAGTCCACTGCAGGGAGAGATCAATACAGGATGTAACATGGGTGTGGGGAGCTCAGCTGTATAAATGTTTTGTTTGAGGGACATTCAGAAAGAAGCACTGTGAAGATGAGAAAAACAAAAAGAGCGGGAGAGAGAGAGATGGATGGTATGAGAGAGCATGTAGATTTGCGGTGATTGCTGCTGAAATCATCACTAATCAATGAGCTCCTTGAAGGCAGCAGCAAAATCAAAAGGCTAGGAGAGCCCCCATTCCAACACATGCATTACTGAACTTCATATAAGAGAGGAGCCTTTGAGTAAAATTACTACAAAGAAAGTGTGCTGGGAAAGCTAAGCTTTGAAAGAAGGGAAAAAAATAGGGGAAGAGAAGATGTCCAATGAGATAAAAATAGAACACCTCTATCAACAAAAGAATAGACCTGTAGCAGGTTCTATCCCTCTATCACTGCTAAATAATTTCAAGCACCCATTTTTATTTGGATCACATTAAAAACAGAAAAGAATGAAGAGGAAAAATTCATCCAACATTACTTCACATTACAATCTTTAAGGAATAAAATACAACCACATAGTATTGGTTAGTGTAAACAGTTCACACTAAAAAAAATTGTTTACATTTGAGAGTACCTATGTTTAAAAGCTCGCAAGCCTCTAGCTCCCAGCAAAACAGAAAAAGAAACAAAAAAAAAAATTATGAGGTCAGCAGATTCTTTAAATTTCTGTTCTTTCCTGGTACAAAATAGAGTTGATAAAGTGTCTTATTTCTAAAGGAGCAGCAATATTTTCTATTATTTACTATTTTGCTTTTTTAAAATTCTATGATTCTTGTTCTAGACCTAAAGTCTCCCTAGACACATATAAAATCACATGTATATAAAAATGAAACCACTATAATAAAATAAAACTATAGCTCTATAGCTATAATCCTAGAAGGCATATAGAACAACATAAACAAAGCCAAATTCTGATGAGTCTTACCAGAAGCAACATTCTAGTGATTCTTAAACCTATCCTGGTGAACGAAACAGAAGAAATAGGCTTTACCCTGCTGCTGCTTCTCTGAATGGACTAATAAATAACTGTCATTTATTGAGTAACTACTATATTCTAGGCACTTTCTCAGCAGGTTCCTCTCCCCCGCCCCCCCATTCACTCACAACACACACACACACACCATGAGAGAATGATTAGCCCATTTTACAGAAGAGAAAACTGAGGCTCAGAGGCTTAAGCAACGTTTCCAAGGCCACAGATCCAATACATAATGGAGCTGAGGTTTGAATTTAGGTCTCTCTGACTCCAAGTCGCCAAGCTCCAATGACACTCGTGATCGTTATTGTTACTATGATCTATGGTTCAAGTCCAAACCCCACAGGGAAAAACATAAGAGCCCAATCCTGGGTATGCATCTGAGCTTCAATTACCATGTATATGACCTTGGGCAAGTCACTTTTAAAAATATATGAAATTACATTGAATTTCCATTCAGTTGATTATGAAGGCAAAATTTCCAATATTAGAACATATAGTTAATAGTACAAATACATATTCTGGCCCAACCTAGCTCCTAAATCTCATTTAACTGATGGTTGCTAAAATATAACTCCTCTCTTACAACCACCAGTTTTATTTTCTGGGATAGTTGGTGGGGTGAAGTTGGGAGAGAAGCAGAAAGAACTATCTTCTAAAAGCTGGGATGGTGATTAGATGAAAGGTATTTCCAGAATCCTGAACTGAAACTGAGAATATAATTTCACTCAAAAAATAGTGGAAAATCGTATTAGAGATTAGCTTCATTATGGGATTCATACATGCTTATCGGACAACTAACATCCTATTCATCATTTAGGATGTTTCTCTCTGTGGCAAAACAACCTCTAAATTCCAAACAAATAATTTACACTCAAAAAATTTTGGATATCATCTATTCATAAATGAGTTACTGCCCTGTTCTTGCAAAAATAGTTAATAAAATTCAAAGCTCACTCAAATTTCTGGCATAGTGGTTCTCTGTAAGTTAAATTTCTTTTCCTATGTTTTTCTATAAAAATAAGTACTTGGGTCCTTATTCTTTTCAAAAAAACAAAATCTTGGGGGTAGCTATGTGAATTAAAAATTCAAGATTTTTGTTTTCGTTTGGTTTACACTATATTGAATTTGTATCTGTAGATCAAATTCTATAACAAAATTAAGGAGAGTCAACTATCTGGGAAACCAGGAGAAAGAGAAGCTCCATTTTGCATTTATTGTGGATTACTGCTTTCCTAATTTACCTGGATGGATGCCTCAAGCCTCTACATTCTTTGACTGTGGGAATCTAGTATTAGAGCTGTTATTCTCCATCCTTTAGCAAGCCTATAAGAAAATAAGTGCTTCTTTTCAAAATACTTTGAGATAATTCAATGAGTTTTCCATGAATTACAGTGAAATTACAAATTATGAAAGATATTAAGTGGTTTTTGCAATTACAGCTTATCTAAAGAGATGGAAGTAACATGATCATCTACTGTAGTGATCAAACTATGTATAAAGGATAAGAGCTGAGGTAAGGAAGGGAGGGGCTGATGTGCTGTGGAAACAGCTAATCACATCCACCTCTTGCTACATGACTTGGGAAGAGACAGAAAGTACTTAGGAAATCAACAGAATTTTTGGAAAACTAGAGCCAAAAAAAAAAAAAAAAAAAAAACCTCTAAATCATGAAAAACAAAATTCAAACCTGGAAAAACTGTCTCCTTTCCATGAGTAAAAATCAACTGTTAGAAAATTCGGACAGTACAGACTGAACAACTAACTATACCTTGGACAAACAAAACCCTCGTATAAGCCGAGAATGACAAAAGGTATAAGACATTCCTAAATGTCTGGGAGACATAACTAATGTCTATGCAAAACCTGGGATCCAGAGCACAAATTAGGATTTAAAGCATTCAAAATACAGGGAAAAAAACCCAATGAAACAGTTTCCTTTCTCTTTAGTTGCTAAGATGACCATTACATTAGTTTATTTCACCTGAAGAGGAGGATAACAGAATAATTAATAACAGCCTTTAAGTAAATGAGGATGCTGAAAAGCTTTCTATTCTCCCCTGAACTATAAATGTGAAGGTTCACACAAGAAAATACAGAATTAGAAGTAAATTTCTATTCAGTTGGGGATACATGAAGGCAACCTTTCCAGCAGTAGAATATTTAGTTAAGAGTACTGCAGTGGACTACACAAGGAGCTTTTAAAAATTCTCCACCCGAAGTGTCTTTAAGAATGACTAGTTCTGGCTTATCTAATACACTTAACACATGGGACAAACTGATGACAGACCTGTGGCAAATTGATACTCCCCTAGAGAAGAGAAGGCAAATGAGGAAATTCTGCTATTGTCATGACAATGTGACTGATCATGACATCAGCAATTCCTAATTCCAAACTATGAAGAACACTCCCAGAACGCTGACAACACATTAAACAGATCCTCCCAGAACCACCCTTCCTTCACCTCCCAATCCAATAGTTGATCTAGTGGCAGATGTGGTGAAGTTTCAACTAAAGGATTATTAAATGTTAAAATCTATTAAATTCTTCTAAGTTGGAGGAAGCACTAGATAATAGCTGAAGACATTTTTCAGACCTATAATATATAACATATTATATTATATCATAGCATATTATAAAATGTTACAATTTATAAAATGCTTTATTGTACATCTCATTAAAGTCTCAGGGAAGGAGGCAGGGCCGGCATCCTCCACTTTTTTTAAACAGGAGAGTGAGCCTCAGGTAGGTTAAACGACTTGACCTGGGTCATGAAGCAGAACCTCAAGGTTGGAAAGAATTATTAAAAGCCAGTTCCCGTGCCTGGCATATAATAATCACTCAAGAAATAATACAATAATAGAATGAATGCTACTGTCTCTCCTTGGACACCACGACCGATAATAAATTCAATCTATCCATATTTAGTCATTTCTATTAGAAGGTTCTTTGTTAAACAGCCTCCAAATCTGAACCTACTCATTATATTCCTACCCCAGGACTACCGTCTATGTCTTCTATAGATTGTATACAGCTTTCCTCTGTATTCTATACTGTCCAACCCATAAAAGTGAGGGTGGAGTCACCTTATTTTGAGCCTTAACAACCTTGTAAGAGTGCTTAAACAGTCTCTAAATCTCTAATGAGTTACTTAACCCACTGTCTTGCACGCAGTAAAGTTTTTTGGAGGCATGAATGGATGAGGAATGGTAGCTTTCTTACACAGACACACAGACACACACACACACACACACACACACAAATGACAGAAATGATGATTTGCATCCTCTTTTCAAAATGATGATTACTTGAAATTAGAAAGAGCTGAATGTAAGAAATGGAGTGATCAAATCTTAAAGACTACATTTTACAGATTATATTAAACATGGTGAATTTGCATCCTAATCTTTAGATCACTTGGGATCCTAAGAGGTATTGTAATGAACGTTGCATTTTGCATTTGTATGTTACTTATTAAGGAAATGGTACTCCACGATCAAATGGTTTCTCTCTCTTGACCTCAACTATTACTGTCAGAATAAATCTTCTTGCTTTACTTTTTGGGGAAAAGAGAAATGTCCTACAAATCTCTCTGAGATCAGTCTCCTATAAATATTTGGATATAAACTGTATGCCGTGCAATCTAAGATGCCACTGATTATAATATGCTTGACAATTACTGAGATGTTAACATTTGAAAAAATGGACAACAGTAATTATAGGACATCATAAATTAAAAGATGCATTCTGATTTCAGCAATGCTGAAATGTGAAAAAAGTGAATCTTGGAATCTGTGTAGCATGGCACACAGGTACATGAGCACAGTACATACAAATGCACACACATGTTCTTTTTATTCATAGCCTAGGCTCCAGAAATATATTTCTCAAACACTCATTTTTAATCTTCTAAAGAACCCAGAGCTACTGAGTGATTACAAGTAAATGACACACACTCAGTTTTTCCAAGATCTGACTATCATACCAGTGGGCACAGTCTCCACAAGGCAGAATGAGAAACTTTACCCTAATCTCACAGAGGAGCAAACTGAGCTGTCAGTTTCCCTCCTCAGCCATCTCCTCAGTCACCTCAAGTTACACCCGTAGTGTTTTAGATATACAGTGCATTTATATGATAAGAAAGGTTAGAGGGAGAGGAGCCTAAATCTGTAGATATTTATCAGACTTCTCCACGCCACACTTCCTGTTATTAGTGCTTTAAAGTTGTCAATTACGAACATAACTTGAGAACATTCATCCTGGACTGTTACTTCTTTATCAAGTTTAAGTCACACAAATGCATGCACACGGACACACGCACTCTCAAAAGATCACTCAGTGCTGTTCTGGCACACAGCATCAATTCCAACCTATGAGTCTTACAGATTTCTACCTTTTTGCAGGGCCTGGAGTACCAGTTCTCAGTTTTCCTAGGACTTCCGATTGGAAAAGTAATTTTTATGTGAATCAGGTAAGTCAGATAAAAAGACGTATATCTAAAATGGTTATCATAACCCTTAAAATTGATATGAAATGACAAAGTGAATCAAAAGCAATAACTTAGCAGGTGAGATGACCCAGTTACAGAAAAAGATGTAAATGGCTCACACTTAGAGCAATGACTATTAGTACTTGTTGGTATCTGAGGGTTCATATTTGTTCAGGAACTGACTGGTCCCTTTTCCTCCTCCTTCCTTATGCAGCTTTCCTTTTAGTCATTTCATTGCTGATGTGAAGATAAAACCAATAGGAAAAAGTGAAACAAACTGGTCAATTTATTAACTGACTGGAGGTTGGTCAAACTGAAGGTTGGAAATTATCTATGAGTTTCATTTATCTGTAACGTTTCCCTTGTTATAAGAAAGAATTATAATTGATTTCACACTGAATATTATCTTATAGAAATTAACATGTCAAACCACCAATATATCTCAAGCCCCAACTCAGGGTGCGGCACACAATAGGCATTCAAATATTGGTTTAATGAATAAATAGACAATATCTTCAAAATGCATGCAAGTCCTATTGAAACAGATATTATGTCCTAAAAGTAAAACAAGCTTATTATTTTGATATGTTAATTCAATGACAAACTATAAATTCGAATTGAGTAGCCAAACTTCTTCAGTATTAAAGAATATCCTTCCAGCTTCTGTAATTCATAACTTCTTGAGTGATTTGAAAATATATTCTATCTAGGGGCTCTTTTAAGAAGCTTTAGAATTCATTTAAGCTATTTACCATAGACATCAGTTAGGTAAAGAAGGCTACAAAATATTGCAAATCATTGTAGAAACTTTTTCCCATCTCTATATCTGTCTCCTTTATTTTAAAAAAAATTGTAATTTAAGTTTTGATAATTATGATATTTTTAAAATTAGGTGTACAAACTCTTGTAACTGAAAATAGATTGTTTCATTCTATCACATAACACTTAAAAAAATTCTATCAGTACATAAGAATGGGCAAATTGTTCGTCATTGTTGAAGCTGTTCTTTCTACTTCAGCGTATATATGAAAATTTTCATAATTAAAGTATTTTTAAATGATACAGTGTACTAAAAGCCTTGTGAGGTTGGTTCTCAGAGCATTCCAGAAACCAAGGCAAATTGATTCTTGGTGCTCCAACATCTAGAAAGTTTTCTTTTAAATAACTACTTTATCTGTCCATTTTATTCTTTTCTTCTAAAAAAAGAAAAAGAAAAACATTTAAAAAGTTGAGATATGAGACTACAGTCTGAATAGTACAAGGGTGACAGCAAATGTGTTGGAAAATGCTATATAACTTCAAGTGATTAAACATAGGATTTAGCCAATTTCTACAATCGACAGTGAAAATGCACTATTTCTAAATTAGCAGCACCTCTATGTTCTTTACTGACTCTTTTCTTTTTCCGTATCTTTTATCCATTAGTTTCCTCAAACTAGAACTGCTGGAACCTCTTCTGTTTCTCACTCTAACTGGTCCTTATTTATTCCAAATTGTTGTGTACATTGCTTCTAAAATAATTTGTTATGACTTCTTTGGCCGTATCACTGTACTTCCTAAAACTCCCACATCAAGCGCAAATTTCTGAACATCACTTGTAAAGCACTCTTTCTAACTCCTTTCCCCCTTTACCTCTCTTCCGGCTACTACTTGTGTTTTGGCTACAGATGAACTCACTCTTTTCTGGCTCTGAGTTTTGCCAGGAAACAGCCTCTGTTTTTCCATCAGCCAAACCACATTCATCCCTCCCTCTGTTTACTCTGTTGAAATCACAGCTCATGGTCCACCCCCTCTGAGTTTTTCCTACTTTCATCTATTTTCCAAGACCTCTCGCTACATTTTCTAAGGACTGTATTAATGCCTAAATTAGGTCAACCTAATGTCTTTACATTGTAAACTCCTCTACTGATGAAACCATGGCCAAGATTTACCACGTACTCTCCACTATTTACTACATCAAAAGGCATCCTGTAAGAGCTCAGCAAGAACTTATTGGCTTGGCTTCACCATAAATCAGTTGTTCTCAGTCTCTTTTCCAGTCCAGCACACCTGAGGAATACTATGTATTCCCATCAGTCATTGCGGCTTACTTCTACACGATTCTGGGTCAGAAATGAGGAGGACACACACTCCCATCCTTATCTGAAAAACACTGTTATAAAGAATGAACCAGGGCTTCCCTGGTGGCACAGTGGTTGAGAGTCTGCCTGCCAATGCAGGGGACACGGGTTCGAGCCCTGGTCTGGGAAGGTCCCACATGCCGCGGAGTAACTGGGCCCGTGAGCCACAACTACTGAGCCTGCGCGTCTGGAGCTTGTGCTCCGCAACAAGAGAGGCCGCGATGGTGAGAGGCCCGCGTACCGCGATGAAGAGTGGTCCCCACCTGCCGCAACTAGAGAAAGCCCTCGCACAGAAACGAAGACCCAACACAGCCATAAATAAATAAATAAATAAAATTAAAAAAAAAAAAAGAATGAACCAGAGAGTAGTTACATGAACCCAGAAAAAATATATTTAACTTCAGCTCTATTTATATAGATATAAGAGATATGTCTATATAACATATATTATAGAATATAATGCTTTGCTATTAAAAAAAAGGTTTACTCTAAGATACATAAAAATTACAGCCTCTTGATCTAAGAGGGCTTGCGACTGATGAACTGTCTTCTCAGGTAAGGATGTATTTTATTAAAACCCAAGATGGTACCAAAATGTATTTTAGAATGACTAACACAGCTGAAAATTACTTTCTCCTCATGACACGACTTCCCTTGAAACTCCAATGGTTGATTCTTCTGTCTTCCCCACGCCAAGAGGCATCTGCCTCTCCCTTGTTCCTCTTCAATGCTAAACAGTACAGCCCTAGAAATGCTCTCTGTCTCGTTATATCACCTACAGATTGCCATTGCCGTTTATAGTATGGAGTAGAGGACGAGGCAGGGGCTTTCAATAAAAACTTCCAGGTTTGAAAGACAATTCTACCACTTGATAACTTAGCAATCTTCAGCTAAATCTGTTTAACTGTAAAAAGGGAAAAGATAACAATACCTCCATTATGAAGTTTTGGGAAGAAGAAAATAAGACAGTTCAGTTTGTTAAATTACAAAGATCAGTTATTATCATTTATTTATCTTCAACATAAAGATAGTTTTGCACATAGCTAAGAGCTTTTCCTAGGTGATATAAGGTCACCTAAAACCCCAACCTTAGAGGTAGGTCCTTGAACTCCACTTCAAGAAAACTTGCATATTTGCTTGACTTCAATGACTAACATCATTACATGCCATCAAGTCCTGAAATGCCCATTCTTCCATCGCTTCTACACTCATTAATAAAGATAACAGTATTAGCATTTTTGAGTGCATAATATATGCCAGACATTGTTATAAGTAGTTTATAGGCATTGTTTCATTAATCCCCACACCGCCATTATTCTTCCCATTCCAGATGTGAAAAGGTAAGCTTCCCCTTCATTCTCTTTATCCTTCCATTCCTCTGTTCCATCAGGCCACACCATCACCACCATTACCAACAGCACCTCCTCCCCACATTTCACTTCCTAACTAATCTAGAGCCCCAAATCAGGGACACCAAGTTTGTTCTTTCCAGTATCCAGTATCCACAGCCTTTCGTCCTGTCTTACAGACAAGCACCTTCCACCATCAGACTTGTCTGTTCCTCCTCTTGTGTTGCTAATGACTGCAAATCATAACCATGCTCATTGGCTTCACCAAAAAATCACTTAAGCTTAATGTTCACTTTACTCGTTTCCAAATGTCTCCCTACCCCATCCCCCCCGAATTAATTCCAAACCTTTTAATTTTTTTTCCCTGAAACTCTAAATCTCACTCTTCATTGCTAAATGATAACATAGAGATCATCTGACATTATTTATATGAACTTTCCTCAGTTCTTTCTCAAGTATATATATTTCTTCTTGGCATTCTTCTTTCTTTCTCCAGGGACCAGACCCATAGTCCAAACTGCCTCGAGCCTCTGCTTCCCTGCTCAGCATGCAATGTACTCACTCTTTCTCTCTCTCTCTCTCTCTCTCTCGTGTTACCACTGAAATCTATATGCTCCCTACTATGGCCACTTGTAGTGTACTTTGGTTATATCCATCTGTGCATTTCACTGGAATGTGTACGCTTGTTAAAAGCTAGGGGTCTAGCTCAATGCCTTGCACACAGTTGCAACTCTACAAACAAAAGTTATTTTAAATTTATTGGCATATGAGTCCAAGAAAAAAAATACCATTTTCATAAAATTAAAGAGAAAATTTTCCCTATACTCATGTTGCACTTTTATTATCTATTTTGTTTTTGTTTTCACACAGAAAGTCCTCAGAATCAGAAAAGCACTTATTCTCTAATGAGGGAAAATACTCTCAAATGTGTTTGGGAATGCTGATCATTTCCAAAGTGCAGGAGGAATGAAAGCCCCATTAACTGGCAACTTTGGATAGTCATGCTCTAACAGGGAAAGCTGAGCAACTGAATCTTTTTTTTTTTTTTTTTAATTTTATTGAATCTTAAACTGCTCGTCAGGTTCTTCTTCAACCCAGTTGTTAGAGGAAAACTTTTAAATGAAAAACATAATTACCCATTTGGGTCTAATTATGCCTACCATCTACTCATATACTATTAGACAAATGGCAGAATCTAGGAAAGATTTTATAAAATAAACTTCAGAACCTCAATTTCATATTAAAAAAAAAAAAAAGCAAGCAAAGGAATAAAGAATTGAGAACTCTGTCCTGGTGTTTATTTTTATACCCTGAGCAACCAAAAGCTAAAACATGAGCAGCTATTGGAAGGTAGAGGACTTAAAAAACAAGCATAAAAGGGGATGGTTGCCTTGAGAAAATCAGGAATTGATCATCTCTTCACAGACAAATAATAAAGATTCAGATCTGAAGGCCAAAAGAAGCCTTCAGACCTACATTAGAGACCTTAATCTTGGTTCCTGGGTGGAATATGGTCAAGAAAATGAGTGCTTCATTTCCTGACATCTGAAGTTAAATTATCTCCATTCCTGATAGTACCTATAGCTGCTTAAGTGCGCAGCATGAAGTGGGAGATTTTTAAAGGTACTTCTTTCTTTTAATGGGATAGTCTGTACTCTCAAGTTTGAACACATTCACTTCTTCAGTGCCTGCATAAACAAATAATTTCTTACTACTACTACAGTGAATTCTTTTTAATCCAAAGAGAGATGATCAGGTCACTAAAAAGTCTCAAAATAACTTTTCTCTTCCACCTGCCTTTTAGTTATTTTTTATCTTATTAGTTCCTTAAAAGTTTGATTAAGAGAGAAGATGATGGTAATTCCCTAACAACAGTCCTCATCTATTCATTCAACCAATACTTACAGAGAGCCTACTATAGTCAAACAGTCAGGTACTGTGCACAGAGAGGGAGGTCATGAGGCAGCTGAGGGGCCATGACTAAGCAGAAGTTGGGAAGACGCAGAAACAATGAGACAGAGGAATCATCACTTGTAATAGTGACTCACAGGGCAAGGATTTTCAACAAGGAGACTCACAGGAGTGGAGGAATGAGCTGCCAGTAGATAGCAAGAAGCAAAGGAGCTAGACTCAGCAGCTAAACAAAGAGCAACTGGGAGACAGAAATGATGGAAGCTCAAGAGGGAAAATTCAAAACTCCTGCTGTTTAATTTGTGCCTTGAACTGAGAACAATCATCCAGTTGGTCTCCACAAGGCCCATGGCCACTGTGGTCCTGCCAATCCCGAGGCCTGGTAAGGCAGCTTTCCTGGGTTCCCTTGAGGTCTGGTCTCATAACAGAGATTCTGATTCCCCTATATATTCTCAGAACAATCCCACCCCCATTAATTAACACAAACAGTAGTGGGTCTCTATTACTTGCAATCAAAAGCATCTTGCTAAACAAATACTAACAGTTGTATAAGAAACTCTTCTTGAAAGTTAGCACTTAGCAACAGCAAGTCATTTCAAGAGGGAAATAATTTGATGTCAGGCAGTACCACCTGCTTATTTAAGTTACTAAATTATTTCCATTTCTTTCAAATCATTTAGTATTAACAAAATTGCCTACATGATCAGCTGGTACTATATTCATCTTTCTTATCATCCCAATTAAAGTGTTGCCACTTTCTGTATATGAGAAAACCAAGCTTCTCATATACAATCTGAGCTGTCTCAAATTCTTTCAAAGGAATGACAAGCTATAGGCTCCTCTCCCCACACACACACACACAAAAAACCCACATACAAATTAGACTATTCTCCATCAAATTCAAAATATGTTTTCAATGTTTATCTATTTCAATGTCTCTAAACTAAACTATCATTTAATATATAAGAGATAATGTTATTTTTTGCAAATTCTTCTAAAAACTGTATATACGATGTCTAAGTAAGTTTTAGAGATTCTATTTTGGCCTTAAATGTATATGTTTTAAATCAAAGGAAGCATTTTTTTTTTTTCTTTTGCTATTAGAAGCCAACAGATTTTTGATAAGATGGTCTTAAGGGTTGTGTTGTATTTTAGGAATGAGCACTTCCTGTCCAGATTTGTGCTGCTGCCTCATTCCTGGTGACTTTTAAACAATCTAGGGTCACAGTGGCCTCTCTTTAATTAGTATCTCACTGGAGGGAGGGGAGCATGTCAAGAAGAAAAGAATGCACGAAGCCATTATAAACAAAGGTCTTCAAAGCAACTTAGAGATTTCGTCAAGGAATGAAAAAAGCCTAGCTCCTTCTTTGTTACCAAAGTAAAACAGGAAATGGTTTTGATTTCTACAAATTGAGAAGGCTAGAATTTTTATATATGTTTGCTTGTTAATTCTGGCTTAATGTGTTAGACTTTATTTCAATTTGATAGTCTTGATTGAAAACTATGCATTCATTGTTTAGACAACAAAAGAATGATCCATAAAGAAAACAACCGATTCAGTAAAAACTTTTCCATCTAAACCATGATTCCATTAAGATTTAGCAATATCCAAATTATACAACATTTCCTTTCTTTTAAATAAGTACAATATTTAGGAGAGTAAAAGTCAGTAATAGCTACCTAAAAGATATTTTTAAAATAGATATTAAATAGCTAAAACTGTACCTCTCATATCTATACATGTAATCAACTAATCTTATGAGGCCAGGAACAAAAATTCTATTTAAATTAGGTTCACTACAGTAAATGAATGAATGAATGAATTTAAAAAATCAAAAATAAAATTTGCCTGAAACTCAAGAATGACACAGCAATTTAAAAAACCTGAGACATCTAAATATATATAAACATATGTAGGTATGCATATCTATATATATGAGTATGTGTAGACAGATAAAGATACAGATTCCATATAAATATAATTTCAGAAGGAAATTATATTTTCAAAATACCAAAGAATAAAATTCTTGAAAATTAAGATGGTTTTGTCTTAATTGACAATGAATAAGCAATGCTTTTAGATGATTAAATCTTCAGTTAAAAGCACTGGCACTGATTAACGGTTTCTGTTGGGTACTATTTACAAGAAATCACCTCAGCAGGGTGCCCACGTCCAGTTTCATAATCACATAGTACACCCGCCCCACAGGATTACGTTCTGGGCAAGCTCGAATGTTAAGTTGAATTTCATTCTCTTCAGGAAGTGACTTTTACTCAAGATTGAATACAGCTGTTAGTACAGACCACTGCTCCAAAAAACACTTCTATGAGAACTGGAAGAAAACACCATTTTAAGAATTGCAAATTCACTTTCATTATTCCAGATGTGTGCAACTAACTACATAGGAGGGGCTTCTTTGGTCTCTGTTTGTTAGTTGAATTAGGTTTTTATAAATATTCAAAAGAAAACATACAGGGTGGTTAAAAGATGGCTATAAGATTTTCCAAGTACTTTTGTAGCCTATATATTTTCCATAATCAGAGGACCAGTTTGTTTATAACAGATTTAGTGTCTCATTTTTTGTTTCAAAAATCAATGTTAAAAAAAAAAAAAAAAAAAAAATCAATGTTATCCTAACACTTAATTTTTTCTTAAATTTCACTCTTTCATACAACTTGGTTTTCTCTCTTTATATTCACAGAAATGAAGCCTGGCAAATCAAGTGGGGCCTCAACAGAGGAAATGCTGCCAGCTAAAAACACCGGATGTAATCGAGACCACAAGAGACACATACTTGGCTATACACATCGAACTGAAAAGAGGTATTGGAAAGAAACACTAAATTTTCATTGGATGGTTTAATTATTTTCATGAAACCTTACTGGTTCATAGTTTACTCCCAAACAAAAAATATCCTGGAATTCTTCTGATAATCCTAGGTTCTACTTTCTGGAAATTAAAAAAGAAAAAATATCTCTGGATTCTTACCTACCATCCCTGCCCATCCTGCTATCTTTGTGGGAAGGAGAAGAGAGGGATGAGGGCTTCAGCTTGCGACACAAGACAATGCAGTATAAGTAACTTGGATCAGCTTCAGCAAATAGTTGAGAAAACAGCATTTTGTAAGAACGTCTTTTCTGATAGCATTACAGAAAAATGTCCTTTCTTAAAGAATCAGAATAGCTCTGCCTGTAAATGGACAGATAAGAGACTAACTTAATGAACATTATTAACTCTCCTGGGTGGTGTGGTGGGGATAGGAAAGCCTCATTTACAAATTCCGCTGTAGCTGTTTTTCTATTCCCACCCTTTGACGTGGTGCTTCCTTTTATACAATGATAGCGATAGCTATCCGAACTTGAACTTTTTTTTAGAGGAAAGCATAAGGCTTTGGCACTTCTATTTTTATTTTTATTTGTTTATTTTTGGTTTGGCTATTAGTGTTTCTCAAGCTTCACATTTCAATAACTACCTATTGCTCTCTTTCTAAAGATTTTTGCAATTAAATACATTCATCTGCTCCAAAAATAATTCTTCAGACAAAAACTAAAAATCCAATTTATTTTTTCAGTGAAGGATCAAGCTATTTTAGTTGTCAAAATATAATCATTTTCACTTAAGACCTTGATTGACGGGAACAGTTTTTATACTTTAAAAGTTAACAGGAAGTCTCCTTTCAATTTTTTTTTTCATATAATATGATGATTGTTTCTTAGGAAGGTGAACATTTCTCATAAGAAATGAAAGAATCTACCATAACTCATACAGGAGAAAGCATCCATCTCAGTGAAAACCAGTCATTTTTGAAACTGTGTTCTGTTATATATGTCAGCCATCTTACTGTTTCAAGCAAGCTCTGAAAAAAAAAAAGAAAAGAAAACCTATTGCCACTAGAGGGAGATCCAAATTCCCTTTGTATCAATAAACGGGTAGAGTGCGTTTAACTTCTCAAACAATAAAAAGTATGATTGTAGTATATTTCTTTGTTATTAAACAATAAGACCAAATCAGGAATTAGGTTTTTAGGGGATACATTTTCCCCTTCAACTAGAATAACTACTGTGAATATATTTGATGGTTATTATGCATACATATTAAAAATGACAAAATTTTTTAATCTCTGGAAGTAGTGTAGGTCAAGAGTTTGTTTCTAATTGTTTATTCATTGAGAGTAGAATATTTTAACCTATCAAGCTTTACCTAATAATTGTCATAGAATTTTCCAAACATGGCTGCCACAATCCCTCCCAGTCTGCGTATGCTTTCCCAGTGTGAGTTTGCTCTCCTCGGTCAAGAGTTGGACACTGAACGTGAGTTGGCCCTGTAATGGACCAGAAGATTGTAAAAGCATTGCTGAGTAACTTAAGAAGACTTCAGCCAAAATGCCACGTAAAGAAGTCTGGGCTGGTCTGCATCCAGTTAGAGAGACCACATGGAGAGAGAGGTCTTGCAGAATGGGAAGCCAGGTGGAGGGGCACAGAGGCACTCCAGCGAAGAGCCAGACACCTGGGGCGCACGTGAATGCACTCATCTTAGACCTTCTATCCACAGCTCAGTTCCCAACTGCATGCAGCTGCATGAGTGACCCAAAGTCACCTGGAGCCACCCAGCAGATCCCAGCCAACCCAGGGTATTGTGCAAAATAATAAATCATTGTTTTAAATTTAGGATGGTTTGTTCCTCAGTAATAGATAACTGGAACAATAATACTAGTATATACATTTGTATGTGCTCTATAGTTTTTAAAAGCCCTTTCACATCCATAAGCTCCTATAGCCCTACCATGTAGTAGGAAACTGGGTCAGAGGTGAAATACTCTGTCCAAGAGTTGAGAGTGCTTAAAAGCAAATACAAAATTATTTCAGAGGTATGTTTCTCATAAGAAAACACTGTATCTCTCTTCTTCTATTTTGTATCTAGTATAGTAGTGATCATCAAATAATCAAGTAATTGACTAAAAACTACTCTCCAGTGCTTCTTGTTAGGAAGAACTGATTAATCTGAACATTTTTTTTTTCATTTCTACTAGTCTTAAGGATTCAAAAAGCAAAAAATAACCTTTCAGAACCTATGCCTCTTTATGCACACCTCTAGTTTTGTTGTGATGTTTAAGAACTGTTAATCATTTAAAGGTTCTATGCACAAAGCACTGGCATCTTCAAGCAATATAATAAACTGGATTTTAAAATTTGAGAATACGCATTAAAAATTCTTACCTTCTGTGGTGATCATTTTGTCATGTATAGAATTATTGAATCACTGTGTTGTGTACCTGGAACTAACATAGTGCTGTAGGTCAATTATACCTCCAAAAAAAAAAAAAGTAAAAGTTCTTGCCTTCCTTATTCTCACTGCATTCACGAATTTTGCAACTCTCCTATCTGTTTGAGCTCCAGTTCAGCAATAATGATTGGGCACCTAGCCCCAGGTCCTTTGATGCCTCTTCCCCTCCTTTCCTTCCTCCAAGCTTTCCATGAGACTGCTTTTCCATGCGACTGCTTATGATTGATATGGACACACGGCTCCAGCAAGAGAAAAACCGTTGAGATTTTTCCCTTCAATGGCTAAGTGTTTGGGTAGGGTGGGGCGGGGGATTGCGGCAGGGGGAACGGTCTCAGAACTCAAGAAGGGTCTAATTCGCTGAGACAAGAGTCCAAGAATAAACTGGGAAGAAGACGATTGCTAGAAATCAGGTTTTCAGAATAAACTGAGTGGTCCATGTCTAAGATAGAATAAAATTCAAATTTCAAAAGCTTTAGATCCAGACTGGTAGTTCTTTCTTTTTGAGGAGGCATCTTATTATCTTTTGGTAGAGAGGTTCCAATTACCTGTATAAGTCATACTACTTCCTCTTTTCCCCAGACAGTAAAAGTGCAAATGAGAACAATGAGTGCCAGTGTAAGTTCCGAAAGCTGAAGGCTGTTAGGATTTAATTGAATAAATATGTGGATTAAGCATCTTCTGCTTTATACCTTTCAGTGGTGATTTCTTGATTTTAGGGTAAAGAACCAAACCCTCCACACATGGCCCACAAATACTTGCAAGATTCGATACCTATCCACCCCTCTAGCACCATTCTCTTCCTCACCCACTATGTTCCAGGTATACTGGTCTTTCAGGTCTTCATATCTGCAAGGCAACCTATCCAGCAACATGCTTTACACATGCTGTTCCCTCTGCGTGGAATGCTCTTCCTCTACCTCTGCCTGGTTAACTCCTACTTATCCTTCAAGTGTCAGCTTACAACACACACGGTACTTCTACCAGAAAATCCTCCCTTGCAACCCCCGGAAGAGGCTAGGCCCTCCTGTTACATCATCTTACGTAGAGCACACTGAACATCTCCTTTTCTGGACTCATCAAGTTGCAATTTAAATTATTATTTAATGTCCATACTCTGATGGAAGCTCCTTGAGAGAAGGGGTCATACCTGTTTTGTTCATTGTTTTTTCACCAGTGTCTTGTACAATGTAGAGTAAGTACTCAATACTATGTATTGAATATGAATCTGTTATATTTAAGGAACTTAAAAAATATATATCTGTGTATAAACTTATATATTGTTATTTTATGTTGTATATTATACTATATTATATCATATTATATGATAGGTGCTTCTGAAGATACAAAGAAGAATCTATCTCAATAAGAGACATGCACAAATGACCAAGTGACAAAGCAGAACCTCATCAGTAGCAATATGGTGGAGATCTAAACAATACACAGTAGGAGAACAGGGAGAAGGAGACTGACCAAATAGTGACTACAGAAAACTTTGCGGAAAAGATTCTGAAAGGGCTTGTAAGAATGGGCAAGGCTGACACAAATATGTTTTTCTGGGCCATAAGAAACTGTCAAGTTCACAAGTGTTTGTCATCCCCACGCTTTTCTTTCTTCACTCTTCCTTTTCACCTGGTGTCTCAAATTCCTTCCCAGTTCTAGGAAATAAAAGAAATGGTGGTTTCATAGGACACTGGCAATGAGTAACTCAAAGAAATGTCATTTTGAACGATAAACTGTTAGACCTATGTGTAGACACTGGCTTAACCCCTTGCAAAAACAACTTGGCATGGGTGGAGGAATTCAGATTAGGAACTGCAAACCAACCCTAGCCAAGAAAAGACTTTGGCTAAATCCAGACATAAAGAATGTAAAACCCTTGGGACTGGGGACAGAATGTGCAGGCCATGCTGGTAGCCTGGTGACAATGTGTCCAAGAAGGAAGCAGAGCTTTGGGGAAAGCTAGGCTTGCTGCAACACTGCAGGGAAATCTTTGTGACTCACTGGTGTGTCATGACACAGTGACTGGGAAACAAGCATCTCATTTAATGATTTGGAATTCTGGAAAGATATGCTACTAAGGAGCCTGCCCAGCTGCCTAGAACAAAGCCCGTTCATACCTGGGACATCACCCTCATTGCCCAATCCTCAAGCAATTCACATCATGTAGGAAGTCCAACTAGATGAGTGATGAACTACTCTTCCCTTCTGGGGTTCGTGGCTACGGGCTAACTGACTGAATCTCCTGGGTAAGTACCTATTCTCACTGGTTTGGATATGAAGATAGGAAAATATGCTTAAAACGAGCCTGTTCACAGAATTAAGTTTTCAGCAGCAAACTTTATTTTTAGTTTCACAATAAAAAAATGACCGAAATTTGGTCCACGTAGGAAACATTAAGCAACACGAAGATATAATTTTGTTGCCTGGCTTTGCATAAATTACATCAATGTTAAAGTGAAAAATGGGCTTCCATTACTGGAGATCCATTTGGTAAATATACTGCTTTCACAAATGTTTCTGGTTCTGATCCGAAGAAATGTGGCTTGGCTTTGAAGACTTCTTTTTTAACACCATGTCTCCACGGTGTTATCTTAAAGCTTTTTAAACAACTATTCATCATAAGTGAATTTTAAGTCCCAAGTTTATTTTAATATCAATCTCTCAACACGAAGCACTATAATTTAAAAGCAGTCTGGAATATCCAGGAACATGCCTGTGCAATGGAGCTGCACCTCTTAAGTACAGAATTATGCAACCCTCATTTACTTTGTGTTATGTGATAAGGACTCAACTCCTAATCATTTTAATCACATATTTTTTATGACCTCTTTGTTTAAAGTCAATATTTTAACTGGCATATATCAAGATCCGAACATATCTCGGATCAGAAATTTTGTTTAAACTGAGAAAAGGCCTAGATATGAGCATAGTGGCCTAATTTTCACTTACTAAAGGAGTCTGTAATAAAACAAAATTTTTAGAGGTAATGAAACAACACTCAATAGGAAAAGCGTAGTCACTAGCTCATGAGAAGTGTTTAGCGAAGACAAGATACTAGTCCATTTAAAAACCAAATATAGCCACCTCTCTACCACTTCTTTGGGCGGTACATATAAATTAAATTCAAAGATATTTCTAAAATCTTACTCTGGTCAATAGTTTCAGCTCATTCAGTTACCAGCTATTTCATCAACACTACTAAAACACAGAAACATTGGACAGGAGTTTGATCTCTTTTTTTCCCATTGCTCACCCGAAACAAACAAGCATGAAAGAGCAAGACTTTGAGGGAGATAGCAGGAAGAAAACACAGCAACAAATCGGTTAGAAAATAGTCTATAATAGTGCCATCCATTAGAATCTTCTGTAATGATGAAAATGTTCTACGTGTGTACTGTCCAATACGGTAGCTGGTGAGCACTTGAAATATGGCTGAGTGTTGATTGAGGAGCTGAATTTTTTATTTTAATTAACTTAAATTTAAATGGAAATAGTCCCACGTGGCTAGTGGCTACCATATTCAACAGCACAAGCCTATAATTTACTAGATCCCTGAAAAAAGAAGAAGCAAACTATTGTACACGCGTACCTTGGAGATACTGCGAGTTTGGCTCCAGACCACCACAATAAAGCAAATATTCCAGTGCATATAAAGGTTATATTTACACTATCCACTAGTCTATTAAATGTGCGATATCATTATGTCTAAAACACCAATGTACATACCTTATTTTAAAAACGCTCCATTGCTAACAAATGCTAACCATCGTCTGAGCCTTCAGTGAGTCATAATATTTTTGCGGTGGAGGGTCTTGCCTCGATGTTGATGGTGGCTGACTGATCAGGGTGGTGGTTGCTGAAGGTTGGGGTGACTGTGGCAATGTCTTAAAATAAGATAACAATGAGGTTTGCCACATCGGTTGGCTCTTCCTTTCACAAATGACTTCTCTATAGCATGCAATGCTGTTTGATAGAACTTTACCCATAGTAGAACTTCCTTCAAAATGGGAGTCAACCCTCCCAAACCCTGCTGCTTTATCAACTATTAATATTTTAAATTCTTTGTTGTCATTTCAACAATCTTTATAGCATCTTCACCAGGAGTAGATTCCATCTCAAGAAACCACTTTCCTTGCTCATCCATAAGAAACAAATCCTTATCAATTAAAATTTTATCATGGGATTGCAGCAATTCAGACACATCTTCAGGCTCCACTTCTTCTGGTTTTCTTTCTATTTCTACCACATTTGCAGTTACTTCCTCTACTGAGGTCTTGAGCCCCTCCAAGTCATCCATGAGCATTGGAATCAACTTCTTCCAACCTCCTGTTAATGTGGCTATTTTGACCTCTTCCCACGAATCACAAATGTTCTTAATGGTAGCTAGAATGGTGAATCCTTTCCAGAAGGTTTTCAAATGACTTTGCCCATATCCATCAGAAAAATCACTATGGCAGCTATAGCCTTACAAAATGTATTTCTTAAGTAATGACTCCTTGATCCATGGGCTGCAGAATGGATGTTGTGCTAGCAGGCATGAAAACAACATTAACTTCATTGTACATCTCCATCAGAGCTCTTGGGTGACAGGGACACTGTCAATGAGTAGTACTACTTTGAAAGGAGTCTTTTCTTCTGAGCAGTAGGTCTAAACAGTGGGCTTAAAATATTCAGTAGACCATGTTGTAAACAGATGTGCTGTCATCCGGGCTTTGTTGTTCCATTTGTAGAGCATATGCAGAGTAGATACAGTATAATTCTTATGAAAGGATTTTCAAAATGGTAAATGAGCACTGGCTTCAACTTAAAATCACCAGCTGCATTAGCTCCTAACAACAGAGTCAGACTGTCTTTTGAAGCTTTGAAGCCAGGCATTGACTTCTCCTCTCTAGCTATGAAAGTCCTAGATGGCATCTTTTTTCAATAAAAGGCTGTTTTGTGTACATTGAAACATCTGTTTAGTGTAGCCATCTTCATTAATTATCTTAGCTAGATCTTCTGGATAACTTGCTACAACTTCTACATTAGCACTTTCTGCTTCACCTTGCACTTTGATGTTATGGAGACGGCTTCTTTCCTTCAACCTCACGAAACAACCTCCGCCAGCTTCAAATTTTCTTCGGCAGCTTCCTTACCTCTCTCAGCCTTCACAGAATTGAAGAGAGTTAGCCTTGCTCTGCATTCGTCTTTGGCTTAAGGGAATGGTGTTGCTGGTTTGATCTTCTGTCCAGACCACTAAAACTTTCACTATATCAGCAATAAGGATGTTTGCTTTCTTATCATCTATGTGTTAATTGCAGCAGCACTTTTAATTTCCTTCAAGAACTTTTCCTTTACATTCACAACGTGGCTAACTGTTTGGCACAAGAGGCCAACTTTCGCCCTATCTTGGCTTATGACATGCCTTCCTCACTAAGCTTAATCATTTCCAGTTTTTGACTTAATATAAGAGATGTGTGACACTTTCTTTCACTTGAACACTTAGAGGTCATTGCAGGGTTATTAATTGGCCTAATTTCAAAATTGTTTTATCTCAGGTTATAGGGAGGCCCGAGGAGAGGGAGAGAGATAGGGGAACAGCTGGTGGAGCAGGCAGATCACACACACGATTAAGTTTGCCATCTTACATGGGCATGGTTCTTGGTGCCCCAAAACAATTATAATAATAACATCAAAGATCACACATCACAGGTCACCATAACAAATATAATAATAATGAAAAAGTTAGAAATATTGCAAGAATTACCAAAATGTGACACAGAGACACGAAGTGAGAAAAATGCTGTTGGAAAATTGGCTTGCTCGATGCAGAGGTGCCACAAACCTCCGAGTTGTAAAAAGCACAATATCCGTAGAGTGCAATAAAGCCAAGTGCAACAAAATGAAGTATGCCTATATACCATCAGTTAAATGTGGCAACTATTTTATGGCCAGCAGGAATCTAGAATTATTTTTATCTGATTTTTATCTGATGATTAGCTGATGATCTTTTAAAATCCTTATCAAATTGATCATGAAAAGGATCTTTAACCATATATAAGTAAAAGTACTGTCAAGGAAGGGCAGAAATCATAGAATGTCAGGGCAGAAAGGACAAGCCCAGTGCTGATTCCTGTAGTTAATGTTCTGCCATGTTACCCAGCTTTTAAAAGGAATTAAACATTTAAAGGGACTGGTATTCTGGCTAGGGCAGTTTAGCCTGACCCAAACTTTCTACATAGCTAGAAGAGTGAGACAGAATGAAAAAATAAGGGTCTTCCTGACTCTCTCTGGAAATCATTGGGATTATCTTAAACTATTTCTATGCTTTAACTAGATACTCTACTGGAAATGCTCTCTAATGATACTTGAGCCCCTTGGAGGGAATACACATATATATACATATATTTTCTAAACTGAGTTCTTTCTCATTTTTTGGTATCCCAACACTTCTTTTATCACCAGTTATCATACCTTATGTGTGGCCCTGAATACTCTTATTCATTTAAATCTCACACTCTCTAAGGAAGGCAGAATAGGAATTATTCTCCTTACTTTATAGATTAAGAAAAAGCCTTACATATCTGGAGAAAACTCTAATTCTAAAAGATACATGCACCCCCATGTTCACTGCAGCACTATTTACAATAGCCAAGACATGGAAGCAACCTAAATGTCCATCAACAGGTGAATGGATAAAGAACATGTGGTATATATACACAATGGAATATTACTCAGCCATTAAAAAAAAAGAATGCAATAATGCCATTTGCAGCAACATGGGTGGACCTAGAGATTATCATATTAAGTGAAATAAGTCAGACAGAGGAAGACAAATATCATATGATATCACTTATATATGGACCTTAAAAAATGATATAAGTCAACTTATTTACAAAACAGAAATAGACTCACAGAAATAGAAAACAAACTTATGGTTACCAAAGGGGATACTGAGGATGGTGGGGGGGAGAGATAAATTAGGAGTTTGGGATTAACATATACACACTACTATATATGAAATAGATGAACAACAAGGTGCTCCTATATAGCACAGGGAACTATATTCAATATATTGTAATAACCTATAATGGAAAAGAATCTGAAAAATAATATACACCTGAAACTAACACAATACTGTAGATTAACTATACTTCAATTTTTTTAAATCATAAAAAATAAAAGAAAGAACTGGGATTGAAAGAAAAAAAGAAAAAGGCTCCAAGTTGAGTGACTTGCCAAAGGTGACGAGAACATCAATCTTCTTACACCTGTTCTATGACCCTTTCTTCAGAATATTTAGTACACAATAATCATGCAATACATTTTACCGTCTAATAATTGGAGTGCAACAGGAACAGATTTATACATTCACCAAGCTGTAGACTAATCTTTATATTTGGGAGGATTTTTATATTAGAAGTGTAGCCTTAGTTTCTCTTCTAAAAAAGGCACTTATTTTCAAGATCATCTCTGGCTGTGAGAAAATGGACACATGCTATTCCTCTAGAAGTAGGAAGAAAAACAAGAAGAGTTAAGGTCCATTGGAGTACAATAATGGGAAATCTGGAATTATTTTCAGATCTAGACTAAGTTGAACTTCTTTGTCCAAATTTCCTAAGAATCAAGAATTCATTCATTACAGCATCCCGAGGTTTTAGTTACAGTGTGTAAATAAATGTTCCATCACACAGTCAAGTTATTACTTAACGAGCACTGATAAATTAAGGGGGATGCAGGGGTCGGGGACGAGTTTCAATAAACATTATTGGATTTATAAAGTCATCTCTATGAAACAACCCGTCAAGAAAGCTTTCATAATCTTCATCGTAGCAGTCCACCTTACTGGAACAAATAAAATTAGCAATTTTTCTAAAATTGTCCCTTCTCTTTAAGTTACAGAGGTAAATAACTGTACAGATAATCTCCCAACAGCCACCATCAATTCCTCGCCTTCCCGTACTCAAGTGCCACTCCACCCATCAAGAGGTGCAGTCTGTCTCGCTTCATCTAGAATCTGGGCTGACATGTAACTTGACCAACAAAACGTGGTGGAAGTAATGCTGTTCCTGGCAGCTTCCACCTTACCTCTTGGAAGCGAGCCTCCACGTGAGTGAAGTCCAACTACCTTGAGACTACTGTCCTGTGAGGAAGGCCAAGCTACCCAGGTGGAGAAGAAAGAATAAGAGCAAAGCAAGAGGCGCTGGCTCTTAAAAGTGAAACCTTCACAACCTTCCAGCCCATCGAAGCCACCAGCTGCATACAGCCCAGTGCCCCAGCTCAGCTGACAGCACGTAGAGCCGCCAACCCTGTCCAAATTCCTGTGCCACAGAATCATGAGAAAAAATAAATTACTGTTGTTTTAAGCTATGCAGTTTTGGGCTGATTTATTAAGTTATCTCTTCCATACTTCATTACCAAACTTGCTTCCTCTACTTTTTATTCTGAATAAAGGGAATAACTCGGAAGTATAGTTGACCATTTTCACCCAAGCTCAAACATGACTGAATGTGAGGATCTCTGAGGGTATGACTGCCATGGAAAAGGCTCACCCAAAGAGAAAGCTCATCCCCATGGTTTCCTGCTACATTGGTGTCATGCTTATTACCACCACTAACAAAAAGAAAGTAAAATAAAATGGGAGCTAACAGAGTATTGGGTTCCTGGAAAACTATAGCATACATTTTTACAAGGATCTGAAAGAATGTGTTTAGCAAAAGAATCCTCAGCTAAGGTCTTTCAACTGAACTTTGAAGGGTAATGAAGAAAAATAGCCAGATTAACTGAAATCAAGCAGCCGGCTGTCTGTCTCTGAAGTACATCTGCGAATTCACCCCTGCCGCCACTCTATTTCTTGCCTTTTCTTTTTTACCATGAATATTTAATTCAACGATAGGATAAGAACTTTAAATCATTGCAAAGCATAAGTAGATAAGTGCTAAGTTTGCACATTAATCTTGTTCGATTGTGGAGGAGACTGCTTCGTTTCCCTGGAATAAAATGATGCTGGGAAAATATTTTTAATAGACAAAATAAATATGAGTGACATGAAAAAAAACCTGAATAGCTGGAGGAGTCTAAAATGTTAAAGGGGACACTCTCCAAGGGAAAACGTCCTTTAGCATTCCCAATCCACTGAGACTGAACCCTGAGTGATGTTAAGGGGGAAAAAAAATTACACAAAAATAGAACAGCACACTGGCAACTACTATCCTAAAGACCATCATCCCAGACCTTCATGGTTACCCTTAGTGACACCTGATTCAGCTCTATCACTGCCACCTCCTTAGTTTTTTGTCTAGTTTGTGGCTCCCACCTGAGCCCTCCTAAAAGTCCTCTGGGGGAGGGAATGGGTGCAAAGCATGGACTATTCTCATTTCTCTTGCAGTTGCTCCCAGTTTAGCACAATTAGCAAGAATGGTATATAATCCATAATAAAGTGATATATAATCCAGAAAGCAAAGTCTACCTAATGCCTCAGTCAATGTGAAAAACTGTCAGTTCTGCCAGAAATGCCAACACTCCAATCCAGTACTCACTGCACAGAATCTTCATCTTTCTATCAGTAAGTGCAGGAGTTACAGATGCTGAAATATGACCAATTTTGTGGCTGACAAATGAATCTTGAAATGTCTATAACCATATGAAGGCAGTTCATGAATACGATGCTTCCTTCTGAGTCAATCTCCCAAGTGTTTGATGGACATCGTCTCACAACATTTTTGCATCTTTAGAACACACAACATAAGAAGTATTCAAACTGTGAGGGCTATGGGTACAAAGGAACAGTCTGTATCACAGGCAATATACATTTCTGTCATTCAGGAAAAATCAGAGGCACTGATTATTAAGGGACTCAAGTCATACTTCCCAGTTTTTCTAAAACAAACTTCCAATTATAGCAATATTACATACTTCCCTATTTAAGGGATTAAGGATAAACTTCTCTAAAACAGTTTTCAAGAGCCTGACTCCAAAAATGCAGGAGACTCAACCTGTTCATACCACTTTTACTACTGTGACCAGATGAGATTTTTGACAGGACCTGGACAAGAGATAAGAAATGCCTTAGGTTCCTGCTGTTCCTACCATTGCAGGAAAAGAAGAAGTTACTTTGATGTTGATGCCCTCTCTGAATCCCCATCAAGTCCTTTTTGCTTTTCAGCAGCATTCAAAGCATTCAGAAGTCAAGAATACTCTTTGAGATCATTTTAAGGGATTCCGTAGGGGAATCAAGTTATATAAAGCCCATTGTTTATGCAGACAAAAGGCAATCTTTGGAGGATCAATGCTCTCTGGTAACTGGGAACATAAATGGATTCACCTTCTCCGTCAGGAAGGTTGACCAGATGGATCTGGTCTCCTCCCTGAGACGGAACCCAACATTCCTGGCCTTAAGAAACCACGTCTAAGGGACAGTTCTGACACCTAAAACCAATCCGGCTTCCCTGACTTTAGGATGGATGCCTCAGCTCCACCTTCAAGGTAGACTGACTAACTGGTCTTTCGGTCAGTCGACTCCCAAGCCGAGGAACACCTGAAGTATCCTTGGAAGGATCCCCATGTACCACCTTTCCCTCTAGGTGAAGCACGAAAGTCGCCAACTTTACTGCTGGCAAAACCCCCTTCCCCCACTCCCCCACCTCACCAAAATCTGTTCACTCTAAAATGGCCTTTTCAGTGATGTCCCTAGCATCTGCTGGCACCCGAAAGCTGTGCTTTCCATTTCCTCAGTAGGTTGTTGACTCCAGGTCCTCCTTTCTAACATTCTTTTGAGGGGTTCTGGTAGCACAGACATATTTGTACACATTGGGGGCAGCCAATTGCTTCTTCTTCTTCCAAGAAATCTCACATATAACATTTTCTCACATTCTCTAGGCTCCCATCTTGGATTATTCGTCTGTCTGCAAAAGTTTTGACAGAGGAAGACAGATTCTTCTTCTTTTTTTTTTAACAGAATTGAGATATAATACACAGATCTTAAATGTTTAGTGCATGAGTTCTGACAACTATATACAGTTGTGTAACCACCATTCAAAACAAGACATAGGTCATTTCCATCCCTCAGGAGTTCCATCATGCCCCTTTCCTGTCAACCTCCCTCTCCATCCACTATCTGAAGTCTATCACCATAGGTTAGATTTGCCTGTATTTGGATTTCATGTAAATGAAATCATAGAATAAGGATTTTTTTTTTTTTTGCAACAGGCTTCTTTCATTCAGCATGTTTTTGAGATTCACCAGTATTGTTGCTTAAATCAGTAGTATTTTTTATTGATGAGTAGTATTCCATTATAAAGGAATTTGTTTATCCATTTTCCATGGACATTTGGATTGTTTCTAGCGTTTGGCTTTATGAATCAGGCTGCTACAAAGATTTTTATGCAATTCTTTCTGTAAGCCTGTATTATTATTTCTCATTGGTAAATACCTAGGATTGGAACCGCTAGGTCATATAACGTCTGTTTAAAGTAGTAAGAAACTGTCCAACAGTTCTCCAATGTGGTTAGACCTTTTTATACTCCCACCATTGACTGAGAATTCCAGGTACTCCATATCTTCCCCCACATTTGGCACTGGCAGTCTTTCATACTTCAGCTATTCCAGTGGATGTGAAATAGCATCTCATTGTGGCTATAATTTGCATTTCCCCGACATCTAACAATGTTGATCATCTTTTTTGAGCTTACTGGCCATTCATGTATCTTAATTTGTGCAATACCTGTTCGAGTCTTTAATTGGGTTGTCTTTTTCTTATAGATTTGTACATATGCTCTATGTGTTTTGTATTTTTAAGTCCTTTGTCAGATATATGTGCTGCGAACATTCTCCCAGGTGGTACTTGTCCATTCATTTTCTTAAAGTTATATTTTGGTGAACAAAAATGTTTAATTTTGGTGATATCCAATTAATCAATTTTTAAAGTTTATGATGTGCTTTTTTGTGTGGTATCCAAGAAACCTTTGCATACTCTGAGGTCACAAAGACATCTTCCCATGTCTTCTAGAAGATTTATGGTTCTGAGTTTATATTTGGGTCTACGATTCAGTTCAAATTAATTCTGTAGTACAGAGATAGGTGTGAAAGTTCACTTTTTTCCCCCAGAAGGACTGTTTCTTGATACTATATTTGACCATAGTTTGCAAAATAGTTGTATCCCAGTACATATGAAAAATAATTTATAAATGCCTTAATTTGCACATAAGTGGTACATGCCCATACCACGCTGATTTTATTTTCTACTGCATTCAATATTCTAGTAGAACTGGCCATCCTAACACTGAAAAGTATTACAAAGATAGATCACTTAAACTGTACATCCTACAGCAGCTAGAGATTGCACTACATAAATATTTCACTTTAATTTTTTTTAAAGCAGGAGCTCAGATATAAAAAGACTCTTAGGTTTCCAATTTTAGTGAAAGTCTTAAAATTTGACTCATAAGTACAACTGTCTAGAACGAAACGTTTATAAGTGTAATATATCCATGACTTGTTCATGGACTCAAAATGGGAGAGGGAGGGAAGCTATAGGTCCAACGCCTGCAACACGGACTCAGAAGGCAGGAAAAGAGAACTGCTTGCTAGGAAGGGGGCAAAGAGAACTCATGGGCGTTGTCTTTCATGCTTTTTCTCCTTCCTTTTTTTTTTTAAGTCTACCTGCCAAATAGAAATGACTGATGCTGACAGAAAACATAGCTTCTTCTCTAGACTCAGAAAGAGCCAGGAAGGATTGGAGACTGTCTGATGGCATGTGTTGCAAATCTTAAAAAATAATTTATTATTTGAGAATCAGTTAAGTGCACTTTCTCTACCCTTTTAATTCAATTCAAATTCCAGTCGGTGTTCAATCTAACACAGGAAATGGAATATTAGCCAATGAATTAGGCAACCGTATATTACCTATAAAACTACTGGTAAGTTGTCAATTGTTTTCTGTTTAGCTTTCCAAGACAATAACTAAATGGGGATGTTTTTACCCCAAACTCCCTTTAGGGTAGTCCAAAGATTATTGAATTTCTTGTTATGGATGAAGTTTCTTGATTTCCACAGCAATAAGGTATACAACCATGTGTTCTGTTTTTTATTGTACAAGTAGGAAAGCGGGTGAGTACGTGTGTGTGTGTGTGTGTGTGTGTGTGTGTAAAAGATTTAAGTGGAAAAATAGGAAAAGTAGAGAATTCCTTTTTCAGTCACTAGGAAAGTTACTCCACCCTTGCTATTTGTTTTTACAGTGTCATCTTGAAACCTTTAGGTTATAGACAGAGAAGGTCCTGAGTCTGTTTGCAGAGCAGACATTCTCCAGCGCTGGGAGATGGGATAAGACAGGGAGAAAGGGGGTGACTAGATCAACACTGATGGGAACAACTTCTTTATAAGAATTTTATAAAATAAAATATACTTTATTCTCTTATAGTTAAGTATCTATCAAATTTCAGAGGGAAAATTTTCAAGGCATGCTTTGACTTTCCAGTGCTAGTAATCATTTGATATGTAAACATGAATACTTGGATAATACATATATAAAATCACAAAAGTCTTATTAGCTGAGACATAAATACCTAGTTAGATATTCAATAATAATAGCTAACGTTTATTGAATGTTTAGTATATGCCACGCACTAAGTACTTTGCATGTTTTAACTCATTTATTCAACATGATAAAGCTATGAAATCATCACTCTTTATCCTCAGTTTATACAAAACTGAGAAACAGAGAGGGTTAAGTAACTTGCTCCAGGTCACATTTAAACGCAAGCAATCTGACTCCAGAGTCCACTGCCTATGTGCTGTGGAATGAATTTTGTCCCCCCAAAATCCTTATATTGAAGTCTTAACTTCCAATGTGATTGTATTCGGAGATAGGGCTTTTAGGGAGAAATTAAGGTTAAATGAGGTTATAAAGGTGGGATCCTAATCCGATAGGATTGGTGGCTTTATTCTCCATGCCTTGTGAGCACCAAGGATTGACCATGAGAGCTCATAGCAAGAAGGAAGTCATCTACACATCAAGAAAAGAACTCTAACTATTCACAATAGCCAAGACATAGAAACAACCTAAATGTCCATTGACAGATGAATGGATAAATATGTGGTACATATACACAATGGAATATTACTCAGCCATAAAAAAGAATGAAATAATTTCATTTGCAGCAACATGGATGGACCTAGAGATTATCATACTAAGCAAAGTAAGTCAGAAAGAGAAAGACAAATACCATATGATATCATTTATATGTATAATCTAAAAATATGACACAAATGAACTTATCTATGAAACAGAAACAGACTCACAGCCATAGAAAACAGATTTGTGGGAGGGGGGTGGGGGAGGAATGGATTGGGATTTTGGGATTAGCAGATGCAAACTATTACATATAGAATGGATAAACAACAAGGTCCTACTGTATAGCACAGGGAACTATATTCAATATCCTGTAATAAACCACAATGGAAAAGAATATGAAAAAGAATATATATATATATATATATATATATATATATATATATATATATATATGAAACTGAATCACTTTGCTGTATACCACAAACTAACACAACATTGTAAATCAACTGTACTTCAATAAAATAAATTTTAAAAAGAAAAAGAAAAGAGCTCTCGCCAGAACCCAACCATGCTAGCACCCTGACCTCTGACTTGCAGCCTCCAAGAACTGTGAGAAAATTAATATCTGGTTTTTAAGCCACCCAGTCTATGGTATCTTGTTGTGGCAGTCTGCACAGAGTAAAACGCTACGCAAATCACCTTCCCAGAAACTTCCAAATAAGGGGAAAATCAAAAAGAACATAAGATCTAATTTTTGCTTCACCTATAATTTCTTTTCATACTAGTTAACTTGCCTCTCTTTCATAGGGTACTAACAGTATCTGAGAAGCTGCAATCTTATTGGATTTTATCACAATAAATATTCATAGATTTTTAAAATACGTGCATCAATACAGGCAGGTTAAGGCATGTTTACTATATTGATCTTTGCAAAGGAAACATAAAAGCTTCTGATCAATATAAATGTAAAAGTTTTGGCTCAGATTTTTAGCATAACTAGATTTTCAGGCAATGACTCTGGGAAAAAAATGGAATAAGAATGAAGACCTTAATGGCTGCTGTTACAGTGCTCCTGATTTATTAAAAATAATCACAGAGCATTACTAGTAATGTCAAATCTCTAGCATTCCGATCTAGTGAAAGGAATTATCAGTGTCTAAAAGGTCTTTGTCAACTCTAACATCTATAAACATTTAAGTGGTATTGAACAGATTCCATAATCTGATCTGTTTTTAACTGTGGAAATCAATGCAATTATTAAGAAGCTGTTTGAATAATTCATGTTGTAAGAGAAAGCCTTCAGAGTAGCTATAATATGTTTGCATCTTAATGGTATTTTAAATAAAGTTGTGTCTTCCTACAATGCACATTTGGTAAGCAAGATCCATCAATCCCCATCCATCAGTTCAGAGGCAGCAATGTGAGAAAGCCTGACCGTTTCAGAGGAACAGCTGAGCTATCTGGCTCTGATAAATAAGGGAGTTAAGGGAAAATTTCTTCCCCCAATATCTCAGAGCAAGATAGTATCTGTCTTTTCCTTCACCCCACTGCCTTGTTGTTGCGGGTTGACATTCTATTGGAGATACCATTCAGTGATATCAAGGCAAGGTCATTTAGCCATGTGAACTGGACAAAATGCCTGTTCATCAGCTCCAACAAAAAGTATGTATTAAGTGCCAAATGGTTAGCTCTGGGTAGAGACACTTGTGCAAGTATAGTCCTCCCTCTCTTTGGAAGTTTTTAAACCCTTATATCACACATTTCCCTGACCTTGAAATCAGGGCAAAATCTAAGTAGTTAGCCTTCATAAAATGTTAAACTTCAGATCAATATCAAAGAACATGAGACTATTAGCAAAGACCTCAAAAGGTATCTCGTCTCAATCTCATCCAATAGTTGAACCACCTGCATGGCAATACCTCCAAGCTGTGAAGCCAGTCTATGCCAATCCTTTCTGTTCATAAAACTTGTGGCTGTCTTCTCCAGGACTGAATGATTGCTCTTCAGGCAATTATAACAGAAAGTTCTTCCTTACGCTGAACGCAAATCTGTCTCCCTACCCTTCCACCTATTTGTCTTAAGTAGCCTTTGGGGCCACTCAGTCAAGTATAACCCTCTTCCATCTGCTATCCACACTTGAAGGCAATGATTATGGTCTTTCAAGTTCCCTCTCCTCCAGGCTAAACACTCCCAGTTCCTTCACTTGGCTCATGTTCTATCAATGTCCATTACCATCAATAGAGGGGTCTACAATCACAAACTTTTGGAGACCTTGTATGTGGGAAAACCCACTAAGCATGACCATGACTAAAAATTATCTCTATTGTGAGAAACTGTTTCTATTATTAAACCATTTACCAAATCTGGGTTAGCGCCTTTTCTTTATTGCCTGGACACCCTCCATCACATACTCTATCCCTGAGGCTGCTTTTCCCTCAGGTCTCAGTGGTTCTCTTCCCTTAGCTTGGCCCATAAAGCTTTCCATGATCGGTCCTTGACTTTCCTTTCCAGTCCCATCCATAAACACTGCCCTCCACTTCCATTACCCCCTGGCCACACTAAACTGCTTCTCGAAAGTTCCAACCTTTCTTTCTCCCCTATGCCACTCTCCACTTGGGAAACTCTTCCTCCGCTTCTCACTAATGCTTACTAGGGGGAGGTATCCTGACAGCGGGCAGTGAGTACATTAATCAGTATAGATTAACTGCTATAAAAAATAACCTTCAAATTTTAGGGATTTAACACAATGAAAATTTATTTCTCATTTATATTACAGTCCAGTATTATTTGGGAGGGGGCATTGTTTAAAGGTGGGTGAGTGAACTGCACACAACCCTTCATGGACCCAGACTCCTTCTGTCTAATAATGAGGTCATACCTATCTCTGAATTCTTAACACTCAGCACCCTTAGGAAGTGTCTGCTGAATGAATGAATGCAAAATATTTTTTTAAATAGGGTAATCAGAACATAGGCTCTATTAAGTTTCATTTCATACCCAAAGTAACAAAATTTGATATCACAACCAGCCATGAAATGCCAACAAAGTTAGTTTTACTATGGCTTACTATCTTTATATCCTTTTATAATACTGTCAATTCTTATATTCTTTCTATAATACCAGCTCTAATACATTTTAGGGCGAAGAAATTTTTTAGAAAGTTGTGTTACCTTTTAAATAAAGTAAAATGGTGGAAATCGCTAAACCACTTGACTCTGATAGCCCTAACCCCAGTTTTTCACAGAGGTGGTTTCTTCTGTAGAGGTAGAAAGAATGCCTTCTTCCTCTGGATTAATTCAGTACAAACTGAGATATCATCATTAGGAAACTGAAAAAGCCGGAAAGGCTGTGTTCCTTTTCCAGTCTATAAATAAACAGGAAGACAAAGATAAAGACTAAAGTAGTTCCCAAGACAATATTTTGAAACTCAAGTTGACCTGCCTTAAATGCCTTACTGTGACCACTTTTTGTTAAGGGGGGAAAAAACAAAACAAAACAAAAAGAACTCTACTAAATGTCTAAAACTAGGGAAAAAAATTCATAATGTGTGCTTCTTTTCTTGATACTTTGTATTAACTGTTAAAGAAGTAGTCAGGATCCTTAAATTTATTTATGTCAAAACTAATTTAAACATTTGCTCTGTGGATATTGGTTGCTGTGTTCAAAATACCTGAGAGATTAACCTCCTGAAACAAGAGTATTCAAATTCTAGTGCCTTCACAGTTCTTATTACTTGATAAATAGAATAAAGAAGCAAAAAAAAAAAAAAAAGCAGCAGGTCCAAAATCAATCCAAAAATATATTTACTTTAAAATGTACAGCGCAACCTACATTTGAATTAAAATGTAAAAAATCAATAATTTACCTTTTTTACTAAATAAACCTCAGTTTCTTTATTGGTGATTTTCAAATCTATTTAAAGCCAATTCATCAGACAAAATATGAAAATGAAACTTTTAATACATTATCTTGAAAAATCACCTTTCTATAATCTCCACCTAATTCATTATTTTTTTAAATTATAAACCTTGAAAAGTTCAGTGAAAATCAGATACATAAAACCTGAGTAAAAGCAAACTCAAACCCTTAAAGGAAACTGCTCAGAGAATCTGAGCATCAACCTAGGCCAGGAGTCCCTGTTGTCTAGACCTGCATGAAGATGTGATCTAGTTCAAGGCCTAGAAAATCAGATCAGTTACGAGACTGCTCCATGGAAGAAAGGGAACTGAGAGGAAATGGAAAAAAAAAAAGATATACAGTTTGATCTAGAGGCACCTAAGCCCCAGGAAATTCCAAAGTTCTCATATCTCAAGGCCCCAGGGCTGTCATGGAGCCCAGCTAAGAAACAGCCCCTTTTCCAGTATAGGTGCTTTTACCAGGTCAGAGCATCACAGGCTTAGACTGACCTCACTACAAGAGTAGCGATCTTTAGTGTCAAGTGATTGGTTAACTGAGCACCGTACTATGTGCCACGTAATCACAGAGCTAAGCATTGGAGGGTACAGCCAGGAACAAGACATAGAACGTGCCCTCATGGGACATACAGTCTAATAGGCAAGATCTACATTTATCAAATGAGTACTAAAGTGATAAAAGTCTCCCAGGAGAAATTAGGAGCTATGAGATCATATTTAGGGGTTCCTAACTCGGTCGGGGGTGTGGAAAGCTTCCCTGAGGAAATAACTAGTGGTATTTATACTTGTTCAAGTCACTTAATCTGGCCATACCTTAGCATTTTCATTTGGAAAATGGGATAAAAATAGCACCTCCCATATAGAACTCTTGTGAGGATTAAAGTAGATAACAAATGAAAGCACTAACCACTGAATAG
This sequence comes from Balaenoptera musculus, assembly GCF_009873245.2. Lineage (NCBI taxonomy): Eukaryota > Metazoa > Chordata > Mammalia > Artiodactyla > Balaenopteridae > Balaenoptera > Balaenoptera musculus. Next base: position 42,782,752 of record NC_045791.1, read on the forward strand.
CATCTAAAAAGTGATCAATATATGTTTCTAAATTATAGCTATTATTATGATGCTCCTTATTAGTATTATTTGCCTGAAGGTGTAAGTTAACTCAGTCAAAGGGGGGAAGGGAGGACAGCAAGAGAAGCTATTCCAGACAGAGGAACAAATATATGCAAAAGCCCTGAGACCCAAAAGGCCCCTCTAGATGGATAGAATTAGCACCTGCAAAGAAAAAAGAAAAGAAAAGAAAAAAACAAACTAAGCCATCTCTACAGGGAAAGATCCTTCCAGATCATTTCCAAAAGCTCCCCTAAGAACATTTTCCCTTGACTCTGCTTTCCCTTCCAAAACCATGTTATAATCTTTGCTTTCTTTTTTTTTTTTATAACTTTCTGTATTTTCCAAATTCTATTAAGCACGTATTACTTTCATAATTTTTTTAAAAAGAAAGATTTTTAAAAGAGATCCCATCATTATTTTCCTTCCCCTTATAACCTAGCTTCTGCAAAGCCTGGTTATTATTCATTGTCCTCTTCGGTTCCTTCCTACGCACTCAGTAACACATTGCCATCACTCTATTAAAACAGCTCTCTTGGAAAGGTCTTCAGAAGGAACTCCAGCATTAAGTTTCTAAAACACAGATGTGCTCTCTCATTCACCTGCTTTAAACATTTCGTGGCCTCTTATGGTCTACAGAATAATATCCAAAACTCTTAGCAAAATTACTCCAATGATCCAGAACCTACACCCAATCTATCCTGCCGACGTCATTTCCTGCCACTCTCCTCCAATACTCACCCTTCTCCACACCCACTCCCAGCCACACAGAACCTCTCACAGCATGTACTTTGATGCCCCTCTGCCTTAGCACATTTTAGGTTTTCCACCAAGAATAGCCTTTCAACATTCTCCATCTAGAATCATTCTACAACTGCTTCCAAACTCAGTGAGCTTCAATGTCATCTCCTGTATGAAAGTTTCTTCCATCCGGTCCACCTCTCCCCCAAACACAAGCCCTTGGGAACGCTCCCCATATTGCCCTCCAGAGAGCTAGATAAATGTTTATCTCTCGGTTTATATTATGAGTTCCATTAACGTAGAAGCTACATCTAATTTACCTTTGCGTGCAGAAGCACCCAGCTTGTAACTCAATGAACGTTTGCGTCATTGCTACTCAAATTAAAATAATATTATAATGGTTTCTTTGAGGAAATCTCATGAGAGGTAGATTGTTTACAGCAAGCTAGAGGTAGAAAAGAAGCAAAGATGACACACGCAAACCATTTCAATTGTTTATCCTTCTCTTGCAATCTTACATATTTATCAATTCAGCTCACAGTTATCCAGGGCTCACTATCTGCCAGGTACCGGGCTAGGTACCATGTATACAGCTGTGAATAAAACAGAATCCTTGTCTTCGTGCGGCTTACAATCTACTTGTGAGATGGATGCTAAAGAAACACAAATAAATATACAATTACAGACTGTGATAAGTGCCATGAGGGAAAAGAGCAGGAGGCCATGTAAGACAGCAACTTTGAGGTTCTAATTTAAATCAGGGAACCAGGAAAGCCCTCTCTAAGAAGGTAACTGTGACAATGAGAAGTGAAGGCTTAGGAGGAATAAACCGCGTAAAGAATGGGAGAAAGAGAATTGCAAAAGGGGAAATGTCCTGGAAGGCTCTGAGACAGAAGGGAGCGTGGAGCATTTGAGAAAGTGAAGGATGGTAAGCCAGGAACCCAGTGAAGCAGGAGCACAGCGGGCCAGCCCCTCTAAGACGTGCTGGTTCCATCAAAGAGACCGTACTGTCTTCTAAGGGCACCCAAAAGCCATTAAAGATTTTGGGCAGTGTTGGGAGGGGTGGGTGGTAATGGATCAGATTTACATTTAAAAAAATACCACTCTGAAGTGAGGAATTAAAATTCCTTTAGGTAGAATTACTAGTGAGAAGGAAAAGTTCTCAGTTTATTTGATTTTCTAGTACATTTGGGATAATAGTTATTTGAACATCCAGCAAATATTATATTCATCAGTCAAATATTTGTCTCTGATCATCCTCAGAAGTTAAACCCAAGCCACCCCTGTAGCTCTTGTTTCTCTGAAAATATACTTCACGTATACGAAGTTACAGTACAGATCCTGGTTCCTGGAATGCCACACTGTACGTGCCAACAAATGTTTAATCAGAGCTATCTTTCCAAAGTGTTTAAAGCCTCTTGTCAAGATAAAGACTAGTATCTGATGTTGATTGAAACTCAATTTTTTCATTTTAACTTCAGTTGAAGACTTGGCCTTTTCTACCTAAGCTGCGGCTTTATGAATGGCATATAAGAAACAGTAAAGGCTGTTACTTTTGTTTGTTTAGAAATGTCACACTCCTTCTCTCTGTTGAGAACAAATTCACTCAAGTTACAGTTATGTCACAAAAAGGAGATAATGCACAGTATCATTTTTAGAATGTTCTTGTGACATTTTGTTAAACCAAAAGAAATACTACAACCAGAAAGAGGGAGAGGAAGGAAGAAGAGAAATATAGTTGCAGGATGAACAAAGACTAACAGGAACACACATGTGCACACTTCAATACATGGATTTTGGCTGGCAAGCCACAATGTCCCATGGGCACTACTTAGAGCTTGGGAAAGAAAACTATGAACATGCCTGGAGAGGACACCAAAGAAATATCCAACATCCAGCCAAGACAAGAAAAGAAAGAGATCACAGGGAAAATTATAACCAGCACACACAATGCAATATAAGCTCCTTTCCCAAGCTTTTAATGGGCAGTGATTTACCCAATATCAAAACAATGTTTGGAAAATCAATGAAAGAAAAGGGGGCTTCCCTGGTGGCGCAGTGGTTGGGAATCCGCCTGCCAGTGCAGGGGACACGGGTTCGAGCCCTGGTCTGGGATGATCCCGCGTGCCGCGGAGCGGCTGGGCCCGTGAGCCATAATTGCTGAGCCTGTGCGTCTGGAGCCTGTGCTCCGCATCAAGAGAGGCCACGACAGTGAGAGGCCCGCGCACCGCGATGAAGAGTGGCCCCCGCTTGCCACAACTAGGGGAAGCCCTCGCACAGAAACGAAGACCCAACACAGCCATAAATAAATAAAAATAAAGAAAAGGAAATCCAGACCAAGCAAAGGAGTAGAGAGCAACGACTTTCAGCTAATGTAAAAGAAGTGGGTCTTAATAGTTTCAGAAAAAGAATCTTGAAATGGTAAAATAGTAATTGTAACACTTATAGTAAGAACACCAATCATAAAAGCTAAGCTCTGTTTAGCACATACTTTGTGTTAGGTACTGTGCTAAGTGCTTTCCAGGGGTTATCTGATTTTAAACCTCTTACCAGCTGTATGTGGGTAGTAATTTTATTTCCATTTGAAAGATGAGGAAACTGTTGCTAAATCAGTATCACGAAGCCAAAATGTGAATGAGAGGTCACCTCCATCTGACTGGAGCTTTTTGCAAATGGATTCCAGGTAAGTTTTGGTGTTCCTTTTAATCTAGATAATTACGAGTTTAAATAAGATACACTATAGATTTTTATATTAACTCTTTTAATGAAAAATTTTCTAAGTAATATTTTAGATTTTCTGTCTTTCTTAAACACAATATCCTGAGCATCTCTACAGATAAAGTTCTCTTAATAATTCACCATATACTGAGCATAATCTGAACATTAGCTATCATGTTTTACCTTAATAGCAAACCTCAAGAGATACTAAAAAATGTAGGACTATTCATTTCTATACCAAATGGGAGCAGAAGCCTCTTTGAGTTGTTCCAGCTTTTTCTGTTCTGACTGTCTAGTCCCTCATTGCCAAGTTACCAACTCTAACGTTTAGCTGCCGTCAGGGTACTGAGCTCTAGCAGGAGTCTGCCTTTCGCACTCCCTCTCCACTAACTCAGCTGCTTCTTGCTTCTCCAACCTCCTCTGGAGCCTCCAACTGTCCTCCATGGGCTATTTTCTCAACAATAATAGAGATATTCGGCCAAACCAAGACAACTACACTTCCTTTCCAGCACCCCTCAGCTGGCCAGTTCCAAGGGACTTTGTGTAACTTAACAGAGGTTGAGAAGACTAACGATCCTGTGAATTGGTAGTAGTAGCCCCATTTTACAGAGAGGTAAACTGAGGCTAAGAAATATTATATGTTTATATTAGAAATATTAGGCTTTCACAGCAAATAAGTAACAGAGCTTTGATGTGAACATGGTCTTTCTTATTCCTAAGCTTCACTGCCACAAACAGGAGTGGGGGGGGGGGCGGGGAGCACAACATTTCTTGCAGCACCAATGGCCTCAAGAAATAGCCACAATTTGCTTTATGCCTTTAAGGTATGCTAAGTGTTGAATAATTTCACAAATACACGTTGAAATCATAAGACATGATTCAGAGCATAGACCAGAGATTGCTAAGTAGGCAACATACAACAGTTGATCAGCTAGCTGGGCAGTGCTACCTACGCATTAATCAGTGCCGGCCCGAATGTCACGCTTTGACACATCACGTGACTTCCTCAGTGATTTCCTGACACTTCTGGGTGCAACCCACCACTTTCGAGCAATTTATTGCATAAGAGCAAGACAACTTTGCAAAGAAATATAGGTTTCTCTAAGACACATTAAATATCTCTTAGAATAAAAACATTGTTAGCATTAATTTTTGCATATCATCACACTAAAGCTTTACTGATGACCATATTCAGACATCTTATTTGGATGCTATAAATGGCACTTATCTCTCCTATTTAGACCTAATTCTATTTCAGCCTGGTTGTCCCAATTCACTTATTTCTTTCACCAATATTTATTAAGTAGATACTCTGCTACAGATACTCTGTGCTACATATTATACTAGATGGCAGGGTAGAAGTGACTCTTTCTATAGTACATAACCCTGAATATTTACTTAGGTGCAGTGATTGTAATTGGATTAACGTGTACCTTCATTTACTCACAATGATCATTAAAATTGTCAGTATTTAAAAAGTGGATCAAGAAATTTTCCATTGAAGTTGTTTCACACATGAAATTACACTAAAGAACGTTTTCTTCCCGATTTACTAATATTTAAAGTTACCAGGGTCTTTACCCAAAGTGGAGAGGTCTTCACACGGCAACTACACCCCAAGAACTTCCTTAGAAGTAAGGAAGTAAGAACTGCTGGCCACATCTTGGGGTCCTGGGACTCAAAACACACAGACAGAGAGAAATCTCCAGAGAAATGTTTTAAGCACAAGGCCCATAATATACACTACATGCACAGCTGTGAAGAAAGGGATTCTTGGCTGGGGCAGATCTGTAAGTCTCATTCACTTTAGACTCACAAAGCCTTTATGTGCTGCTGTGACGCTTTTCTAACCACCAATCAGAGGCACACTGGCAAAAACTGTACCAGCTTACATAGTTCCTTAGAAATTCAGGCAGCACCTTTATGAGACTGCTTCAGAGACAAGACCTAATACCCACCATGTCTAATTGCTTTTGGATGCAATTACATTTTGAGATTGTTTGGCCTACAGTTGGTCTGCATTCATGTTCCAAACAATCCTGTTAATAGAGTGTCTATGGCACTTCAGATAGTTTCCATTCATGTAGATTCGAGCTTTCTTGGTCTTCTTTCTAACACTGGCATGTTTATTCCAATTTGCCATAAGTATCTACTCCTTCTTAGGGTTACAAAGTTGTTGTCTCCCTTAGAAAAAAAAAACTGTAGTGGGCTTCCCAAATACATGACATTTAATTTCATCTTAGAAAAGTAAACAGGACACCACTCAAAGTGCTGCCACTCTTCCTTGTTATAAGATTTCCATTTAAAATGCTTTCATTTGATCCTCCACGATCTTTGTAATAGTACAAATGCTTAAAAGATTAAATGCATTTGGGGGAAACTCTATATCCATAATTCTTAATGGCATATTTCAAATAACTGAAAATGATACATATACTGATCTTTAAAAATTTCAAACAGAAGTACGAACCAACATAAGCACTACATTTCTGACCTATTTTAAAACATTTTCCTCATTCTTCCACTCATTAATCATTATTAACCGTGGACCAACTTGTATATTATTTCACGTGTTATACGGTTAATCTTATTGCCTCAAGAGACCAGGGCATTTCATGACCAAAGTTCTCAATAAATAATTTATTCCACTTTTCCATTACTTTGAAAGTAAAGTTTCAGAAGAGTGCCTGATACTAATACTTGAAGCACAACAACTGACTTACTGGATAGATGAGATAAGGTCTAATGCACCCATCTTCTTTCTAAGAGACCCGTTCGTCAATATTGATTGAACCCAATGTGCACAGAAGCATATATTAGGAGAAAAGGTCTAAACACTATTTTACTTCAAGGCTAAGCTTGCTGAGCCATGGGAGAATTTATGCCTTTTCCTACACCAGCATCATTAACTGGGAAGAATCCTTACTTACAATCTAACAAACACACAATTAAATCCATTAACCTTGTAGATAAGTTAAAACAAATCTCTGGGCCCAAAGGAGGTAGAATCTCCCTGAAGCAGGTGATGACCCTACCCTGCCCCCAAAAGTTCCATCCTTGACCTGCGGCGAGGCAATCAAGGTGAAGGTCCTGCTTCTGGTCATCAATTTGGGGATGCATTGGCTTTTCTGTGGGGATAGAAGTTGAGGCCACTTAATGACTCTGAGAGGCACAAAGTGAGAGGGGTAGGAGGAGAAGGTGGTGACCAGATCTGGGGGCCTTCATCATTTAGCATGTCACCAGGAGGTAAGCGAATCAACAGCCAGGCTCCAGAAAGGACAACTCGCTGATAAGGACGCTGCAGTTCAGAGAGGCTGAGTCTCGGTTAAGGTCACTGGGGTTTGGCCACAGGTCACGGGCTGGTGAGGTTCCAGAAGAAGGAAGTCCCAGAGCTGCTGCTGCAAGAGCGCTCACTCCCCTTTCTAACACAGGTCATCAGACAACCCATTGCTTTTTCTGTATTCTTCTCTTTGGCTGTTTTGCTCCTTGAAGGCTGCCCTTGACTCACCTTATTCTCATTTTACTAATATGACAACCACACTGAGCGGGGGTGGGTTTCTCTCTGGTCCCTAAGCTCCCTGAGGAATGACCATCCCCCATCCCCCGTTCTGGTGACCATAGCTCTTCTATAGACACGCAGCACCCTCTTGTTCTTTGTTCTTCACCCAGTCTGCTACAATAAGAGTGAGATGAGCAATGAAGCTTAATATTATCCCTCTCAGAAGATGTGCTTTTTTTTTTTGAACCAAAGACAATGCTCTGACGGAAGGAACAAAGTGTAAATGGTGGCATTACAAACCTCAGAGAGAGGCAGGGTGGCTGTGGCCTCGTCTGCAGTTCTAGAACTTACTTCACTCAATTCAAGTATGTGTGGGGCAGGGTGTGACTTCCTGTCCCTTTCCTTTTACTTCTGTAAAGTCAGCACAGTGGTCGCTGAAGGGCCCGAGCCTGCACCTCCATCACCTCTGGAAGGAGAGCTCCTGTGGCTGGTGTGGCTTTATGAGAGCTCTGGGACCGTGGCAAGCGCACAGGGCCTCGAAGGCTACAGAAGACACCCTGCCCTAGTTCCCATCCATCACCGCCACTGCCCGCCCTCCTCCCTGAGTTATGACCTCTGTTTTCACTGCTCTATACTCCATTAGGTCCACACAAGTATTTGCCTACAGCAAATGACTCAGAAATTCTTCACAGATACACGTTTCCAGTAGAATATAATAGAAAGGGAGTCAGCAAAAGGAGAGAGTTTAATTTCCCTTGGACCTGCTGCTTATTTTCTTTTAGGCATTAGCCATGTAGCTGTTTGCTTAGCTGTGAAAGAATCCCTCAGGTTTATAGGCAGCTGAATGGAATCACCATTGTCATCTTCTTGATTTAATAAATTCAATCAATTTTCAGTTTTCTATGGCAACGGAAGGCAAGGAGCAGAGCAGATGACCCTGAACAACAGATAACACCAGTTAGTATTATTGTTTCAGCTATTACTATTGTTTTATGTGCTCTGCCCCCACCAATTTCCTTCCCCAGCTCTCTTCTGCTTAGCCCAATGGGCCCCAAACTTGGATGTGCACCAACTTCATCTGGGGGAGGGTATTCAAGTGGCCTGAAAGCATACTGTGTTTTGAGGAAAACCAATCTGTTCTGTGCCATTTATCACAATAACTGGCAAGCAGACACTAAAGAGTCTGTGCTTAAGACTTACTGAGTTCACAACGTGCTAAGTACTATATAGAAAAAACAAGCACATGACTCCTGCCCTCTACTCTTAGGCCTGCCTTTTGCCCAGGCATCTCAAGGTAGCCCTGAGGAGACCTTCTTTTAATCTAGAATTTAACATCTCACACCGGTCAGATGAGGGTAGGAGAGAAAGGGACAAAAGACAAAAGGCTGATTTTCTGATGGCAAGGGCAGTGAGCGGTACTCAGGAGGAAAACTTCACAACCAGGTGATTTTGGAGACTCTAGAACTGGGTAAGTGGAAATGATACTCTCAACAATAAGAATATTTGGCAAGAGAAATAGAGAATTTGGGTAAAAGGTAAAGAACATATTAACCGTGGTCATTTGCCAGATTTAGCAGGCCATTTCAACAGAAGAATGAGTACCTGAGATGAATAGAAGAGATTTGAGGTAAAGGCCATCTAACACTTGCTATTTATACATTAAAGGCAAAAGCATGGCAAGGAAATGGGCTCTTCCTGCAGAAATGAGAAGAAAACAGAACACACTGTCAGGGGCTGAGAGAAAAAAACCCTGATCCATAAAATTAGTCATAATGCTTTTTTTTTCTTTCTGACAAAACCAGGGTTTCATTTCTGCTAATAGTAGTTTCCACATAAAAGAGATGATATCTTTTCTAGAAAAAAGAGGTTCAAAAAGATGTTCAGATTGGTCAGGATGGTTAATCCAATCACTGTAAAAGCTGATTCTTACTCACTTAAGCTACTTAATCCAGAACCTCTCATTAGATACCTACTTTCATTTTATAATATGCCTCTCAAAAGACTCAGTTCAGGCTGCTACGAGACCGAGTGTTTAGGGCTGAAAAATGATTATTATGGAGTCTTTTCGGCTAGGATTGTCATGGGAAGTGGGGAGGGGGTTAGTCACCACCCCTTTGAGAATGAGATGCACTTCAGTGTGGTTCAACAGAAACCTTCAATGAAGGGCAACCAAAGGGTTTTTAACTTAATGTCTCCTATTTTATTCCATTGCTATTCCCTTTTCTCATTCACAAGGGTTTTGTTTACTATGTTGTCTTCCTTCTCCTCTAAGGTTATGAAAAAGAATTTGAATTTTGCGAAATTAAGTAACAGTTAAGCCATCTACCGTGAACTTTAAAAAAACCCATTTTGCATATTTTACTAAATACTAAAGCCTGTTTGAAAGAATATGGAGGAAAGGTACTCTCCTGCACACTGGTGTCAGGATAAATTAAGACAGCCCTTTCAGAGAGCACAGGACCCACCAAGACCTCCCACTCCCCTGCCAGAAACAGGCCTCAGAGGAGCTCCCACACATGCGCACATAGGGACCCACAGAGAGATATTTGTGGAGACATTTCCAGAACAGTGAAAAAACCTGCAACAATCTAAATATGCATCAAAAAGTGAGTAGACAAATTACAGTATAAGACAGAAAACTACTAAGCAATAAAATGAATAAAACTGATCTATATGTAATCAACATGGACAGTCCTCATAAATGTAACCTGTGAATGAACAAAACTGCAGAATGATACGCTATCATACACATAGTATGATATCAAAAATGCAAATGTAAAAACACAAAATAATCCTCTACTATACATTGTTTTATTAATACACATAAATGTAGGAGAAGTATAAGGACACGAACATGAAGAATAGTCTCAATATTCATGGTGAGAGGTGCCTCTGAGAAAGGAGTGAAGGCACTATTTTATTTCTTCGATTAAGAAGAAAAAAGGAGGTAAAGCATATGTGGCAAATGTTAATAACTATTAATACTTTAAGGTAGATATACAGGTTCTTATTCTCTGAAGCTTTCTGGAGGTTGATTTTTTAAAATAGTATAGCTTTAAATACCTTTTATTTAAAAGTCATACAGGTTCTCTAAAATCATTCAATTGCCCATATACTCATGCATTCAACAAATATTTGTTGAACGTGTCATTAATTATGGGATATGAAGACTAAGAAAAGATCCTTGCCCTTGTAAGGCCCACATGAATGGACTAATCCTGTTTAATAGGAATTGTGTCACATTCCACAACGTAGATTGCTATATACAATAAGGAAGGATCTCCATGAGGTTTGAATTTTCCCAAGAGTAACTGCAATGTACTTATTTACAGAATAGCATAGTACTACAGTTCCACATATATAATTGTCAATATTTATCTTTAACTATATTCTGGCCAAGAGTTTTTCAAAGGGCATTGAAGCAAATGAGTTTTGAAGATGTTCCAAAGTTGAGTTATTATCAGACAGACAATCATAATGACAAAAAGACAAATAAGTTAATCTTTCTTTCTCCAAAGAGACATATTAATTGGCCAGCCTGTCACTACTAATGACAACAATACGTGATGCAGTAAAACTTGACTTTGGCAGAGTCATTGCAACACTACAACAGCACGTCCAACATTTTATGACTCAACTCTGTAGAAATTCAAAACTCAAAGTCTTGTCTCTCCTGTTTTTCTCTAAGGTAGCTGTGTAGTCTTTGCATAACAAACATACATCACCACCTACACTGAAAAAAATCAGGTCCCAATATTGTAGCCTAACTCCAACATTATTACTCCTGCCAAACTCAATACTACATTTTTCATTCAACCTTTTTTATTTGATAAAGATGAGAAAGGTACCACTTTTTCAGTCATCACCTGTCAGCCCTCACGCCTGTGGTCAGGCGACCCTATTATTTGCTTTCAAAGAGGGACCAGGTCTAAGGGTGAGAAAAAGTCTGATACTAACCAATCATAGCCAGTATCAGAAATAAGGAATCCCGGGCTTCCCTGGTGGCGCAGTGGTTGAGAATCTGCCTGCCAATGCAGGGGACACGGGTTCGAACCCTGGTCTGGGAAGATCCCACGTGCCGCGGAGCAGCTGGGCCCGTGAGCCACAATTACTGAGCCTGCGCGTCTGGAGCCTGTGCTCCGCAACAAGAGAGGCCGCAATAGTGAGAGGCCCGCGCACCGCGATGAAGAGTGGCCCCCACCCACCGCAACTGGAGAAAGCCCTCGCACAGAAACGAAGACCCAACACAGCCATAAATAAATAAATAAACAAATACTTTAAAAAAAAAAAAAAGAAAGAAAAGAAATAAGGAATCCCAGCAAGAAATTATTAAAGCAGGCTTGCCTCAGGAACCAAGTGTGAGGACTGTGGGACAGAATTCTCTCCTCTCTCTATTGCCTTCTCCTCATCAAAGTTCACGGTAGAACCCATCAGATTAGAAGCCTAGTTCAGATTACCCAAGTTATGCTTGGGTCTGATCAAGCGGTGGGAAACAAGAGGACAGAAAATAAATTAGGCCTTGGTAGGGCTACAGGTATGTGTACACACACACACACACACACACACTCCTGAATTTCAGTCTTTACATAGTAATTATGAATGTCATCTAGCTTCCATAAAACCTCCCTCTCTGGGTAATTCTCACACTTATCAGAAAAGTCTGTGTTAGCCTAAAGCGTATTCATGTATTATTATCATATGGTACATACACACTCAAAGTGCTTTGATTATAATCTCATTGCAATTTATTGCCATCCCCAGTGAGTTACATTATGTCTGTCAATCATACCTTTAAAAATAAAAGTTTCTAAAATCATTTTCTTTTACGACATTAAATTCACTCAATAAATTATGCAGTAGTAAGTTATAGAGAGTCTCAGAATATAACTGAATGGAAATATAAAATATTATTTGCTTTCAATTGATGCTTTGCCAAATCCTAAAGAGTAAAAACTCTAAATTAGATATCTATCTGAAAAATGAGACACCAAAGCAGATATCAGACTAATTTTTAGATTTTTAAATTTGAGAATTAGATTAGCGAGCCCTCAGTTTTATTTTTATCTGAGGTAAAAGCACTCATTTCTCATATGGTAGCACAGTAACCAAAATCTAACATGTATGCAACACACACACACAAAACAAAAGCCCAAATTTCAAGCTTCAGGGCCAACACCTATGATATAGTCAGATGCAGCACCTGCTTTAGTGGAATTCTATATGTGTATTCAATCTCTATTGTGAAAAAATCACTTCAGTGAGCCTAAGAGAAATTTAAAAAACAAAACAAAACAAAAAAACCTACATGAAGCTCTGCCCTCAAATGAAAAGATGAAGTAGAGTGAAAATAGTTTGGCTTTGAAGTCTAACGCAGGTTTCAAATCCTGGCTCAACTCCTTACCTACTGCATGGCCTCAGGCAGGTACTTCACCCCTGTGAACCTCAGTCTTCTCTTACGTAAAATGGGATAATAATAATTATCTTCCACAGGTTGTTGTCAGGATTAAAGAAAATAATTTCATAGAGTACCTGACAATAGCAGGCAATAAATAAATATTAATTCTCTTCCTCCTGTCTCTTTTCCCAAAGAGGAAGAGAATCACCTGGGACAGAAGCATTAAGAAAGTGTTGGCAACACTCATGAAGGAGAGAAATGAATAGTCTGTTGACAAGTGGAGATTACAATTTGGGAGGGCATTCTACTCTGCACATGTGATAGCAAAAAAATGGGCAAGGATCAATTGCTATGAGAAATGCAAAAGGATGCAACTGACCAGTAAATTTGTAAAGTGGAAACTTAGCCATAAAGGAAAAGAAAGAGTATGTAGTCAGAACTAATGAGAAGAATGAGGGCTTTTGATTAAATACCTCTTGGACTCTGGACTGTATCACTTGAGTGCCACCTGCAAGGAACCATGATGAAGTACAGTGGGACTTTGTTTCCCAAAGCCCAAAGAGGCTTCGCAGAATTAACACTAAGACGTTAATTGTCATCCACATTGGCTCATACCTTCAGATCCAAGAGGGTATCGTAACCATCTTCTACACAAAATAAGCTTTCTGGCCCCAGTGGCAGCCAATCAGCATAACCTCTGTCTGGGCTTTCAAGTGCCATGGACCAGCTGGATAACTGCAACCTGAACAAATACTGTATTTCATGAAACCTAAGATGCCACCAACAACAAGATACACCATTATTCCACGTACCACTTCAAAATAAAAAATGAGGAATCTGATAGAAGAACTCTGTAGAAAATGGGGAGAGCAAGGGGGGTCCCATCATCTGGAGTAGGGCAAACAAGAGATAAACTTACTGCACTGAAAGACACAGCAAGGAAATGTGCATGTCTCAAGCTCATGACTGGCTGAAGAGAAGAAAAAAAAAAATCTCCTCCAAGAATTGGAAGTACCAGCTGGTACGATATCCACACAACCAGTGTGGCACAACAAAACCTCAAGCAGATTTAATTTCAAGTGGGCTCAGATTGGTAGTGTCCCCAGGTGGCTATCACAAGTAAACCCAAATCCACAAATCCCCTCCAGAAGAACAGGACTTTCACCCAGGCTGGCAACCCCTCAAACATGCCACCAACCAGACAATGCACTCTGATTTCAGGGAAGGTTAAGTATTGGGGGGAAATGTGTACACTTGGAATTAAGGAAACGCAGTAGCTGTTTTCTTAAAAAGAATAAGATGATATTATATATGGATCTGGGTCACTCAACAAGTATTTATTCGTATGTGTCCACTATATGTATAACAGAGGTTTCAAAGCAATTTGAAGGCACGACCCATGCTTGCAAGCAGCTTACTAACAGTCTCTCTGGGAACATAGATTCGTGTTTCTATCTGATTTACTTTTGGATTGTTTTGCCAAAATGGTTAGAGTGCTATCCCAAAATGGTTAGAGGAGTAAATGCACAGGTCCCCCCCCCCCTTCTTGGGTCTGTTATTTTATGGTCTGGCATTGAAAGGTTGTCTTTAGTCTGCTTTTTTGCCATACACCTGAAACACTGTAAATCAACTATACTTCAATAAAAAACAAACAAACAAATAAATAGCTTTAATAGAAGTAAGCTTATTTTCATTCCTCCAATTTCAACAAAAAACATATAAACTACTTTCTGATAACTTTGATTAGCTCTCATTCAAAATAACATTATTATGTACAGCATGTGGGACATGCAATTTTGATCATTTGGTTAAAATATATAGCATAAGTAAATATGATTAACTTCTTTTTTATCTATAAATTTATTTTATTTATTTATTTTTGGCTGTGTTGGGTCTTCGTTGCTGCGCGTGGGCTTTCTCTAGTTGTGGTCAGCAGGGGCTACTCTTCGTTGCGGTGCGTGGGCTTCTCATTGCGGTGGCTTCTCTTGTTGCGGAGCACGGGCTCTAGGTGCACGGGCTTCAGTAGTTGTGGCACGTGGGCTCTAGAGCTCAGGCTCAGTAACTACGGCGCACGGGCTTAGTTGCTCCGTAGCATGTGGGATCTTCCCGGACCAGGGCTCGAACCCGTGTCCCCTGCATTGGCAGGTGGATTCTTAACCACTGCGCCACCAGGGAAGTCCGCTGTGGCACATTAACTTCTATCTTGGGCAGGAAAGTTGGAGGGAATTTTATCCTTAAGCCTTTTTTAAAAAACTGTAAGAAATCATTGAAGCAACTTTTACTCATTAATTCAGCTTTGAACAGTGAACACCTAATTTACTGACCACGAGAAATTTGAACTCTTGCATGAAAAGAGGTAGCAGGGCTAGCTTAGTAACAGCCCACTGAAAAAATTATTTGTTAGCATTAGTTCTGCCCTTACCCATGATACAGTCAGTATTTACCTGTGTTGGGATTATTACATGTATACATGCCAAAACCAGACCCAGGGGACCCTTAAACAAAAAGTCTCTGTTTGATGCCACTTCATGGGAAATGTTCTGTTACCATCACCTGAAGGAACACAGGTTTCTCCTCCTAAGACAAAACCACTTGATTTCATGCCTTTATACTCTTCTTACAATGCCCTCAGTCCCCACTCTGAAGTACCACATGTCCAGAAAGTCATTTAAAATAGACAAAATGATTGACTTGGTAACTGTTTACAAGCAAACGTTAAAGAGAATCTCAGGGTATAAACTACATACAAATTAGACATATTACAGGTACACACTCTCAAATTCCACGTGGCCTGGCTCATGTTTACACATTAGATCATTCCTTTTTTTTTAAATTGAAGTATAGTTGATTTACAATGCTTCAGGTGTACAGCAAAGTGATTCAGTTATACTTATATATTTTTTTTCAGATTCTTTTTCATTACAGGTTATTACAAGATACTGAATATACTTCGCTGCGCTATACAATAGGTCCTTGTTGTTTATCTATTTATATATTGTAATGTGTATCTGTTAATCCCAAATCCCACCCCCCGACACCGCTTTTCCCTTTGGTAACCATAAGTTTGTTTTCTAAGTCTGTGAGTCTATGTCTCTTTTGTAAATAAGTTCATTTGTATCATTTTTTTAAGATTCCACATATAGTGATATCTACAGAGATAGATCATTCTTCCATAGCATTTTCAGTCTCTTTTCCAAATCTACCTTCATTCTCAACCTTAACTCAAACCAGAATCCTCTCTGTCCGCCTCCCTGGATGTGAAAAAACCAGAGGTTCTTGCCTGGGTCTGATTCTCATCCCCTGGGTCCTTGCTCCCACCATAGCCCTGACTCCGGGCTTCCCTGGACTCTGCCCATGCAAGTTATGTGGCCCCTGATGGCTACTCAGGGCTTTGGGGCCCCAGGGACGTCCAGCATCTTCTAAACTCATCATTTCTCTAGTAGTTTTCAGCTTCTTCCAGGTTGGACAACCCTCCACCAGAATCACTATCCAAAGCTTTCTAATTGCCCACATTGGTACCCACCTTCCCACGGGGTGTTTTTCTTCAGGGAGCCACTAATCTCAGCATTTATATCTGGCCCTTCTGATTTCTCTCAGGACCTTATTGGTATCCCTATAACTAACTCTCACTCAAGCCACAGGATTATGCAAACAACTCAGAAATTATTCTTGGGAAGCATCAAGAGAGTTGTCACAAGATATATAATTATAGGAGATACACATTCTGTAATGTAACTCCACAAGTGAGTAAAAGAGAGATTTCAAAAAATAGAATAAAGTTAAGGAGACAAAAAGCTGACCTCGTAGTGAATAGATAAAACAATGAAGGGGGCGGGGCTATACATTTCTGAAAGGCAGAGTGAGACAAGATTCTTAATAAAAGATGCTCAGGCTGCATCGGCAGCCTCCTAATGCAGATAACTATGATTTTCACTGAGTGCAGTGCTCCAGAGCCAAGACGATAAAACTGCACATAATTATTTTTAAATCCATGAGGCTGTTGTGCGGGTGTAGATGTAAAAGAAAAACAAATCCAAGCTGGTATTCTGCTTGGAATAGCTCCACATCACACTCCCCAAATATTATTCTGTTCACCCAATTTATTTTTACTTTCTAGCATATGTTAATTAACTATATTATAGATTTTTTTCAATTGTCAGTATAAAACAGTGACATCATTCATTTCCCACAGGGCCTAGTACATGGGTGTTTTCTTGATTATATGAAAAGAGACAATATTTATAGATTAAATTTGTTCTATTTATCAAGCACACCAATTTGTTGTTCTCTTCCCATTTTTCTGTTGTTTAATATGAGGCCCATTCATACTTAACTATATATTCTATTTTAACAATTGTGATTTGCATACACATAAACTTCTTGGAACAGTGCCTGGCATATAGTAAATATTCAAAAAATGTTAGCTGTAATCATTAGCATTATTATTTTTGTTATTGTTGTTCAAAACAATTTACCTTACTGCAATGCAGTCTCTCATCGCCTACACCTGCAGCTGTGCAGGATGAATTTACATAGTACTTGAGTCTTATAAAGTGGGATTCCAAATTCAAATAATTAAGGAAAAAACGTAGAATCACTTTGCCTAGGTGTCTTTTGTACATATCACAGGCACATTTGATTTTGCACTTAAATATTTTTGTGGTCAGTAGTGAAAAGAACTGTTTAACACTGAAAGAATATTTGAAAGAATATAGACAGTACCTTCGTTAGGTACTGTCTATATTCTTAGTTAGGGGTTTTCAAGAAATCTCTGACACAGTAGCCACAGAATCCACTTTAAAATATATTCAGAAAAAGCTTTATTATGCTTAGAGTTCCCCTCACTTCCAACCCCTTTGTTTTGCATCTGCTGGATAAATTTCCCTGAAATGTTGCTGTTTCTCAGCTTAAAACCTATAATCGCTCCCTACTGCCCAAAGGATAAAGCAAGAACTTTTCATCCGCCTTGTCTTCCTACATGGATGCTAGGCTCTCTGCACTGCTCCTCTAGACCACCCCAAACGTACCAACGCTATTCTACCACTGACACCGCTGATCATCACCATGCTATCAAAGCTGAGCACAGATGTTGCCCCATCCACACAGATGTTTCTGATTTATCCTGAAGTGAAGTGAAGTCTATTTCTCCACCTTCCCATAGACCACTCTCCTCATACCATCCACAGCCCTCAACTCAAATTGTGAATGGCTATTAATTACATACTATTTCCCCTAGTTGTATTGTACTCTCTCCAAGAGTGGGGATATGTCTTCTGACCTGTGAATCCTCCATAGGCCTGGGTAAGAGTATTTGTGCAATGAACATTAGAGTGGAAGGAAATGTAACAAGAAACCAACATGAGAATCATGACATAATTCTTTTAAGTTCTAAGAATGGTCTCTCTCAGACTCATGTCCCGCTTAACTTAACATTTTTATATAAAATTTGAAAGAAGTGGTACGCATTGAAATGCCACATCTGCATATACCACTCTTTCCTGTCATCACGACACATACTGTGCTGATGAGGCTGAGAAAATGGGAAAGTGAGTCAAAAAGGTGACAGATGATCTTCAATATCCATGAGTAAGACTAACACAGCCCACTAAACTACCAGCTACAACTGGAACGGTGTCCGGGAGTCATTTTGGACCACCTGAAAGGTGGCAGCCCAACATGAACCACAACCCCAAAGAGCAATGAACATTGGGCATGGCGAGTTATTTAATGGAAATATAATCGAAAATCTAATGTTACTATGCACAAAATTCAAGTGCATTAGGTTACTCTGTGAAGTTGTAATTATTGCCCTTCCAAACAACTAAACTAAATTATCAACTAGAATGATTCAAAGAAAAGAAATATAAAATTAGGATTCTTCGTTCTGGAAAAATATTAATTTGAAAGAGATATTTTTAAAGTTTATAAAATCAAAACCAAACTTAGTCCTGAAATTATGAAAAGAAAGGAATAGAGGAAACATTTGAAATGTGTATTTTCTTGAAAAAAAAAAAAAGGAATCCAGTAGTACTGCACAAATGTATGTGGATCCTATTGCTCTGAATGTCCTTAAACACATAAACGGGTGCAAGAACAGTCTAGTCATACAGATGATCGATTCACTGGTTATTTAAAGGATACTTGGGGCATCTGGTTGACCCTGTCCAAATAGGGTCAAAACCATGTTTGGGAAATCCTTAGTCTAATTCAATATAATCTTTCAGTTATTCTAATTAAAAGTGGAGGCCCACCAGGTATTTAGAGAAGTGGAGAGAAGGATTCATGCTACAAACGAAAGTAAAGGACAAAAAGTGGTCTGTATTGAAGGTTCTAAACTACAAATTTCAGGCCAGGATTAGGGAGAGGCAAACATTTCATTTTTTACTGAAAAAATCATATTTCAGATAACCTTTTATGTTCTGAGGTGCTTTAACACTCAGTCATTCAAATATCTGCAAACTTTTCATATACAAGGTGACAGTCCTTTTTTTTTTGGCCATTTAACAGGTCAACTTTCTGTCAAGCAGTTCAAACCTCTCTGGAAACATGCTTAACAAATTCCCAAATTTTAGACAACAGACTAGAAAACAGAGGCAAAAACAGCTGGAGTCATTGGCTCCAGTGATCTAAACTGAGCTCAAATCTTCCTCTTGATATTAAGTCATGTGATTACAGCTATGCTTTATTTTGGCCTCAATGTAAACTAATTTTCGGAATTATAAAGCCAAACACATCCCTGGGAAGCCTATAGGAAAAAAATACTACAGGGAAAATCCAATACATGTATTAAAAATATATATTTATATAACTGAAAGACAGAACTATAAATCAATCTCTTAAATATTTCCACTTTCCAAAAACAAGAAATTGCTTCAGTTGTGTATCTTTCCCTCTTGTGGTTGCACTGAAGGATCAACCCTTCTGGTCTAGCTGTAACTATTAAATTGACCTAATCTAACTTCAAGGAAACATGATGTGGATTTAACACAGCCTACGTTTGGTTTCATTTTAATCTATGATATTCTGTTGCCTCTTTACCTTTGTTATTTTTGATAAATGTCTGAAAGTGGGAACCAGGAAGTGCATTTTATATTAATTTCTAGTGTAAAAGTATCTTCAAACAAATAAATTCACTTTGTAATAAATTTAAACACAATCTGCCTTGTTTATAGAAGCTTACATAAAAGTCCAAAGACCTGAGTACTTAGGCTCAGTTGCAAACAAAATAAAAGTATGACATTCTTTGACAAAGAAATAATTCTCATTCGGTGATCCCTTTATTATTGCTATCTTTAGTTTCCATGCGGGTTTATGTGAATAAAATAAAATAAAATCCTACATGCACTTAGACAGAATTACAAATGAATGTTCTCTACTCCTGTTTATGTTAAGAGTTCCAAGAATGACTATCATGTGAGCATAATGGCGGTCTTTTAGCAGTGCTGACATAAAAGGGCCGTTCCACTGTGTTGTTTAATTGTATATATTCCAATGCTAGGCAACTCTCCAAACCTTACTGTAAACATTGTATAAGGTCTGTAAGTTCAGCAAAATAATGGAGTTCAGGCTTTTTACAGTTAATTCCAAGTGACAGTTGACTTCTTTTTAGGATTTGATATATTGTTTGCCATGATTAGTGCAGATTGCTTTGTCACATAAAACAAGCTAACATTTGGAAACTCAGCCTAATGTTATGCTCTAAGGGTGTCATTTTTCTCCCCACGAAACTGACTTGGGGCAGTATTTTGTTTTCCAGGTCTATAGAAAAAGGTAATCTATTACAGTTTGTTGGGCTAAGGTTGGAGATATAGAAATATATAATCAATAGTTATACTGAACAGTTATTAAGTATACTGTTTATTGTGTTATAGCAATGGAGAGATTTTGTTAGTTTGATAGAAATTATACTTCAAAAGAATTTCTAGTCAAAATTCCTGTTTTTGTCCACTCAAAGTAGACACGAGTTTCTGTGCAATGATTACGGAGGAAGGAAAGGCAGAGAAACAGAATAAAAGGTAGTACATTCCTACCCTTGAGTTTTATAAGAATGAGACTCATTTACTGTTCAAAGGACATTGTTTATACATTCCAGACTTCCATCTTATAATTGCTCCAGGATTTGTAAAAAGGAAATCTCAGCAGGGCAGCAAAATTTATTCAAAGCAATAGCTGCACATAATTGGTATAAAATACCAGAAACAGTCTGCTCTGAAAACTCCTTTCTCAGCAATACAGATTTCTACCCCTTCAACTCTCTTTCTATATTCAAATAAAGTTTGACTTCTCTTCCATTACGTAAATCTTTCCTTCCCCTACCCAGATAATATTTTTAAAAGGTCCCATGAAGAATTTTCAATGCAAATGATGTGAGAAACTTTTTTGATGCCCCTTTGGTTTTATTAGTGTTTACCTGGTTACTATGGCAACAGATAAGTAGGCAGAACTCATGTTGTGGAAGAAAGCTGGTTTTATCTTTTATAATTTCCCAAAATATTATGAGTCAATTATGTGTTTTATCACACATAAAAGTGAGTTAAAATTTCATTGCTGTGTTAGTATCATCTCAAGAACTCAATTAAAGGAATAAAAAAAGGAAGCTTAAGTATGGATGTTATTATACAAACTTGAAAAATACATTAAAGGAAGGTGAGTCACAAAGTGTGATATATCCCATACATTAAACCACACCTTTCTTCAGCACATACCATATCATTGGTCTATAGTGTTTGTTGGGTTTCTGACAAAATTCCTTCAAAAATGAAATGGAAAGGGGCCAAATAACTGCATTTTCCTATTTAAAGTGCCGTTTCATTTTAAAAGTTACTTCAGCAACTTCTTTTTGTATATTGATGAACAAGCTTACAGTAGCTATGCTAATTTAATACCACTTTACAATGCCATTTGATAGGATTTTAGCAGATGTTTCCTTACTGACACAAACAAGAATTTGTGGATGATTTTGTTGCTCTTTTTAGAAGAGAAAAAAAAATCTCCATGAAACTGGAAACATCACCTCTCAATATTAGGGACTGAAAAATGTTCTTCAGTGCTGATAGTTGTACAACAATGTGAATGTACTTAGTGCCACGGAATTATATACTTAAAAATAGTTAAAATGGTAAATTTTATGTTATGTATATGTTACCACAATAAACAAAACAAAAACATTCTTGAGTTTGTACAGCAAGAGTCATTTTTAAAATCTGCCATAATGACCTTAGACCTTGTTCACTTTAAAAGGCACAGTCTCATATATAATTCTTATGGTCTACTAAAGACCAATCAAATAAAGCACAATGTGGAAAAGGCAGGCGAAAGGTAGGCTTGAACAGAATAAGAATAATCAGAAACCAAATATCCATGAACTTAATGCCCTGAAAAATATTTTCAGTTGCATTACAGGTAATATGTCATATCCATGATGTAATCATCTGTTTTTCCTTATGGAATAATTATGAACTTCAAGTGATTGTTTTTTCAGATTCTGGACTTAGTGTAATGCAGATTTCTAAAGACAGGCTAAAAAGAAGAAAACTTTATAAAAATGGCCAAGAGAAATCTCAGATTTTATCATAAAGCTGAATATATATTATATATTATATGTATATAATATGTTATATATATACAGTAAACCCAAGAAAATAAACAAAAAATGAAGACTCTAAATATCAAGATCTTAAAGAGAAGATATATACACCTTTAATATATCATTATTAATGATAAAATATAAATGATAAAATATGATAAATATCATATTTTCTTCTAGCTGGGTACATACTAGACTTCCTAGCTTCATTCTTTGAATATCTTCTTTGTAACCAATTGCCTAAGAATGGAAGCAACTAGTATGGTACAGAATATCTACATTATGGAAATAAATGTATTGTTTTTTAATTGAAGTAGACTTTTTAATGATGAGAAACCTGGACACAATGGTCTATTTTTAAACATAACTCAGTCTAAATAAACATAACCTATATCTGTAAAGCATATCCTATATAACATAAAAGGGTTTTTGCATCTTTTGCTTTACTTTTACTAGCCAAAAAGCTTTAGGACCAACTCCATCTTGGGTGTTTTTGATTTTTTTCCCTTTACATTCTGGTCTCCAGTATTTGCAGGGTTCCTATACATGGAGACTAGCAATCTGAAAATCTGTAAATGCAGGATCCAACTTCTTACTTCAAAATGGATTTCACACAAAGATTAAATCAGGTAGCCCATACTTCCTTAAGAATTTACTAGAGCTGTATTGCCCAATATGAGAGCCACTAGCCACATGTGGCTAAACCTTTTTAGTGTCTTAGTCACACAAGCCACATTTTAAGTGCTTAATAGTCTCCACAGGGCCAGTGGACACTGCATCAGCCAGTGCAGATATAGAACATTCCCATAATTGTGGAAAGTTCTACTGGACAGAGCTGCACTAAAGGATTGCTTTAAAGAGCAATCTTCCCAAATTTACTTGAAATGAGGTGCTTTGGATTACTTTACAATGCCACTTCAAAGTATTTAATGTCAACACTAGTTTGGTTGTTTTCAATATCTATCTATTGTGTAAAGCAAGGTACAACTCCACTAGCAGACAATTTTCTTAGAAAGTTATCTGCTATTGATAGCAACAGGCCTGGCAAAATGTTTTGCACATAGTAGGCACTCTACTAAATACTGCTTAGCTCATTCAAGGAATAATACAGATTTTTAAGAAGGCAATAAGTAGCACTGTTAATTGAAGGAAAAAGAAAACTATTCATTAAGAAAAGTAGTAAGCAGCCATTTATTTATTTGACAAATATTTACTGATCCCCATTCCTCCATTTGCCTCTCCACCTTCTCCACCCTATTCTGTGCCCTGAGAAGCTGACCCATAATGCCCTGCATCAGAGGGACCCTCCTCCCTCTGGCTTCCTACGGATTCCAGTTGGAGGCACTCGCAGGAGATCCAAAAATGGGAGGGAAGTGAGGGATGTCTGCCCAACCTAGGTTGGCCTTGGCCCTCAGCTAAGGTCACTGCTCCTCTCAGGCAGCCCTCTTCGCAGGGCTCCCCTTCTAGCTTCTGGGAACTGCTCCCACCTCTAGCCCTTCAGACCCTGTGTAGTAAAAATACCCATCTTTTGCTGGCCTCAGAACATGTCATTATCCCTTTGTGGTTTCCCTAAGTCCTGCCAACACATTTGTAAATATCCTTGTTTATTAAACATCCCTTGAATACCGAGTTTGAGTATGCAATATGTTTCCTGTCAAAACCCTGACAACTATAATCACAAACCCTTCCAGACACAGTTCTAGGCCCTTAGAGACCTCCAGCTAATCCTAAAAAACATCGTTCTTAGAAATGTAGCCCTTTTAAAATATTTAATTGCTTTTCAATAATATGCCCCATCCATATGTTATTCAAAAACTTACAAGTAAAATTTTCATTTTAATGGACCTCTCATTTCTTTTTTTTTTAAATTTATTTATTTAATTTATTTATTATTTTTGGCTGCACTGGGTCTTCGTTGCTGTGTGTGGGCTTTCTCTAGTTGCGGCGAGGGGGGGCTACTCTTCTTTGTGGTGCGTGGGCTTCTCATTGCAGTGGCTTCTCTTGTTGCAGATCAAGGGCCCTAGGCGCACGGGCTTCAGTAGTTGTGGCTCACGGGCTTCAACAGTTGTGGCTCGCAGGCTCTAGAGTGCAGGCTCAGTAGTTGTGGCGCACGGGCATGTGGGATCTTCCCGGACCAAGACTCGAACCCGTGTCCCCTGCATTGGCAGGCAGATTCTTAACCACTGTGCCACCAGGGAAGTCCGGGCCTCTCATTTCTATACACATTACATTTGTTATATTTAACTTGAATATTTTGTTTTTGTACTTCATGAAATGCTGATATGACAATGACAAACTAGCTTAATAGTAGTGATGGCCTTCTAGGCACAAACAAGGAGTCTAATAGTAAAGCTACAGATTGAGAAAATTATTTAGGTAATTTAGACTAAAAACCCGTTTTTATCGTAATCATGTGTGTATTTTAAGCATTAGCATTCCACCCCTAAAGAATTCTGGCTGTGCTTCATACTTCTCTTTATCATATTAGTAAACAATAGACATGGATTCAATTTAATAAACATTTATTTAACTACCTACTATGTGCAGAGCATTGTAATAGGCACAAAAAATGAACAAGGCATATTTCTTGTCTTAAGAATCTTACATTCTTATAAAGGAGATAAGATACACACAAATTACTGTTAACAAAATGATATATTAAACTGTTACTAAATTCAGTTTAAATCACATAAAACTTCATGCTATGCTTTTTCTTTCCTGATATTCTGACTTGTTCCATCTTATCTCCCAACATGTAAATTATATTACATTATAATGAAATTTATTACATATAGTCTAAATGAAATTCCACCTAGTGAAAGTTAACATATAATAAGGAATGAGGAAAGATCAAATTAGTAAACTCTTATGTCCCCATATTTTAAACATCCTAAAAACGAGATTTTATCAGCTGCCCAAGAGTAAGCATATAATAACCAATGCAGAACTAGATACATCTGCCTTAATAGGCCTGTACATTCTTTAAAACGTGAGTAAACTTTGCTCAAAAGCTTTGTGACATATTGAAAAAGTTAGATAAAAGGTTACTAAAAACAGAAACATTTAGTTTAGGAAGTAAACTTGGATCAGAAAAAAATTCCCTGTTTCTAAGGATAATAATTACTCCTGTGCTTACTGGAACCCTGACTTTCCTTTAAGTCACTCTGATGGAATACATATGTTTTTAACTTAGACAAACAATGTACATGACTTCTAAAGTGTCAAGCAGGCCCATCTTTCCTGCAATAATTAAATAAGTAAAGGAAATTCAAACACAAAGCTACCACTATGTTTTGGGAGAGACTCAGAGCAATTTACACACACACATTATTAATAGCCAAATATGTTAGAGCAACATGGTGTTTTTTTGTTTCGTTTCATTTTGCTTTGCAACATGTTGTTTAAAGATGATTCACTCACTCCACCTGACAGAACTTTCTGGCCCAAGAAATCAACTGCTCTGTAAAAGAGGCACCCTAAGATGTTTTAAAAAGGCACGTCTCTCCCCAATTTTTAAAAACACCACCACACTGGAAACCTCCTTGACTGTGACCCTTATCAACTACTAATGGTCCACAAACAATTTGTTTTCCTTACAGATAATGTAGTGGCCCTAATATGATGATTTTAAATCACCCACAGGCCTTTCTGTCATTTCCTTCTGTGCATGCCATGGCTTCCAGAGTTTACCAGTCACGATGACACACACTAGTAGGAGGAAAACCATAAGGTTTGAACCAATCAGCACTGAGGGTTTTTGCAGCAGTGAGAAAAAAAACAAAACAAACACAAAAGGCTACTACAGTTGTACCTTTGCTCAATCATGCATTCCTCAGAAGTTGGTTGTAAACCTAATACGACAAAATAAACTCACCCTTAACTGACTTAAGAAATTATTTCACAAACTATTTCTCTTAATATCTAATTACTCTTTAATAGGCCATGGCTCCTGATGGCTCAACTTTAAATTATACTTTCTGTCAAAGACTTAGAAATATGTAAGTGAACTTAGGGAGGCATTTTCACTGAAGAACGTTTTGTAAACTGTGGGAAAATCATTCTCTCTTATTTGCTTACTATATCCCAATTTCTCCTGTATTTGATTTCCCTAAAGTGAGGCATATGGCCAGGCATGTTCTTTCCAGCTAATGTATTTAATGAGTATATGATCCAAACAGCATGAGGGAAAAGCTGTATCCAAGTAGCACAATGGACCTGTTGATGCCTCCTACTGTGTGTTTTCTTTCTCTGAGGTCTTCTATGTAATTGACTAAAATGGAGCTCCTGAAACCTGATCCTATATAAATGCAGAAGGCTGTCAACTATGTTCAAACAACTCATGAAAAAAACAAGAGATACTAGAGACTAACGTGGAGTGCTTGGCATTAGGAAGAAAGTGGTTCCCATCAGAGCGGTGAATGAGAGGGTTGGCTTCAACAAAGAAAGGAGGTGCTTAATCAGAGCCTCTCTGGGTTGTGCTGTTGTTGTTGTTTTGGTGACCAAACAGGTTACAGCAGGTAGTGATGGCAGGACAGAGAAAGTGTAGCGAGAATGAAGTAGTCTGGAGTGTATCCTGCTAGTGTGGGAAGGCCCCAGGCGTGCTGAAAAAGTGAGAGGGTTTTGGCCCCAGACACAGGGCTATGAAAACAAAGACCCTTAGGAATGTGGTAAAGGAAGAATCCAGAAGGAGACAAGGCCTTGAATAGGCCAGAAGCCATGGTGGATGAGCAGGGCCCACCTACGGTAGCGCTACCCAGCTAACCTGTAGGGTTAAAAACAGGAGAACAAAGCAGAATCAGATCTGGACACTGTTGTGGCAAACCAGGAGAAGTGGCCGTGCTTGGGGAAGGAAGCGCAGAAGTCTGGCCGGCAGGGTGACCACTATTGGTTTCCAATCAGAAACCAGCTGGTGACGCTGGCCCCATTCACACCCCAGTCCAACCTCTGATAAGTTTCCTGGAATAGCTGCTAAAGCTGTGTGTGGCCTGCCTTCTTCCTTCCTTCCCTCCTTCAGGTCACAGCACTGGCCAGTCATGTGAGGTCTGGCCCTCCTGTCACTCCCCCTCCCCATCCCCCACCCCCCCCTACTCCCCACCCCCTGGCTCTGGAACTCTACTCCTGTCTCTTCACTTTGGGTAGCTTTCCTCATCTGGAAAGTGAGTGGCTTGGATCAGATTATCTTAAAGTTCCTTCTAGTTCTAACATTCTGTGATTCTTGGATGTTATAAATTCCCAGAATCATAAAATTTAGAGTTGAAAGGGACTTCAGAAGTCATCTATTCAACCTCCTACTCAACCCAAGCTAACCTAGCCAGAACTAATAAGCTTTGAAAGTTCTATGTAGTTGTTTTTGGCTGGCTGAAGTCGGCAGTAATCAAAGCTTAAAAACCTTAAATATAAAGCAAGAAAAAAATATATATGAGATTTTTAGAACATCTAAGAAAAAGTTTGAAGGAACAGAAGCCCATAGAGCAGCATGTCCTATTGCTTTCTAAGCACATCTATTCCCAGCCTTTGTTTTCACAATATCCAGGGTATATTAAAAAAAAAAAAAAAAAATCACAGGGGATGTTAGGAAATTCTCCAAACACAAACTAATTTTCAGCTGATTATCATGCTTATATCAGACAAGGTGATTGGATGACACATCATCAAATAAACGAAGCCTCAAAGGGAGAATAAAGAATATAAAGGAGAAACAGTTACATTTTGAGATGCATTCAAGAAAAATCAAAAAGCATGTCATCTGTTCTTAAGGGCGAAGTTTCAGTTATAAGCTACTTTTCAAAATTAATTTTTACCTGATAATGAATATTCTCTCTCGCCCTTCAAAAGAATTATTTTCTTAGAGTCTATGCCAACTATCATACTATAAATTTTGAAGAAATCATCGGCTGTATTTAAGAAATAAGCATTTAAAACAATAATTTTCCATTGTGTTTTATTATCAGTTACTTAAAATTGGTAAGTTCATAAATAAATAAGAAGAGATATCCTTCTTACAGATTACATGAAACTATACACAATGACATTCTCTCTGCATAGTAACCAACACTGAGGTGTGTAACTTGAATTTTTAGATGGATTATTTATAATCCTTTAAAGTGCAATTTATTTAAGGGTTTAAGCAATTCATAGGATAAAGGATCTTTCTAATAAATGAGTAACATTAAAAAGATGATATATTTGGATAAATCGTTCGAAAATCAGAACTGATTTTGCCAAATGTACTTGTGATGTAATAATTACTACCCCCCCACCCAAACCCCAAACTTGACTTAATTGCTGAGGATTAAGAAGGACTGGAAGATATCAGTTGTCCCAATATTGATGTATAGACAATGTCAGTCCAATAAAAATTCTATCAGATTTCTTTTTTTATGAAAATTGATAAGCTTATTCTAAAATTTATTTTAAAAGGTAGAAGATCTAGAATAGTTAAGGCCACTTTGAAGAATACACAGTTAATATATTGCTCTGGTAATTAAGACCAGGTAGTATTGACACAAGAATACATACAGAGCCAAACAAAAAGTCCAGAAAAAGAAACACATAAATGTGGTCACCTGATTTACAACAAAGGCGGCACTGAAATTCAAAGGGGAAAATGAAAATGTCTTTTCAATAAACGCTGCTGGATCAGTTAGATATTCATATGGGGGGGAAATGAATCTTGACCCTATCCACAAACACAAAAATTAATTAGAAATGGATTGCAGAGCTAAATATGAAAGATAAAATACAGCTCCTGGAAGAAAAAATAGGAATATAACTTCATGACCTTAAAGTAAGCAATGATTTCTAAAACAGACACAAAAAGCGGTGAACATAAATCATAAACTGAACTTCATTAAAATTAAGAACTTCTATTTATTAAAAGATAGTAATCAGAAAATGAAAGGGAAAACTGAAAATTGGGAGGAGATACTCTCATACATATATATCTGATGAACGATTTGTATCCAGAATTTATTTAAAAACCTACAACCAATAAAAAGGACAACCCCATATAAAAAGCGAGCAAAGGGAACCCTCTTGCACTGTTGGTGGGAATGTAAATTGATACAGCCACTATGGAGAACAGTATGGAGTTTCCTCAAAAAACTAAAAATAGAACTACCATACGACCCAGCAATCCCACTACTGGGCATATACCCTGAGAAAACCATAATTCAAAAACAGTCATGTACCACTATGTTCATTGCAGCTCTATTTACAATAGCCAGGACGTGGAAGCAACCTAAGTGTCCATCGACAGGTGAATGGATAAAGAAGACGTGGCACATAAATACAATGGAATATTACTCAGCCATAAAAAGAAACGAAATTGAGTTATTTGTAGTGAGGTAGATGGACCTACAGTCTGTCAAACAGAGTGAAGTAAGTCAGAAAGAGAAAAACAAATACCGTATGCTAACACATATACATGGAATCTAAAAAAAAAAAAAAAAGGTTCTGAAGAACCTAGGGGCAGGACAGGAATAAAGACACAGACATAGAGAATGGACTTGAGGACACGGGGAGGGGGAAGGGTAAGCTGGGACGAAGTGAGAGAGTGGCATGGACTTATATATACTACCAAATGTAAAATAGATAGCTAGTGGGAAGCAGCCGCATAGCACAGGGAGATCAGCTCGGTGCTTTGTGACCACCTAGAGGGGTGGGATAGGGAGGGTGGGAGAGAGATGCAAGAGGAAGGAGATATGAGGATATATGTATATGCATAGCTGATTCACTTTGTTATAAAGCAGAAACTAACATACCATTGTAAAGCAATTATACTCCAATAAAGATATAAAAAAAAAAAGCAAGCAAAAGGTTGAGTTTTATGTTATGTGAATTATATTCAATAAAGCTGTTATGTTTAAGAAGTGAGCAAAATACTTGAAAGACACTTCACAAAAGAGGAGATCCAATTGGCCAATAAATATATGAAAAAGTGCTCAACATCATTAATCATCAGGGAAATGCAAATTAAGACCATAATGAGATACCACCCACCAGAAGGGCTAAAATTAAAAAGACTGACAATACCAAGTGTTAGTGACATACAGAGCAAATAGCTTTCTCACATTTTGCCAGTAGGACTAGAAAATGGTAATATCTACCATTTTAGGTGAACATACACATATCATGTGACCTACCAGTTCCTCTCTTATGACTAAATGCATATGTTGACCAAATGGTATGAACAAGAATAATTACAGCAATTTTATTCATAACAGCTCCAAATTGAAATAATGCAAATGCCCATTAAGAGTAGAACAGATAAATGAATCGTGATATATTCTCTAATAGAATACTACATAGCATTAAAAAAAGAAATCGACTGTTACACATAAGAACATGGATGAATCAAACCAAAATGTTGATGAGCTAAGGAGGCCAGACACAAAAGGATACATACGATAGGACTTCATTTTTATGAAGTACAAGAATAGGCAAGGGCTTCCCTGGTGGCGCAGTGGTTGAGAGTCCGCCTGCCAATGCAGGGGACACGGGTTCGGGCCCTGGTCTGGGAGGATCCCACATGCCGCGGAGCAACTGGGCCCGTGAGCCACAACTACTGAGCCTGCGCGTCTGGAGCCTGTGCTCCGCAACAAGAGAGGCCGCGATAGTGAGAGGCCCGCGCACCGCGATGAAGCGTGGCCCCCGCTTGCCACAACTAGAGAAAGCCCTCGCACAGAGACGAAGACCCAACACAGCCAAAAATAAAAAATAATAAATAGATAATAAAAGCTCACCAGGTGATTCTAATGTGCAAGGTTGCTGTGAATACAAAACACCTAACGAAAAAAAGAATAGGCAAAACCGATCTACAAAGATAGAAGTAAGACTAGCAGATACCTTTGAGGAGGAAACTGTGAGAAGGGGCATGAGGGTGCTTTCTGGGTGCTGGAAATGTCACAGAGTGACCCGGGTGGCCATTACATGAGCATAACAATCTATATATTTAAAATGTGTGCGCTATACTATATATATGTTCTACCTCAAATAAAAATTTTAAATAAACAAGTAAATAAAATTATCTCGTGCTCCACAATGGCAAGAATCATGCCTCATTTACATATTTGCACCTTCCAGGGCCTAATACAATGCCTGCTCAGTGTTTGTTGAATTTAATTAAATTGCCCACCAGGTAGCTCCAACTCTATGGTCTCAGCTAGATGATTTTAGTACAACATGTCTGAGTGGTCAAGAGTAGAACTATAGTTGTGCACTTGCTTCCTGCAGCCTCCTTTTAAATTCCCAACGCGTTCATGTTTAAAATATCTGGCGCTTTTTTTTTCTTTTCCAAAAAGGGAGATAGGGGTATTTGCATACTGGAAAACAACCCCATTTGCAGGGTTTAACAAGATTCAAATCAAAAAGGCAAAGGAAGAGGAAACAAAGAAAGGTGCTCCTGTGGCGCCCTAGAAAGCAGATGTTCATTAGGGCCCAGACACACAGATGACGATCACCATGTGCTTATCTGAACCAGCTATCGTCAGAACACACAGTCAAATCAAATTTTGAAGGCTCAAAGGATATGCACCGAAGAACATCCCGAACTGCTGAGACATGAATTTGAATTTGGTGACAGAGACAGAGGGGTAGAAAAGAACACTGTCATTTGAAATCCTATTTATATGTTAAGATATAATCTACTCTTTAAAAAAAGCAATCGAAATCAACATTTAAGATTTTTGCTATTAAAATTAAAATCTGAGGAACTATTACCAAGTAAGAAACACACCTTTTTTTAGTCTTTTGCCAATCAGAAAAATACTTTTGTGGTTATTTTTAGATAAAGAATATTTTTGTGAAATATTCAAGAAACAGAAAAAAATGGCTACATATGATTTTAAATTTTATTATGGGTACAGAAAAATTGTATGCAGCTTACCATTTCACTATGTCATATTTAAGTTCCAATCTCATTAAGAGCACACATTTGGCATCAAAACACTTTTTATTATGCTAATTATATTCTCTTTTGTTCAAAGTATTACATCATGCCTGTGCTTCTATAACACTTATACATTACCAAATACAATTTTATTAAAATTTTCCATATAAAATTGGATAAGGAATCAGAAAGAAAATCCCATTCAAGAGGGAACTGTAATTAGCAAATTCTTAATCATAATCTGTAGCATTAAGAGGTAGCAAAGATTTTTTTTTAAGCCAAACTAAGTCAAACCCACTTGGTCCCTGACTTGGGCAGACGCAGTGGGAGTAGCTTGTACGCAGCCATCATCCTGGCAGATTCACCACTGGGCACACAAACGTGTAGCTGGTCAGAAGCCAGTCCACAGTGGCACTACTGTTACCGCGCAAGAAGAAAAGGTAGAAGCAGGAATGGAGGAGAAAGGGGAAGGAAGGAGTGGGGGAAAAGGAGACGGGAAAGAGGAAGCACACTTTGAGATTGCCCAACCCCCTGGACCCTTGCCATTCCTACTTTGCTGGCCCCTGGGCTTTGTCTAGCTCTTCACCCCAGAGTCAAGCCGCAATCCGGAAACAAAATACCAAGGGATCTATGGTCTGAGTCGTGTTCTAAAGCATAGACTGGTCCCATTTTTGCCCTCCTTTCAGGGGAGGATTCTTAACCTGTGCTCTACAGGCTGAGTCTCAGTAAAAATCTGAGGTTAATGGGAATGTGCCATCATCAGATTCTCAAGGTTTGAGGTTCCCCTAAGAGTTATGAACCATTGTTGGACCAGGACCTGGTGAAAATAAGAGAAGTGATGGTATTGAACAATGTTTTCTTTGTCTTTTGATATCCTTCTTGTTACCAGTCTCAAGAGCTGTTTGCTTGATTCCGTGCTAGAGAAGACAAGGAAAGCTTGTGAGGCTGTAGTAATCTAGTCAGTGACGAGCTAGGGATGAAAAGCCCTACTTCTTAGAAAGCCGGGGACAGCTTTATGAAAATTGGGGGTGGGCTAGGAGGAAAGGGAACAAGAGATTATCAGTGAGGCCAACACAGGAAAAGAAAACAAGTAAGCGGGGAGCTAGTCTCAGGAGCGAGGAGCGAGGAGCGAGGACGTCTCCCAGGGTCTTAACTCAGCAAGAAGCTCCCGAACCCACAACTCCCAGCTTCGCAAATCCCTGACCCACGTGACTCCACAAGCCACACCTCCCATCTCTTCTTGAAACCCGGCCCCCAGTCTTAGAAGCTCAAAACTCCTTTTGAGGGACTAAGGGAACTCGTCTTCCCACTGCCCCTCAGGTGAGTTAGGGAAAACTCCTCACTCCCCTAAAGGGGGCAAAGATGGGTTCCCCGAATTCCAACTCTGAATACTCACCCGCCCCCTCCTCCAAGAAACATTGTCCCCTTGTGATGATTTGGTTCTATGGTAGGACCAGTACAGAACAAGTGTATGTGAATTATAAAGTGGGTTACTTTCACAAGCTCTTATGGGTTGGCTGGGGACCCTATCATTAAAGATAACAATTTATATATGAAATATACTAGATGAGTTTCAAGTTCTAAATAATTGATAAGTGAACTTTTGGGAACAAAACCTGTTGGAAAAACAATCCGCTTGTAAGATAAGGTATACCCAATCACAGAACAAATCACATAGAGCTCTAAAAAATATCATTTGCCCAGCTATAGAATTTCAGCTATAGAAGTTTCTCTGCTAGCCAGTTCTTTCTGTGCTGTTGTTGTTAATAAAGGTATGCAAATAATCATGTAGAATAAAACCTAAGAGCTGAGATTAGGAATTGTTTTTTTTAAGGCTTCCATTTTTAAAACAATGCAATTAATCAAAGCTGTGCTCTGTAGGAAGCAGAGAGGGTTTGGGGAGTATTTCAGTTAATGGCCTGAAAACTGGCAAATTTTTCTTTCTGTAAATGTCTGCATTTGTCAAAAACCTGTTTCGTGATGAATCCAAGTTATTGTTGAGAAGACAAAGGTAAAGTTGGTGGTATTACAAATTTCTGATATGATTTACTTTTCCTTGTAACCAAATATTTTATCTGAGACTTTATTTCAAACTGCGAAAATATTTCATTGCTATTCTACACAGGTGAGGAAGGGTTTAAGTGGTTTTCCAGCACAAACATACTCCCAATTATAAGTCTCAAAATCATCATGTTTAAAAAGTGTTAAACAGGTGAAATAGTATCGTGTCATTTGAGGAGCTTAAGTATAACAGAGATGTAAGTTTATAATCTGAAATTCTTTTTTGGCAACTTTGATTCCCCCCCCCCCAAGAAACTCAAGTTCAGAAAAAGCACAGAATTCCATGATGTATCCATCTAATTCTGCCCATTCTTACTAGTAAATTTTTCAACTTATAAAAAACAAAACTAGTATCATGTAAAGAAGGCCCACCCACTTGCACAGCTGGGAAGATGATGCATTTTTCCTTCAAGCTCAGTAAAAATTATTTATGATATCAATGAAGTGATCTAGTTTTGTTGCAACGAAAAACCATCCCTGAAATTGCTCTTTTTCTGGACCCAGCAGCCCACAGCACTTGTTCAATGGGTAGCCAGAGGGATAGGTTCTGTGTCTCACACTGAGGCCAGAGGATAATTGACTCCTGACGGACTTAGCTCCATTGCAGAGTAAAACAGCTTATTTTAAAAGAATTAAAGATAGATAATGACCAAATAAAGAGAATAAAAAGCTATAACCAGGAAAGATCAGGAATAATAAAAAAATCTGTTATTTTTCTGAAGAAATGCCAGCTCACAATAGACACATTATCACCATGTAGATTGCAGGCAACACAAAGATGTAATTAGCAACATAACAAA
The DNA here is from genome assembly GCF_009873245.2 of Balaenoptera musculus. Taxonomy (NCBI): domain Eukaryota; kingdom Metazoa; phylum Chordata; class Mammalia; order Artiodactyla; family Balaenopteridae; genus Balaenoptera; species Balaenoptera musculus. The sequence continues at coordinate 42,817,480 of NC_045791.1, forward strand.
CTCCAAAGAAGGCTAATAAATTAGGAGAAATAAACATCACTTCAAATGGTTTAAACAATAAATGTAATATTTCTATATAACCATTATGTCATCATTTAAGAATTATATCTCGGCCTGTCACAACCCTATAGGTGGGTTTAATAGCACATTTAAAAGCATAAAACTGGAAAAATAATAATGTAAAATAAGGTAATTGAATATGAAACTTTGAGGAGAAGGAGTTAACATAAAGTACAAAAAGGCGATATTCTTTAAAGTTCTAAGTAGTCATAAAAGGATTATAGAGCAGAAAATATACAAAACAATGGTGACTATCATTTCAAGAAATTTTCATTCATTAATCTAAAGCCCAATTCTTTCTAAAATTCCCAGGTTTACTAGAACTTTTATTAGCACTTTACTTTTTCTCACAATACACATGGCACTGTATTTAATCCCACATACAGATCTGAGTGCCTTCCTGTCACTCAGACCCTTGGTTGGTATGCTGCCTTCCTGGGTGTACTATTTTGTAAATATCCTTTGCTTATGTCTTGAGTTGTGTCTATTCTGTCTTCCCTGGCAGCTGGAGAGCAGGGACCAGATATTACACTCCCTAACCTTTCCCAGTATCAAATGCAGAGAATGGTGCTCTGGGGTCACTAAGGAAATACGATCGCTTAGTTAGTATTTTAGCCCTTCATGAGCCTCAGCAATTTCCCACAAACACCAGATTAAAATTTAGCCTAATTCCAGAATACAGATGTTACAGCCATTGTAGGCAATCATCCACCAGACATTGATTTTGTGTGTTTACAGTAGCAGATTTATAAGCAAGTTAGCTGTTGATATAAGCATCTAATCTCTCTTTTAGAATCTAGGTTTTCATATCTGTCATCCAGAAGACTGTTCTCCATGCTCTAAAATGGTAAATGCATCCATTGAAGAATTAGCTAAAAGACAATGTATGGAGAATGACAATGTTCAGTTTTAGACTGAACATTTTCTCCTCTAGGAGGTCGAGGTGTTGATTTTTGCCCCCTTTTTCTCTCTCACCATCTTTGACACACTTATTTTCCAATGTTTGTTTGAAAATTTTAAATAGTCATATAATTATTTTAAGGAGACTAGATGCATTAAGCAAAAATAAGGAATTCAAATATGTGAGATACATGTTTAGCTGGTTGGCTTGGCTGTCACCTTTCTCTTTACACTTTTCCCCACATTTCTACCTGATTAAGAAATGATTTAGTTTCTGTTATCAAATTCGTGTGCATGCTCAAATTTGCATGTGTGTTTGACACACACAATCTAAGAAGACATTTTGCTGTGTACCATCTGACCAAACTCCCGGTGGTAAATGTCTGTATCATCCAAGTGCTGCTTCTCCCGAGGCATAGCCGAGTTCCACCAGGTTTTACTACTTACTCGTTAAAATGATACAGCAGAGAAACCAGAACATTTACATTCATTCCACATAAAATCCCCAAGCCCAATGTTCAATTTTGAATATATGGTTTAATTTTGTACCAAATATTATGGCACTGCATTTAAATCACTGACATATCATTACTACACTTTCTTTAAAATAAGCGATGTTACATTGAATAAAACACTTCCACTTAAGAACAACTGGATATGTTCCCCGCTTATTCCTGTAATACCCAATGAATGAGATAAAAAGCTAGGTGGCTGAATGTCATATTTAACGTTATACAACGCTCAGTAACAGAGATAATTATAATTCTGAACACCTCAGTGCTAGTTTATGTTTTACTTATTATCCATTAAATGAATAAATGTTTTTACTACATCTGAAATACTATGAAAAATAAGGATTTTCTTGAAAATTAAGCAGAAAAAAGTTTGACTCGTGTTGGTGGGGGCCAGTAATAAGAGGCAAGACAGGCTGAGTCACCAATTTATCACATGTAACATTTCCCTCTTTGATATAATACTATGAGTTTTTTTTCCTGGCACCATATTCTTTAATAAAGACTGCCAAAAAAAAAAGGCACTTTTTGATTCCATAAATTAAGCATGGATCAACTGATATGTGATTCATCTTAGGGATCTTACTTCATAAAATGTTTGAAGTTTTCATTATAGGAACAAAATAAATTAACATTCAAATCAAACTATATTGAGATTTCATTAGAAAATCAGGCTGAGTTATTATATTCGTAGATTTTGGTCTATAATTTTTTTCTGGTCTAAGAAAATTTTGCATGTACTTATTCAGAATAATAATAGTCACTAACAAGCATTTATTTAGCACCTACTGTTCTGCAAATCAAGCAAGGAAATAGGGAGGGCTGATAGCCTTTGAAGAGAGACTTAGTGTGGGATAAGGACACCATGCTTGGGGAAAATAAACTTTAGGGAACTGAGCATCCAATAAAAAACAAACTAGACAAGAAATTCTTCATCTTTAAAAAGAATGAACAACATTTAGGTGTCCATATCATTTTTACCTCCATTCTAGATCTTCCTCACATGATTTTTATTGGTTAAGCAGACATAAGGGAAAAAAAGAATTTTATTTTCTGGCAACTCCCTCTTTAGCAAAAAGAAAAGGGAAAAAGGTCCCTTTGTCTTTAAAGACCTACGACTTAAAATTTCAGTACTCATTAAGTAAGCTGGGGTAATTTAAAAGTTCCAAAAAACCACTAAGCAAAATACAAAGTCTGAGAAATATGTCAGTAAAGCTTAAAAAAGTTTTTCATGAAAGTGTATTACATGGAAATTGCCCATATTTGAATTTAAATTCGAAGCCAAGATTGCCAAACATGTAAGGTATATATAGTTATACTGATACTAAATGACTGAATACTTTCCTACTTCTCTTCACTTATCTTTCCCTGTTCCGTTCTAGGAGCATAAGATTTGTCTCCCAACATATAAAAAAATAATATGTATTATGGAAATTCAAAAGAAATGGCTATCCAAGGGGAAGGGTGCTACAATATTTCATCATAATGCACCTTGATTTTTTAGCATTTCCATGACCTTGAGCCTTCCAACACCACTTCCAGATAGCCACAATATCCCGCTCGCTTAAGGAAATAAGGTGTATTCATCATGTAAAATATTGTATTACTGTATTGATGCATTTAAGCAAACTTTATTCATCTCACAAACGTACTTACTTCTCAAGACACAGAGCAACCCAAGTTTTAATATCATGCCACTGTACCTCCAATTCACCTTAATATACTCAGTAGTTCCACGTATCAAATCATGACCCCTCATTCCTGGAGAAACAGATTGATACAATATTCATTTGACTATGACTAAGGAAAAGTTAAGGAATTCAACAGAATGTTAATGTACCCAAAAATTCAATTCAGAAAAGCTGCTTTTTTTCTAGTAGCTTCACTAATAGAACACCAAATTATATTACTCATTATTTTTCAGATTTTGAAGCTAGGTTCAGGTATGTTCTTTGGCATACACTTATACAAAAATGGCTTTAAAACAAAAATTTGTTTTAGAAACAAACATTTATCTAGTGTAGAACATTTCCTTAGGACACAAAACAATATAACTATGAATAAAGACACAAATGTGTCAAACTGCTTGTAGCTGGTATGAAATATTAGCTAACCATGTAAAGAACATTTTGTACTTCCCTTTCTTCAGAAGAACTAGAATAAGTATTTCGATTTCCATAAATATTTGCATACACATATTGGCAGTAACGTACATCATGGTATCTTTGAAACAAACAGAATTCAAGGGTTGCCTTGCAATAAGTGAAAATGTCTACACACAAAATGTTAATTAAAATATGTTACATTATCAGAATTTTTCCTGTGTATCTGGAAAGTAGATACCAAATTTAATTTTTAGTAATATGGCATGCCACTTAATAATTTAGAAAATCCTTTAGAACAATACGTGCTTATATTTATGAAGCTACATCAACCTGTATCTTAGAATGAATGTGTCAGGTGATAAAGAGAACCCTGCTGTGATAAGACCATCCTTAACGGAGAAATACAAAAAACTCAACAAGCGTGTAAAATCAGGTTACTTGCAATCTCTGTTACTCTATGCTAAGGCATTATGAAAATTTCGCAGTCTCCTTCATTTCCACCCATGTCCTTCCTTTCTATAACATCCTCAATTTTACTTTATGTTTAATGCAGCTGTATTACTTTTTCTAATAATTATCTTTTTCTGTCAAAGCACAAAGCATACCAATATGGTCACACACTGTAATCTAGCTCCACAGGCTTTTTTGGTTGTTGATTGTTAGTAGAATGCAGACGTAACTAATATATTTTTATAGAGAAAAATTACTAAATTTTTCAAACAGACTCTGGATGATTAACATACGAAGAATGATTTGACATATGTTAACTTTTTACGGTATGGCAACAAAACTCATTTTCAAGTGCCATTTTCATTGGTATCTATTCCTTCTAATGAAAAGAAATCCCATCTGTTTATTCTTTTTCAATTCAAAACACATCCATCTCTTGATCACAAGTTTAAGTCAAATATCACTTGGTAAACGACCGTGCCATCCCTCAGTTTTTGATATAGCTTCCACACAGAAGTTTCAAAACAACTCTGTCTAGCAAACACATCACTGTACTTTAAACAGTGATGTTTTCTATCCCATATTTCAGGAAGGTTAAAACACACACACACAGAGGCAAGGATCATCACTGTAGACAACAGATTCTACGTCAGTTTATTAACTGTTTAGGTAGATTAGGTAACACTTGTTTTTAAACTAACTACAAATCAAATCAGGTCTCTATTTTTTTTAATGACTCACAATACCATGTGACCAAGAGATAGATGAGATAAGGGAGACAAAAAGGGCTATGTGTTCTGAACTATGCTACCTAAAATCTGCATCTAGTCGCTTTACATTTTAGGAGATGCCTCTTCCTGAGATAATCAAGATACTTTACAACAGGGAATTTAGATTTAATTATCAAACTTTAATACCAAGTTATATAGGTCAAGTGAGTATGTATGTCTTTCTCCGGAAACAAAGAGATTCAGAATAATAGGATTTCAGATTTCATAGTAGAAACAGCAAGATATGTTTTGAGAATGTCATTTACCGTAACACAAATCAATATTAAATGCTTTATGCAGGAAGCACACTTTCAGAAAATGGGCCCTAAAGCTTTCTGGGATCCGACCCTAATTACTAGAGCAGGCTCTTGCCGTTTGTCTCTCTCTTCAATTATTTACGGGGCAAAAAGAGCCAAATGGCATTGCATTAGCTATATTAAATGCTACGTACTTGGTTTCTAACTTACTAATGGTACATAAAAATTACTAAGGTGAATATGCCTGTAGAAACATGGCCTTTTTTTCTTTTTCACCTGAGTGTATGTTATTTATTATTCATATAGTTAAGTGTTGAATAGGCTGTCTTTTAGGTACCCAATGCTGCATAATTTAAACAAGTGCATTAAACATATATGATATCTAAAAGGTAGAGCATTGATTACACTTCAAAATTTCTTTGAACAACTTATATTTACAGTGTAGCTCACCAAAACACGGGTACCTCCCTCCACTCCCTGAAAACAAATACAGCAGCGACCACACAAGAATGAATGATGGGTACCCTTGCTGCTACCATCTTGCCGCTTTGTGGCGACCCAAAGTAAAATGAAAATGGGGAGAGGGGTGAAAATGAGGCCCTTGAGGGCTAAGAAATTTCAGGTCTCTATGCTAACAAGTGTCCTTTTTACATGGACACATACAAAACTATGATGTAGGTACATAACATGGACCACACACACTTGTAAGAAAGAAAAGCTTATCAAGGTTGAATCAGAGATTCTCTGCACCAGGCCAGAAATGCCCTCTGCCAGCAAGCAGGGCATGATTACAACCTCCTAAAGAAAGTTCAGAGGCTGCATCTTTTGTGATCTAGAAGGGCACCAGGAGTCAAGATAAGAGATGCTAATTGCTGAAGAAGTCTGGTGCATCCAACTTTCGCCCTCCCAAACTGTGGGAAAAAGCTTCCAAAGCAGTGAAACCCTCACTCTTCATGGACCCAATATTTTTTTTTCGAGTTCAGGAGGCATCAAATTCTTATTGTCAAAATAGGATAGGCCCACTAACAACGTAACCCAGGGCCCCTGGAAAGCCAGGTCGCAATTTGTATGACTACATGTCATCCGCTGTGTTACCTAAGCGTGTTCCAAGGCCGTTTTTGAGAAAGCACCACTGGAAATCGATCTGTGGCAAACACGTAAGGTAGTATGTCTCTAAACTAAATACTAAGTCACTTCTTTCTCTGCATCGAAATCTGCCCATTGTCCCTCCTTTGCAGAAGCTACAGGGAAGACTAAAAGGGACATCAATGAACGCTGAGTGAACTTTGGCCACTTTTCTACCCAAAACAACAGCGTAAAAGTAGAAATCAGTAACCAGGTGAAGTGCCACACCGCACAAAGATCAAGGCGAGGGGCGGGCGCGCAGGGCCGGAGGCGGGGAGGAAAAAGTCCCGTCCCCCGCCTCGAGCCCCAGTTGTCTCGCGCGCGGGAGGCTGAGGGGCGTCCCCGGGGGGTGGGAGGCTCCGCGCCACTCCGAGGGAAGCCGAGAGTTACTGCTCGCCGGGCGAGGCCCAGGAGAAGGGCTCGAAGATCCGCGCCGCAGCGGGTCCTGCCGCGGGCCCCAGGCGTCGGCGGCCGAGCAGCCAAGGCTCGGCGAGGGGCGCCGCTCGGCCCGCGACCCTCCCCGCTTCCCGGGCCAGGAAGGGGCCGGCGGCTCTTTCCTGTCTAGTCTCTCCCCCCGCGGCTTTCTGTAACCCGATCCCCGCACTCCGCTCCGCGGGCAGCCGCCGCCCCGCGCGCCGCCGGGCTTCGCCCAGGCCAGCGCTATAGTTAGCAACCTTCCATCAACTCCACCGGGGGCGGCGGGGGCTCGCCGCGTGCCCCTCCCGGACCGGAGCCGCGCGCGCCCCCGGCGCCCCCCGCCCCGGCGCCCCTTTACCTTCGCTTGAAGATACTGGGGGTAGTAGTAGGTGGCGTACTGAGGGTACATCTGCTGTTTCCACACTTTGCCCATGAAGCTGGAAGGGAGCCTGCCGTGCAGGGTCGCGGGTACTTTGGGGTTTCCAAGTCTCGGTCTCTCCTGCCTCTCCCTTTCCGGCGGTGGCGGCTGCCGCTGCTCCACCTCCCAGCCCGGACCAGACGTCCTCCTCCTCCTCCTCCTCCTCCTCCTCCTCCTCCTTCTCCTCCTCCTCCTGCTTCTGCTCCCAGACAGAGAGAAAGACACTGCAGAGCGCAGAGGGCACCCCGGACAGGGCGCTCGCAAGGAGTTGCCTCCCGGAGCCCGAGTGCTCCGGGGCTGCCAAGGGCTGGCGCGCCGGCCGCGCTCCGCTGCGGCGAGCAGGCTCAGCGGGGCCGGGAGGTGATCAATACAAGTGGAAAGTGCTGCGGCGGCGGCGGCGGCGGCGGCTGCGCTCGGTGCCAGGCGGCATCTGGGGTGGGTGCGCCCGATTGGGGAGGGGGAGAGGGGCTGGCGTGCCGAGGCCGTGGGGGAAGGGCGGGCGGGGGCGGGGCTTGGGCGCCGCGGAGCCGGGACCGGCTGGAGGTGAGGGCTGACTTTTAACCACTCCTCACCTCCCAGGCTTGACGGGCAGAAGCCTTGGGAGCCCGAATCGCTTTGTGTTGGGGGTGGCGGGGTGGGGGGTAGATTGGGGAGGGGGGACCCAGCTTAAGAACTGCAGAGTGGACACCTTCTTTGGGGGGACCCAGCTTAAGAACTGCAGAGTGGACACCTTGTTTGCTTTCATGAGTTTTTATCTCCTTAAGGGGGAGGGGAGGTAAGGGGGAAAGAGGAGGAAATCTGATTCATCTCTCACTTCCCGCCCCCCCCCCCCCCGCCCCCCCCCCGCCCAATGATTTTTTTTTTTTTTCACAAGAGGAGGAAAATGATTTAGTGCCCAACCACAAGGCTGGAGTGGGGACACCTGGGTTCGGTTCCCCCCAGGCCACAACACTAATTTTCTAGGTGACCTTGGGAGGGTTAGTGTCCTTCGGATTGGTGAGTTTGGTGAGATATGAGAGGTGAAATCATGCCCTCTGCACAAGAGGAGGCAAAGCACTCAAACACATATACACACACGCTCCTCACAACAAATAGACGGATCTTTCTAAGGGGAAGATGTCGCAAAGAGGCAGAATGTTATTATTAGAGGACACAATATAGACATCAGCTTTTCTCTGCCTCTTTCTAATGCTGCCAGACAGTCTGACAACTCCCACTCAGGAACAAGGAAACTCCCTGAGTTTGGAATATTTTAAGGCCATTTTGAAAGTCACGCTGGCATATTGTTGCAGTGTGCTTCAGTGACATATTAAAATCAATCTCTCCCTTTCTGCCTCTCTCCATCTCCTAATTGTCACAGCTCCAGACAGCCCCAGACAGCAGTGGTTCAGTTCACTACATAACTGGATATAATTTAATGGAGTTAATTGGTCCCTGAAGCTGCCTGTAGAAGACTTTTATATTCTAGCTCAACAAGAGATAATACCAAAAATGTACAAATAGGATAAGTAGGAAAGCACCTTCAAATTGGAGTTGTTGCGCATCTAATAAAATGTAATGAAAAATTAATCTGTTATTAAGTAGACCTTGATTACTCTGTTTTGTCATTTTGATTTTCTGAGAGTCTGTTTTCATAATAGCACAAAGGTAAATCAAACTGAAATGGAATGCATGATTTTGTCAAACAGTTACATTTTTATTTGATTACATTTCAAAAGATTTAGTAAGATACTTTAAAATGATGCAATAGTGAAATGAAACCTTTATCATCTTTATATGATTTAGACAAATTTCTAGGTTATACATTTTGAAAAAACAAATGTAAGTTCATATGAGAATATTTTGGATATGCCACGAGGCAAATCACGTTCTTTTAAAAAAATTAACAGTTAACCCATGTGAAATCCTATAGCTGAGCTTCTGCTGTATGGTGGGCCCTGTGGAGGTTAATGTCGATCTGAAGGTCGGGGTGGTCCATTGCCTAGCTAAGGGAGCTAAAAATAGTTCTTTATACTGTTTCAGTGTGGGACTCTTGAATGCATTTGTTAAGAGAACCATGTGAACTAACCTGTGTTAAGAACCTAGGAGGACTAGGAATGATGGTTTACAGGAGTGATGGAAGGAAGAGAACAAGTTAAGAACAATCTCAGGAGTTCTAGGCCTGAGTTGATAAAAGAAATTACCAAACTCAGACTGTTGTACGTTTTTCTGGATGATGAAAATTCAGTCTGTTTTACAGAGCCCAGAAGCACACCCACAATTATGTAGACACTTGATTTATGACTGCGGTGGTATTGCAGAGCAGTGGAGAAAGAATGAGCTTTTCAATAAATGATTCGGGTCAATTGGCTATCCATATGGAAAAAATGAAATTGGAGCCCTGCTTCACAAAAGGGGAAGAAAGAATTTCAAATGAATCAAAGACCTAGATGTAAAAAAAACAAAACTATAAAGCTGTTAGGAGATAATATAGGAAATATCTTGATAGCATTGAAGTAGGGAAAGATTTCTTTAATAAGGTGACCAAGAGTACAAGATTGATCAACTTGACTCTATTAAAATTCAGAACACTGATTCATCAAAGGATTCTATAAAGAGAGTGAAAAAGCAAGCCACAAAATAATTATTTGTAATCCATATAACTACAAAAGGCTAATAGAATATATAAAGAACTCCCTGAAATCAATTTTAAAAAGAAAAATAACATGTTAAAACATGAGTAAAAGATTAAACATGTATATTTCATAGAGGAGGAAACACAAATGTCCCTATAACATTTGAAGAGATACTCATACTCATTAGTAATAAGGAAATGTAATTAAAATAATAATAAGATACCATTTCACACTCACCAGATTGGCAAAAATTAAGAACTCTGAAAATAATAAGGGTAGGTGAAGATGTAGAAAAGGGGAAAATCTCAAAAACAACTGCTTACTGGAGGAAATGTAAATTGGTACATTCACCACTTTAGAAAACAGTTGATATTCCCCAATTTATTTGCATGTATGCTATGGCACAGTAATTGTAGGCATCTACCTCAGAGAATTCCATCTATCTGTGTACCAAGAGAAATGTACAGGAGTGTTCATAATATACAGAAAGTAACTTAAATGTCTACCAAGTGTAGAATGGATAAAAAGACTGTGGTATATGCCTACAACGGAACATTTTGCAGCAGTGAAAATGAATAAACTATAGGTAAAAGCAGCAACACGGATCATTTCAAAATTGATGTTGCAAGAAGCAAGTCAACATAAAGCATGATTCCATTTGCATGAAGTTGAAAAACAGAAAAAAAAATATCTTAACAATACGTTGTGTAAGAATAGTTACATGAGTAATGGTTTTAAAACTATAAAGAAAAACAAAGGGATTATAACATAAAATTCAGAATAGTGGTTTATCTCTGAGGGAGAAGAAGAGTGAGATGTTCACAGAGGGTTGGGAGGGGACTTGTAGAGATGGTAATGTTCCATGTTTTGCACTGGGTTGTGGATCTATAAAAATATATTTCAATACTTTTCTTTAAGTGGTTCCAAGACTCTTTTGTATGTTTGCTGTATTGCATACTAAAACATTTTAAAAACAAAACTCAGCTTTTGATTTTATTCATGATCATTTTCAAGCATATACCAAAGCAGAGAGAATAATGATTCCTCTGTTCCTAATACCCAGCTCCAAAATTTATCACCATTTTGTCATTCTTGTTTCTCTCTCTCTTCCTCTCGCTCTCTCTCTCTCTCACTCTCACTCTCTCTCACACACACGCACACACACATTTTAATTTTTCTGGAGTGTTTTAAAGCAAATCCCAAACATTGTGTCATTTCACCTGCAACACTTTTGATATCTACCTCTGACAAGTAAGAACTTTTTAAAACACAATATCATGATCACCTTTAACAAAGTTGACGGCAATTTGTTAAGATCAATACCCAGTTCTTGTTCATTTTTCTCCAATTATCTAAAAATCGCTTTTTGTTGTTCATTTGTTTAAATCAGGATAAACAATGTCCACTATGTTAAATTTGGTTGATATATCTCTTAAGCCTCTTTTAATATATAAACGTTCACCCCCACTCACTTTCTAAATTGGTGTTTATTTGTTAAAGAAATCAAGTCATTTGTCCTGTAGAATTTCCCACATGGCTGACTGCAACCTCGTGGTGTCATTTAAAGTTGATGGTTAGTTCTAGAGGTTTAATTACATGCTGGTTCACTGTTTTTGGCAAAGAACGCTTCATAGATGGTGCTGAACACACAGAGGTGATGTGATGTCCATCACATCACATCAAGAGAGACACATAATATCTGCTTGTCTCATTTTAGTGATGTTAAGATTGATCAGAAGTTCAGGTATTATCAGTTTGATTTATCCCCTAAAAAGTTCCATGGTATTAATAGTCATTCATAACTTACCTCAATCCATTATTTCATTAGAGGTTACAAAATTGTGGTTTTCATAGTTTTTTCATTCCTTCTTTACTTATTAGTTGGAAATTGTCTATGGAGAAGAATTTTTCTCTCTTCAATTCTTTGGTTAACTTGAAATACAATTAGCACAGGAAGAGCAGGATAAATTTCCCCCTATTTACCAAGTTTCAGAATAATGAGTTGATGCCATAGGAAATTCCAAAGCTAACCAGCTTTAAGTAACAACATCCTGAACTTGTGAATTTTTATATGTTTGATTTGTTCCAATCCACCACAATCATTATTCTTGTTGATGCTCAAACTGTCCCATCTTCAGCTAACGGGGAACCCTTCAAATTCGCTTTTGTGGCTTTTTTTTTTTACCAGACCCCAAGAGTCTTTGATAGATTTTTTTGCTTTCTGGCATAGTAATATTGTCCTGGGTCCTTGCACAGCTCATGCCCACACCTGGATTAGCTATTTTTCTAAGAAACCCACATCAGCTTGCTCTTAAAATTTTTATTCAATAACAAATTCCTTAAAATGTGTTTTTTATCCTTATTACATGTGGGGGAAGGAGCTCATGAAATATTCTTAATGAAATTTGTGCCAAGATGACCCTTAGGCAAGCATGAGCCACTGGTGTTTTCCCCAAGAGAAGTTATACCTTTATAGCTTCACCAACATTTAAGAAATATCCTCTATGTGCAGGACATTGGGGATACAGTTGGCTTGGTGTTTGCCTGCATAGAGCGTACAGTCTAGTGAGAGAGACAGAGATAAAACAATAATAAATTATAATAAACTCTATGAAGAACGCAACATGCTAATGGGAGGAGAGTAACTTTGTGGGAGCTGGTTAGGAATTTTAAGTAGTCAGGGAAAACCACTTCGAGGAGACATGATAATGAGAGTGGGTCATCCATAAGAACCTTGGATGAGGTGAAAGGTGGGGGGTTGTGTCTGTAGAAGCAACCCCAAGTTAAAGACTTTGAGGCCCACATTGTCCCATCGAAGATCTCCAATCCGGTTTCACTTATAACTAAAAGTAAACTTTCTTTTTCAGTACAGTTAGTCAGAAGCGGACCAAACAAATTAGCATTGATGAATGCCGTTGTTCTAATGCCATCTGTCTGAGAGTATTGAAATAATTGAAGGATAAAATTAGAAATTTTGCTATGAAAAGCCCCTGTGCTAGAGCATCAGTGAATTGGAAATGGGATTTAGATTCATCAGAAAGACTTCACGCAGAACTTGGAGAATTTACTTCCACATTAGGTAACTAGGTGATGTCTGTAATACATTTATTAAACACTTAAAACAGAATGGCCACATAGCTTTAGCAAGGTGAAAGTGTGACTGACATATATGTTAGAGTTCTTAGACGGTTAAACAAATAATAGTGTAGATAAAAGGGAACCATTGGTTATAATGAACAATGAAGTTTTGTCATGAGTAGGGAATTGTTTTACAGTCTTCAGGGAAGGTATGTATAAATCCCTGATGCTTCTCAGGTATTTATCCTCAAACCTTATTTTGTAGAGACCCGTCTTAAGAAACTAAAATCTTGTTACCTTTATAAGTAGCAATATACTTTAACATTTTTTCCATCAAGGTGAAACACAAATTTAAAAATTCTCAGAATGTGTCTCTTATCCTCCACCAGAGTTTGGGAAGCACTGTTTAGTTCACTTTTTTTTTTTTTTTTTTTTATCACAGCTCAAAACTCCCTTCCTGACCAAACCTTCTCATTTTTCCAGATTGATTTCTCTCCTTGTGACTTGTAGTTCTTTCCTCTCCTTCATGCCTGCTCCTTCTAACCTTCACCAACTTGTTGTACAACTCCAACCAGCTTTGGATTTTTCTGATCCATCTGCCTGGAGCACATTTTACCTTTCTTCACTTGGTCTACTCTTACCCTTTCCTTAAGACAGCTCCATCATGGCTTCCTTCAACCACCAGGTTGGACTGAACGCCTCTCCCATGGCACCCAGTCTGAACCTCTCTCCGAACACCAATTATCCAATTTACATGCAAATTTACTGGAGGCATCCTCCAGAACTCGTGGGAAGAAATGTTCTTTAAATGCTCAAAGGTCCTTTCCAATTTAGAAATTCAGTGATTTCGTGATTTACAAGAGTGACTGTGTAACAACCACCTACACACCCCTTCCTTGCCCCAGTGTATTTTAGATCAATAAAATGAGCCCACGTATATTCAACCAGTAGATACTAAACTTCAGAAAAAAATTCCTTCAAGAAGTGAAATAGACAAAAAGTATACATGAATTAAAATGTGTATTTGATAAATATATTAATAAGGGCTAAAATTGGGCACAGCTGAGGAACTCAGTTACAGTGAATATTTAATAGTGTTGATGGTGGGGGACTACTAGTCCTAAACTTGGCGAGTCATGCACGGAGTTGGATGCTGCTATCTATCTAAGAATATGGTCGAACTAAGGACTCAGCTGACCGTCAAGGCCGTACATTCCCCCAGTCAGCCCTGTTGGGGATGGGTGGTCTATAAATAAGGTTTCACCTCTTTATCACCATAGCCCAGAGGATCATCTCCACAAAAAGGTGAATGAAATAATTTATAACTAATTAATTCATCAAGTAAGCATTTAGTGAGCACCATCAGTGTGCAATGGTCTGGCGTCTAGAGTTAAGTCAAGATGTAGACCCCGCTCTTGAAGAACCAAGGTTCCGTGATTTGCACTCCTTAGCTGGTCCTATGAATGTGTTTGTAAACCGGCTGCTGATAAGTATTATTACAACCTTTGATGATATTAAAGCCCCAAATAATTAAAAATTTTCAAAGGTTCAGGGAGTAAGCCAGCTGAATGTGAAGGGGAAAAAATTCTTTCACTTTATGGTCTGTTTTCTTTCCTAATAGGCCAGCAGTCCTCAAGCTGCTATTGATTAGAAATTTGGATTTTGTGGAGGCCAATATTTCCTAAAGATAGATTTTAATTTTTGTGCCTTGCTTTCCAGGTTTTTAAAATGCTTTTGATAAAAATCATTTAATGACATGATTTTTCTAAAATGTTTTACAAAGTCAAACAAAATCATGTTATTAAGCATGTGTCAACTAAGGGGTTTTTTTTCAACTGCAGTTTCACTTTTTAAAATAGCCTGACCCTTGCAGCAAGATGTTTAGATGCCTGTATGAGGTAGGCTGTGATTTCATGATTTCATAGTCAGAAGAGGTCAAGAAAAGGTGCCTGTGCTCCTAATATTTTAAGGCTCTTTTTAAATTAGAGGATGTTTCCAGTGTGTTCACCAATAAGAGAACTTCTAAAGCGATATCAGAAGAGTGAGAGGAGAGAATTTTTGCCTTTCCCTAATTCCCCCTTCCTTCCTTTCTTTCTTTCTCCCTTCCTTTCTTTCTTTCTTTCTTTCTTTCTTTCTTTTTCTTTCTTTCTTTCTTTCTTTCTTCCTTTCTTTCTTTCTTTCTTTCTTTCTTCCTTTCTTCCTTTCTTTCTTTCTTTCTTTCTTCCTTTCTTTCTCTTTCTTTCTTTCAAAAACCCCAACTTTAAAGATAACTATTTAGTTGTTTCAATTCTTCAATGTTTGAGATTTTTTTAAAAAGCATTTTAAATGAGATGGTACAATGTCCTAAAAGCTGAGATTTAACCAAACAGTGTATATATATATTATATATGTATATATATATGTCTATACATACATACACTCTTCAATGCAGTACTGAAATGAAAAGATATAATATGTGTTTCAAGGCCACATAGAAATATTTGATAAAAATAGAAGCCTAAGACTATAAATTCTATCAATTTTTATCTACCAGGGTATGGGTTCTGTGGCATTATAGGTGATCAGCCAAGTCAAGGGGGAAGGCACTGGTAATTCTATTTGCTTGATGGTGCTGTGGAGTTAGAAAGCTGGGGAAGAAAGGAAACACATAAAGGAAGCATCATCTTTAGCTTCCTTAGCACTTGTACATTTTCCGAATCTAAATTATAGTTGAATTCTAGCAATACTTTGTTTTTGTCCTTAAGACTTCCTGTAGTCTTATCTACATTTTATCAGCGTCACTGCCATCACAGTTATCTTGAAATTATTTTAACCTCATACTTTTTGTTTATTTATTTATTTTTGGCCGCGGCGCGGCTTGCGGGATTTCAGGTCCCCGACCAGGGATGGAACCCTCCCTCAGCAGTGAAAGCGTGGAGTCCTAACCACTGGACCGCCAGGGGATTCCCCATAATTACTTTTTAGTTTACAAAAACCTCACACATAAGTTACGTCATTTGATCCTCACTGAAATCCTTCCAGGTAGGTGCTGCTATTAAGGGCACAGACTCCAGAGTCAGACTGCCCAGGTTTAAAGCTGGCTGTTCCCCTCCCTGCCTGGAAAAGTGCAAAATGAGGTTTATGAGAGGATTAAATGAGTTGATATCCATAAAGCATTTAAACTAGTGCCTGGCACAAAGTAAGTACTATAAAAGTATTAATTACTATTCTTTTATATATTAAAAAAAAAAAGACAGAGATATTCAGTAATTGGCCTAAGGTAGTTCTTTATGGTAAGTTAAAAATCTAGGGTAAAGCCCCAGGACTGCTGATGCTAAAAGCCCTATTTTTAAATATTGCTCATGGGGCTTCCCTGGTGGCGCAGTGGTTAAGAATCTGCCTGCTAATGCAGGGGACACGGGTTTGAGCCCTGGCCTTCGAAGATACCACTATGCCGCGGAGCGACTAAGCCCGTGAGCCACAACTGGAGAAAGCCCTTGCAGAAAAACGAAGACCCAACACAGCCAAAAATAAAATATAAATACATAAATTTATTTTAAAAAAATAAATAAATATTGTTCAGTACTACCTTCTTACTTGGATTGTGTTTCCTTTGTATTTCTTTCCTCCTTCTCTTCTCTCTCCCTTTGATCGCTTTCTCTCATCTTTTTCTTCGCCCTCAGCTTCTCCTTCCTCTCCTCTCCCTCTTCCTTCTCCTACCCCTACCATCACCCTTGCCACCTGTTCCACCACTAGTGCCACCAACATCATCACCAGAAACATTAGCGTGATGGACTAAATTGCCTGTGAACTTGAAAGGAACTCATGCTGATAAATTTCTTTTTAATGGGATGACAGAGAAGGAAGGAAGGAAGGAAGGAAGAAAAAGGTGATTTTAGCTGACAGTCATACTATGCTATATATTTAACTTGTAGTGATGATCTCTACTTATTTATAAAAAACAATGCCTGAAATGAAAAATGTACTTGAAAAGATTAACAGCAGCTTAGACAATGAAGAAGAAAAGATTACTGAACTTGAACAGATAGCAATAGAAGTATCCAAAATGAAAAATAAATGCAGAACACTGAACTGTGCTAATGCTAGGAATAAAAATTGATAATTTATATAAAATTATTATCTAGAAAAATATGAAAATGCTTGTGTAAAAATTACAATAGCATGTGAGTTACGGTTTTGTGATACTGGATAGTTTTTGTTGCTGTTGCTGTTTAATTTTCAATGTTTATTAATTCCATTGTTTAGCACATGTCTCCTGGGTAACCTGACACTGTGTTAATCAACATGGCACTAAAGGCAAATTGAATATAGTTCCTGTCCTTAAGTGGTTCTCAGTCTAGTAGTGAAAACAGACATGTAAACATACAATTGCTATAGAGTGTGGTAAGCTGGATAAGTAAGAAACGTTTTATTTGGACTGAGGATGTCCAATGAAGCTTTTTTAAGAAGAGACACTTTTAGCTATAGTTTGTGAGGAAAAAAAATAATTCACCAAGTAAATAGGGATACAAGTGGAATGAAGCAAGAGTAGAGTTGAAGGAGAATTGGAAAATTCTAGACAAAATATTGGTATATGCAAAAGTGTTGGAGAACTACCAATCTTTCGTTATGACTTAAATTCCAAGTACATGCAGAGGTGAGTAGGGATTGAAGCTGGAAAGGCTAAGTGGGGACTATATCATGACAACCTTATTAGAATACTACTCTGCAATAAGTGGACATTTCCAATATTTCTTGCATAGGCAACATGAACTTGTAAATCACTTGGGCTTTATTCTGCCTGTATAAGGGAGTTATTAAGGGGTTTTACAGAGTCTGAGTTGTAATCTGAGTTACAAGGTCAGATTTACGATTAGAAAGATTACAGTGTCATCAGTATGGTAGATAGATTCAATGGCAATGGGGGAGATTAGAATCAGATACTCCAGTTATTCCAGGGAAGATATGACAATGGCTTAATCTAGAGCCAGGATATATAAGAGCAATAAGAGCTGTCCATTCTGGGTGCAGGCAATAAGGGAGTGTGATATTAGTGATAAAAACACTCCTCCCTGAAAAAAATCTTTTGTTGGTGTAAGTTCCAAATAATTGCCATGGTTACTGCTGAATTTAATCATTGTATATATTTGTTATATATTGCTGCTTAACAAATTATCCCAACTTTAGCAACTTAAACAACATACAATCATTATTTCACATGATTTCTGAGGGTCGGTAATTTGGGAGTGGCTTAGCTGGATGATTCTGACTCAGGGTCTCTCACAAGATTTAGATGTCTGTTGGGACTGTAGTTGCCTGAAGGTGAAGGGCTGGAGGATCCACTTCCAAGCTCACTTATGGCTATTGGCTGGCATCCTCAGTTCCTCTCAATGTGACCCTTTGTATAGGACGGCTCTGCTAATGACACGACAGCTGTATATACATATATAGTGTGTATTTGTGTGTGTGTGTGCATGTGTATAGAGAGAGAGAGAGAAACTCAACCAAGGTAGAGGCTGTAGTGTCTATTATAACCTAAATCTCAGAAGTGACATACTATCAATTCTAATTCTGCCACATTCTATTAGTTACAATGTGACAAGAATGTGAGTGCAAGGAGTGGGGATCATGAGCGGCATCTTGGAGTCTGACTGCTACAGTAACATATGTAGAAAATTCAAAGGAACACATTCTTACTACGTACTCTTTTACTTACTTACTCATACAGTACACACTGTGTGCTACCTGGAAGTTAATTCAGAAAATTACCCATTAAGCAATTACTCCCCATTCCCCTTTCCTCCCAGCCCTTGGCAATCAGCAATCTGCTTTCTGTTTCTATGGATTTGCCAATTCTGGATATTTCATATAAACAGATTTATACACCATGTGACCTTTTTTGCCTGGCTTCTTGCACTAAGCATGTTTTTGTGTACAACATACATTGTAGCATGTATCAGTACTTCATCCCTTTTTATGGCTGAATAATATTCCATTGTATGTGTATACCACAATTTGTTTATCCATTCATCCGTTGATGAATATTTGGCCTGTTTCCATCTTTTGGCTATTGTGGGTAGTGCTGTTATGAACATTTATGTAAAGTATTTGGGGCAGAGGGGATTGATTTTAAGGTGCCAGTGAAAATGTGAGTGAATGTGTCCAGCAGGTATTTGTATCTGTGGGTCTGAGTTAAGAGGAGAGATCAGAGATGGAGATAGACTTGGAGTCAGCAACTGTATATGGGTTGTGGTCAAAACCAAGAGGGAAAGCATGTAGAGAGAAAAGAGCAGTAGACTGAAGGTAGGAGTTAAGTCAAAATGTCTATGGCGTACAGGGCTTGGCTAAAACCTCTAGACATTCTCTGGTCTAACACTTTGAGTGTAAACATTAAACTAGTTCACATTATACAGAGCTTCTCATTTATCATTGACCTATAGACTTTGTAGGATCGCATAACTCCCTTCAATAACTTATTTAACAGTTTAGTTATTTTATTATCAAGAAATCCCTACTTTCTAGGTGCTCAAATTGTAATTTATGACATAAGAAATCACATCCTGCCCTGCGGAAGATGGATAATGTTTAGTCACTGCTCTGTGATATAAAAAACTTCTCCAGCATCTTTTTTATTGACTAAATAACTTCAGGCCTTTCACCTTTCCTTTAAATATTTTCTGAAATTTAGATGCATTTTCTGGGTCTCTCATAATTTACTACATCATGATTCAATTGGATAGTCTAGTAAAACACTGTCTTCTTATGCTCAGTAAAGTGTGTGCTCTACCAAGCTCTTACAATCCACCCTTCTTTGAAGATAGTATCCTGTTCTGTTATTATAACAAGGAAGCAAGACAAATCCACTATTGATTTATCAGTATCTTTAACTTGTGCTCCATTGTAATCTCAAACCCCTTTATTGATGGCATGTCTAGATTATTTCTCCTGTTACATCAGCAGAGAGTATTTCGATTTCAGGGCACGTGTTAATTAATGTTGCCTTTGTACTTTTCGATCAAAATTCTTTGTTTACACATACCTCTAATTTACAAAGAACACTTTCAATCTTCTTCTATTTTTTAAGTGTTAATAATCTTGTCATATTTGCTATCATACCAGAATTGAGAATTTTCTCAATTCCATTTTGTCACTCATAAGGAATGTTGAACAACATTGGGAACCTAAAATTCACCCCTTGTGTGGTAGTTTTCTAGATTTCTTAGATTGACACTAAGCTGTCCACCTGCACTTTGGGGGGACATTACTCCCCATCAACTTACACTTCTAGGATTGCATGAGACTTGTTATGTTTGCAACCTTCCCACTTTATAATGGATAGTGGAACATAAGCAAGACTGTTTGGTGGACTAAATCCCAGTTCATACAAACCTCAGTCATTTACATTTCCTGCAGGTACAATGCAGAATGCCAGTGATTGTAAGCCATCCAATCTTTGTCAGGGCTTTTTGTGTTTGGTATATATTGTGGTTGACTTAGCAACAATAATGAAATGTGAGTAATCCTGCACTTTCAAGATGCTTTAGACGGATTTCCTGGTATTTGGGAGATGTCTGGCCTAGGGGGAGGAGGAAATCTAATCGAGCATTCAGAAGGACTGTACCTGCACCCTGATGTCTAGAAGGAAGTAGGTTAGACTTCTGGGTAATGTGATTACATGGCAGTGGTGTTTACTGCTGTGGAATCATTAGAATATTCCAACTTTTTGAAAGGTAGATCTCTTATGTACTCAAAGGGTAGTGAACACCCCTTAATGAATGCTGTGCAGGGAGACTAGATTGCTTGCTGGGTAATTGGCATTGGTGGGGAATGGGGAAAGTGTGGTTAGGTCAGGGCACCTCTGACCCACCAGGTTCCAGCCTGAAAAATGGCCATTTTCTATGGCTTCCTGAAGGTCAGGCTTACATTTAACTTCCATGGATCTTTCGCACTTCATAGCTCTTGTACAATGTCAGCCATTTACTAAATGTTTTCTCACTTAATCCTCTCTGTCACCCTGCTTTGTAGGTTACTATCCTTGCATTTGCAGATAAGAAGACAAAGACTGTGTGAGGTTACCTCTTGCCCAAGGCTTCAGAGTGGAGGAATCAGGTTTTGAACTGAGTTCATACTCAATGCATTATGCCTCAATATTTCACTTTAAGCAAAGAGCCAATGGAACATATAAATGGTTCAGTTAATTTTATAATTAATTTGAAATTAATAGGCACATTTATATAAATTTTCTATAATATTGTGTTGTTATCAATCTTTATCTTTTTTTTTTTTTTAATTTTTAAATTTTTTTGCCTGCGCCATGCAGCATGTGGGATATTAGTTCCCTGACCAGGGATTGAACCTGTGCCCCCTGCATTGGGAGCACGGAGTTTTAACCATCAGACCACCAGGGAAGTCCCTCAACCCTTATCTTATAAAAGCATCTTCTGATCTTAATTCGGATATAACTATAATTTTTATATAGTTGTAAAATCTTTAGCAAATGCACGATTTCAAGCTCTACTTTTCTCATACAACTTTTCATTTACATTTTCACAAGTTGTTTAGTTTTTATAGTTATAATTTTAGTAACTACACAAAGATACAGTCAATAAATACTGAATCTTTTTTTAAAAAAATTCTTAATGTAGTAGTAAAAATTAAGACAGTCTCACACAAGTACACCTCATTTTAGGAAAACCAGAATTATGGACAAACAAAAAAAGCAAAGCAGAGGGTGGGTATTTTCTTAAGGAAAGGACTCAATATAGAATTCCTTTAAATAATATGCTTCCCTGGATCCCAGGGGATTCAGTTTCCTAAAACTAAGGGTTACACCCTTTTGTGAAGGGTTGCCTAAGGGTGAATACTTTCTGAGATCCTTTCTAGCACATCGTGACTAATGCATTGATTGGGTAAAACGAGGCTACCCATATATTCTAGGGTTTTCCAGTTACAGAAACCTACAGGAATGAAGGATGTGTTTACATTTCAGGCTCTGGTGGTTCAACAAAAACTCGGAAGAGTTTTTCTCTCCTTTACTCCCACCCTGCCGAGTCCAGGGGCTTCTAGGATCCTAGTGTCCTCAGGATGTCAGTAACAGTGTGCGGTCGTCTATTCTCGTCCATTCTCCTGCCTTCAGTCGGGACCACACCCAAACCCGCCCAGACAGAGGAGAGTCTGACCTATTTTTAACAAGACCCAGGGACTGGGAGCATTCTTGCTTTCTCAATAACCCCATTTCAAATCCAATCCACACTTTTGGTTTGCTTTTCACGCAATTAAGAGGGCCTCCATGCACTTCTTACAAATTTCCATCTAATACAAGAGACATTTTCCACAAATTTAAAATTAAGGAAATAATAAAAATGGATCAAATAGAAAATAAGATGTATTTTAGATTGTCTGTGACTTTAAATATACTAGTAAAATGTCACATTGTGTTGTAAGAATAGGATATGCACTAACAAATAGGGTTTTCTAAAATCCCAAATTCTGTAAGTGTAATTATGTAATCTTAAAAATCTTAAGACATTTGACTGGGAACATATGCTTATGTCTAAGAGAGAAAATGATGTACCTTGCACGCAACCCCCCCCAAAAGATTTCATTTTTGCTTAGTGAAATTAGATTATATTTAAGCAAGATTATATTTGAACAAGGTTATATTTAAGATACACAATAATGAAAACTACTCCACCTCCTTCTACACTTTTATTTTTGTTCAATGAGGTTAGATTGCTTTGGGGGAAAAATCGCTTATTACCATTCTGCTAGAGTTTTGCTAATTGCCTCCCATCAGATTTTATTTAGTTCTTATACATATCAGGAAGCTGAAATTTTTGAGGAGATGTAAAAGGACAAAGATTAGTCAAGGATAGAAGTGACTACTTTAACTCATACCTGGTCAACATCCCTTTTTTTTTTTTAATGTTTTTCCATTCAGCCCTCTCCCAAAATCAAATGCTTGTTTGATATTGCAGGGGAATCTTTCTTTATAGGTGAGGACATGCTTTCTTAAAGCATCCTGCATTACTGCTGTAGTTTCAGCTAATTTATTTTATAAATTTATTCTACAAAAATAAATCAGTCGTCTTCCTCTGATATCAACATTCTGACAAGCCTGGTTTCCTCATTTTATTTTTCTTAGAAAATTCCTGTTTTGAAGAATGTAAAAAAGATTGAATACTTTTCCTTGATCCAGCCTGCTTTTGTCTGTATTCTTTCTTTCTTTTTTTGGTACTGAGGCTGATTTGTAGCCACGTGTGCTAGATAAGAATTCTTTATCAGATTCAGCCATTCTGCACATGATTAATTTTGTTATGGTCAAAACAGAACGTGTTTTCTAGGTTCCTCTGGCAGTCACTGTATACAGCTACTCCTGTCCTTAAATCATCTTAATTTGTGTATAGTAAAGTAGAGTATGTCCTGGTTGAAACAATTGTTTTTTTCCACTCGTGCTACAGCATTTCCTGGGCTTTCTAAGGTCATATCTCCATATTTTCAAAGAAACGGTTAATATCACTTTGACAGGCACTCTTGATCTTTTCCCATGAATTATAAAACCCCCATGACAAAGGCATGATTTTATTTTTCATGTTATAACAAATTTTGAGGCAAATTACATTAGTAAGAAAGAGAGGGCTTCCCTGGTGGCGCAGTGGTTGAGAATCTGCCTGCCAATGCAGGGGACACGGGTTCGAGCCCTGGTCTGGGAAGATCCCACATGCCGCGGAGCAACTAGGCGCGTGAGCCACAATTACTGAGCCTGCGCGTCTGGAGCCTGTGCTCCGCAACAAGAGAGGCCGCGACAGTGAGAGGCCCGCGCATCGCGATGAAGAGGGGCCCCCGCTTGCCGCAACTGGAGAAAGCCCTCGCACAGAGGCGAAGACCCAGCACAGCCATAAATAAATAATTGCCATTTAAAAAAAAAAAAAAAAAGAAAGAAAGAGAAAAAAGAAGATAACAGTCTGAATCAGGTAACAAAATTTAAAAAAAAAAAGAAGTGGAAAACAAGATATCTTTCTCATCAGGCACTGGTAAAAATTTACAATCTCCTCAAGTGCAACGACGTTTTGTATTTTACCAGTGCTCAGTAGGTTTATGACTACTAAATATTACTGAGTGGTTAATACGTCTACAGACTCAGAAAATTTAGCCAAAGATATATTTTCTGATCATTTCAAACTACTGTGCAGTCTCTTTATATTGTATAGCAGATGGCTTGGTGGATGGGAGTTAGGAAATAGATTTGAATCCTTGTTCTCTTGTTTAATTGCTGTGTGACCCTGGGCAAGTTACTTGACCCCTGTGTACCTCAGTTTCCTCATTATAAAATGGGGGAAGATAAAATCATTATGCTGTACACCTTAATCTTATACAGTGCTGTATGTACAATTATATCTCAATAAAACTGGAAAAATAATGAGGAGGCTAATAATTTTTCCTATTTATAAGTTATATTAAATGGATATGAATAAATATATATTTATTCATATCATATGACTATTATAATATTACTTATGTCATAAGTCTATATCACTAAGTATTATTTACCTGGTAAATAATAAATAATAATATGTTAGCTATTATTACTAATTTTAAAATGTAAGATCTCATTGCTGCGATTATTATATTGATCTTGGACATTGGCAAAATTTACAGTGTTTGGAAGTGATTGCCCAGAGAATAGGAATTCTTCACAGAACTTCCAGACAGCACAGAAACTTGTAGAAGATGTGCAAACATGAAGAAAAGAATTTACCCTTTATTGAGCAGAGTTACCACTATTCTGTGATTAATTGAATCTTAAGTTAACTGTCATAAAGAGTCACAGAGGCAACTCTGACTTTCTTGAGATGTCCAGAGCTGGCCTGACCTCACCAGTCAGTAGAAGTCAGGATGAATTGGGATCCATATTCCAAACTCACTTTAGTTTAAGGGGACCTGAAAACTGACTTAAATTTATACTTGTCACCTTCTCTACTTGCTCCATGGTGCACTTCCAAATTTCACCTGTGTTCTCCACATTTGGATAACCAGTTGTCAAGTTTCAAACTTCTTCAGATAGCATTGGAACAGTCAGTAAAAATCACCAGATCTTCTGTAAATTCTCCATAGTCTTCATGCTATAAGAATTACTTCATTTTAAAAGAACGATGAGCAGATTAGAATACTTTTTTGTTTCTAATGTTCATTAGTTTGCTAGACATATATATATTGAACACTAGCCATGTGTTAAGCATTTGTTATGTAAGGATAAATAAACCATGGTCCTTGTCCAAGTTGGGATTTACATGCTGGTAATTTAGTGTTATCTTATATAGTTGATTCTCTTACTGTTTAGTTTACGCACTAAAATTTATTTGTAATTCCAAAACCAATTCTTGTGGCTTTTGTGGTCATTTGTGGACATGCACAGAGCAGCAAAGAATTTTAGTCTCCTGTCAGGCACATTTTCAGTTCAAGTTGAGCAAGGCGATCTCTGCCTTCTTGTTTCAGCTCTCAGACTGTAAACGGTGTGCTTTTTGCAGTCTATTTGTTGCCATGATTTTTGCATTTTTGTGCTCTTTGTTGATGATTTCACTGTTTAAAATGGCCTCAAATGTTGTGGTGAAGTACTGTCTAGTGTGTTCCTTAAACAATGAACTGTGATGTTCCGTATGGAGAAAATATGCTTTGTGTAGGCATGAGTTATAGTGCTTTGGCTGTGAGCTCAATGTTAATGAATCAACAAGATGGTACGTTCAGAAAAAGGAAGAGGAAATCCACCAATCTGTACATGAGGCTGCTCCGGAAAGTGTGACACCTATAGTCCATGATGAAGTTATAAAAAAGATAAAAAATGTAACTGTATTTGTGGATTCATGGGATGATGAATTGTTGTGAGGCTGAAAACAAAGGATTTATGGTCATGTTACCTAGGGTCATGAAAATGTTAAACCCATCTTGTCTAGTGTTTTATTATAAAGAAATATGTCAATAATTATTTGTAAGATATATATGTGTATATATATATGTATATATACGATTATATTACATATAATATTATATATATTATTATATATGTATAATCATGTATATATTTTGTCTTTAAACAGAAACGCACATGAAACAAGAATATGTATTGATTTTGTTCTGACCAGAAGCTCACAGGAACCTAACCCTGTATTTCCCCTAGGAACAATGGCTCAGTATTCATTAATTCAGTGTTTTCAGTGACTTTACAGAACATAACTACGGTGAACAACAAGAATTTACTGCATATTCTTTGATAGTCTACAGCAGTGGTTCTCAACCAGGGCAATTTTGCATCCCCTGGGACATTTAGGAATGTGTGGAGGTGTTTTGATGGTCATGACTTGGTGGGGAGTGGGGCTGGGAGGGGGTGCTACTGGCTTCTAGTGGTTAAAGGCAAAGGATGCTGTTATACTTCCTACAATGCACAGGACAGTTCCCCACAATGAAGAATTATTCCGTCAAAAATGTCAACAGTGCCAAAGTTGAGAAACCCCACTCTATACCAAGTCTTCAAACTTTCTCTGTAAGGACCGGATAGTTAATATTTTCATATTTGTGGGCAATGTGGTCTCCATTACAACTATTTGACTCTGCCATTGTAGCATGAAAGCAGCTACTGACAATATACCAGCTGACAATGGGTGCATCTGTTTCATGATAAACTTTATTTATAAAAATGGTCAGCCTGCTGGATTTTGGCCTGGGCTATATTCTGTGGACTCCTCCATAGCAGTAAATCTCAATCTTGGATGCTCATTAGAAGAACCCAGGAGCTTTTAAACAATGGTATCTCCTGGACTCCTGTTCCCCCAATTCTGATTTGATTGGTCTGGGAGGGAGCCCCAGTGTTGGTATTAGTCAAAAGCATCCTACGGATGAGAATGTACAGCCAATGTTGAGAGCCATCACTATGAGATAGTTGCTCTTTGTGTATTTGAAAACTGACCCAGCCCAGTAGACCCTTATCAGCAGCCAGGAGAGCCTTCTCTTGCAGTCTGGCTTTTGTCCCAGACACTCTCCTGAACGTCTCCAAATTAATGGCCTTTTTTAGTGCTCATTCCTCTGAACCCCTGAGGTTCAGATTTAGGAACACTCCATGCTTTCAGGTACCTTGAAACTCCTCACTCTCCTGGTTCTCCTCCTATGCTTCTAACTACTCTTCTGCCTCTTCTTCAACCTTTTGCACATTAAATATAGATGCTCCCCAAAGAGCTGTCCTAGGGTTCTTCTCTGATTAATTTTCCCTGGCCTGTGTCATGGCTTTACTTCTCTAGAAACAATGTTCATGTAATTATCTTTTGGCCTGATCTCTCCCACAGGGGTTGTTTTGGTAGGCCACCTGGTGACTCTATTCTTGATCATGGTTTTGGAAATTAAATATGAAAAGTCATAGTCATAAAACTAAGTTACAGTCTCTTCTTCCAGATATCAATTCCCACTGCATAGGACATTTTATAGAACATTTTGAAAACTACCATCCTTACTGTGGAACTATCTTACAGGAGAAACAACCCCACAATAAGGTCTTTTGGGGACTTAGTAACATACCTTATGCATCTAGGTCTACCTCATGCTGAATAGAAAGTTACCAGTGTATATAGGCTAAATACTATTTGATAAGAATAAGTAATGGAAATACCAGTTTTTCTTTTATGTCACCAGAGCACTTCTATAGTTCAGAGGTAAAATAATGAGACACTCACTCATTGCCAGATACATCCAGCGGATCTTGGCAGGAGATAGGTGAGACATGCAAACTGGGTAATTGGCAAGAGTTTTAAGGGGGTATTTTTACAAAGGTATGGGCAGGTGTATTTGTTTCCTAGACCTACTGTAACAAATTACCACTAACTTGGTGGCTTAAAACAACAGAAGTTTATTCTCTCACCAATCTGGAAGCCAGAAGTCCAAAATCAAGGTGTTGGCTGGACTGCACTCCCTCCAGAGGCTCTAGAGGAGAACCCTTCCTGACCTCTTCCAGCTTCTGTTGGCTATTGGCATTCTTTGGCTTCCTTGACTGTGGCTACATCACTCCAGTCTCTGCCTCTGTTTTTACGTTGCCTTCTCCTCTTCTCTTCACATTGCCTTCTTCTCTTCTGTCTATGTCAAATTTCTCTTTGCCTTTCTTTCATAAGGACACTTGTCGTTGGATTTAGGGCCCACCCAAACAGTCAAGGATGATCTCCTAATCTGAAGATCCTCAACTTAATTACATCTGCAAAGATCATTTTTACAAACAAAGGGTTAAGATGTGGACATCTTTTAATATCTTTTTTGGGGCCACCATTCAACCCATTATAGCAGGACTGGGAGAAACCAACAGGGACAGTGAAACCCTATAGCGTGTATTTACTAGGACTGCAGGAGACGTGAGGAAGTACTCAACGGAATCTAGAGCCAGTAGCTATAACTGTAGGTGGGGAGGGAGGCACCTGTATGGCTTTGAAAGAGAATTTCACTTGACATAAAGAAAGCTGGGGGAAAAAACACCCAACTTTATTCCCTTTCCACCCTCTTACTGGTGCCTCTTGTTGGTTGAATCAAAATGGATGCCAGAGGAAAAGATGCTCAATGATGCAGTCTATAAAAGAGAAGGGTGTATGGTGGATTTGGAAGGGCAAACAGAAAACATCCCATACATCAGGACATTACCATTCCTGAGGAGGAGTGGAAAAAGTTCTCAAGTTAGAAGTTCAGATGAGGTTGCTTTCACAAGTGCATCAGTAAGTTTAACTTCTTCTATATATAAAGAACAAATGAGAACATATTTCTTTTTTTTCTGTAATTTCAGACCATTACACACTGAGCCTAGAGCCCATGCTCCGTAACAAGAGAAGCCACCGCAATGAGAAGCCCTCGCACCGCAACGAAGAGTAGCCCCTGCTCGCCACAACTAGAGAAAGCCCGCACGCAGCAACGAAGACCAAACACAGCCAAAAATAAATAAATAAATAAATTTTAAAAAAGAAAAGAAAAAAGAAACAATGAAGGAGGGAAGAGGGAACATTTTAAGGTCCATGTAGCTCTTCTAATTGCTAATTATTTTCAAATTTTCTCACCCCTTCTTTTACATTTTTTATTTGTTTTATTGTGATATTTAAATATAATACATTTAAATTTTAAATATTTCATTTTACTATTAATTGTTTTATTATAATATATAATAATATACATCTATTATAAATTCACCAACTTTACATGAATTTTTTATGATTTTTGATAAGTCTTTATATCTGTCAAACTACTACAACAATAACGATATATTACATTTTCATCACTGCCCCTTGGCTTCCTGTGGGGCCACCCTAAGGGGGCAGAAGAGTGGGAGGGAGAGCTTATCCACATTTCAGTGCTGGTTAAAAACATACCTTGGTTTTTGACTCAAGGTGCTAATTTATGTATTTTACACATTTGTACTCTGAGCCCCAGGGTTCTTAACTATAAGTTACAAGCAGGTTAAGATAAGTCTCTGAAATCTCTACAGGATCTATTCTCCTTTTTATTCTACTTCTAGGTAAAGTTGTATTTGAAGGAGCCTACAGGAAGAGCCACAATTTTCATAATTCAGCTAGAGCTTATGATCCATAATTTACTACATTGAAAAAAATTAAACTTACCAATGTCTACCTCCAAAGGTCTGAAAGTTTATTCAAACAGGGTAAATTTCTTCTTTTTCTATGAAAATAGGCAAAATATTGCCATTTAATATCCCCATTCCAAACACTTTGCAGCATATACACAAATAACTGTGGGGTTGAGGTGCCTGTATTGATAATTCAAGTTTCAGAAAGGGATTCTGAGAAGATGTTTTATTGCTTACGTGGTCCAGACTGACTGTCTCCATTAAATACATTCACTGGATAATTGCTTAACTTTCCACTTTCCTTTTCTGGTGAAGTCACATATAATATGTCCAAAATGGCTAGAAGGAATCATGGGATTTATGCATATAAATACAGCATTGCTTTTCAGAAAGGACAGAATATGTTCAGGAACTATTTATATTCTGGGTAAGCTTTGAATTGTATATTTTACATGCACAGAAAATAATTCATTATGAGAATATCTCATGTTGTACGCCAAACTAAATGACTCTTTGATACTGATGTCATGCCCATTCATATTAGTAGGAGTTATAGAGACCAAGAGGACCAATTTCTAATGCCAAGAATGCACGGAATGGTTTCCATGGAGCATAATGGCATAATTGTCTGATGGAACAAAACTGAAAAGAACTGGAGGACGGAAAAAGGGTGTGGTGTCTGCAAAAATGAAAAACTTTATTCATGGATTCAAATTTATGCTTAAAATGAATTGGATGTGATATATCATTCTCGGTTTTCAGGCAAAAACTAGAAACTAGTTAAATAGTGACGGAACATTCAGAGTAATGTGGCAAATTCTCTTGGAACTTGCTTTTCCTCCACCTCAAATATACTAATTATCACCTATTCTATCTTTCTTCCCTAAAGGATGACAGGATAGCCTCCTTTTTTTAAACCAAAGCTTTTGTAAAGTTTCCTTCCATATCCTTTTTAGGATTTCGTGCCAGCAATCCTCACAGTGCCTTGTAAACCTGCCATTTCCTCCTACACATCTGGAAGGCCCATTACCGTAAAGAACCCAACCTGACTAAGAGACAGTTGGGAAAATGTCCTTGTCCAAGGGACAATCCAAAATATTTCTTTTGTCTTTTCATCAGACTGTTCATTATATTTTCATTCTCTTCTATAACCATAATTAAACCTTCCTTTGATTTCCTTTATGAACACTGAAAACCAATAAGCAGCTTTAACATTATCTTGAGTATGTAAATAGTGATCACTTAGAGTAGTTCCGATGGTACATTTCATGACTTCGGTGCCATTCCAAGGACAGTTTCTTGTGTTAAGTTCAAATAAAGGTGTCTGTCTTATGCCACCAATTACTTACAATCATTCCACAGTTTGGTTTTCTTCATAATGCTCGTCCAGACAGTTTTTTTTTTTTTTGGTGCCTTCCCTGCTGTATATCTAAACAGTCTCTTTTTTTTTTTATTACTTGGAATCAATTTCATTCTTCCTTAAGGCTACTGACTTTCTGTTTTAATTTGACTGGTTTCTTCATTTGTGGACCAATACTTTCATACTTAACCCTACTTCCAAATATTACCATAAAGTTCCCTCTTGGGATCCTTTTATCTTAATAGTATTAAAATATGGACTGGTTGCTTTCTAGAGTTGAAGTCATTTTATTGACTTCTTTTATTGTGCTCCTGGATTGGATAGGTCTACTATTTTTGGATCCTACATCTTCCTTTTGTTTACTTTGCTTCTTTGTTTCACTGTAGTACATTTTCAAACAACTGCCTATGAAAAGATGGATGGGATGCAAATATTCTGAGAATTTACAAGTTTGAAAATATCTTTTATTCTGCTCTCACACCTGATTGAGAGCTTGGCTGAGTGTTCAATTCTAGGTTGCAAAATTTTTTTTCTTAGAACTTTTATAATATGATAAAAGGAATTTATGAAAAATCCACAGCTGGGAATTCCCTGGCAGTCCAGTGGTTAGGATTTGGTGCTTTCACTGCCATGGGCCCGGTTTCTATCCCTGGTCAGGAAACTAAGATCCTGCAAGCTGCAGAGTGCAGCAAAACAAACAAACAAACAAACAGAAAACAAACCAAAAAAAACCCCAAAACACCCACAGCTAACATCTATTCGATGGTGAAAGACTGAAAGCTTTCTCCCTAAGACCAGGAATAAGACAAGGTTACCTGCTTTTGCTATTTCTATTTGACTTTGTATTGGAAGTTTTAACTACAGTAATTAGGCAAGAAGATGGGAAAAAAAGCATCCAGATGGCAAAGAAGTAAAATTATCTATTCACATATGATATAATCCTATATATAAAAAATCCTAAAGAATTCTTCAAAACTATTAGCACTAATAAATAAATTCACCAATGTTGCAAGATATGAGATTGACACAAACCATTCAGTTGTATTTTTATACACTAGCAATGAACAATCCAAAAAAGAAATTATGAATACAATTCCATTTACAATAGCATCCAAAAGAATAAACTACTTCAGAATAAATTTAGCCAAGGAGGTGAAAGACTTATACACTGAAAACTACAAAATATTGCTGAAAGAAATTAAAGAAGACCTAAATAAATGGAGACATAACATGATCATGGATTGGAAGACTTAATAGTGTTAAAACGGCAATGCTACCCAAAATAATCTACAGATTCAATGCAATGCCTACTGAAATTCCAATAGCATTTTTGCAGAAACGGGAAAGCCAACCCTCAAATTCATATGGAATTACAAGGGGCCCTAAATAACCAAAACAATATTGAAAAAGAAGAACAAAATTGAATGACTCACATTTCCTGATTTTAAAACTTACTACAAAGCTACAGGAATCAAAACGGTGTGATACTGGTATAGGGATAGACATATAGATCAGTGGAATAGAATTGTGAGTCTTAGAGATAAACCCATGGATCTATGGTCAGTTGATATTGACAAGGGTGTCAAGATCATTCAATAAGAAAGAATAGTTTCTTCAACAAATGGTGCTGGGACAACTGGATATTCACATGCAAAAGAATAAAGTTGGACCCTTACCTCACTACATATACAAAAATTAATTCAAAATGGATTAAAGACCTAAATATAAGAGTTAAAACTATGAAACTCTTGGAAGAAAACATGGGAGTAAATCTTCATGATCTGAGACTTAATGGTTTTCTTAAATAAGACACCAAGTCTCAAGTAACAAAAAAAATAGACAAATTGGATCCCATTGAAATTAAAAACTTTTATGCATCAAACACCATCAAGAGAGTGAAAAGACAACCCACAGAATTGGCAAAAATGTTTGCAAACCATTTATCTGATAAACATCTAGTATCCAGAATATATAGAGAACTCATACTCAACAATAAAAAGATAAACCCGACTTTAAAATGGACCAAGGGGTGGAGACTAAAGAACATATTATTTAAAAAAAACAATGGATCATGAAAAAATCAAAGAGGAAATGAAAAAGACCTCAAGACAAGTGAAAATAAAAACACAGCTTTCCAAAATCCATGGGATACAGCAAAAGCAGTTCTAGGAGGGAATTTTATAGTGATACAGGTCTACCTCAAGAAACAAGAAAAATCTCAAACAACCTAACCTACCATCTAAAGGAGTTAGAAAAAAGAAGAACAAACAAAGCCCAAAGCCAACAGAAGGAAGGAAATAATAAAGACGAGAAAGGAAATAAATAAAATAGAGACAAAAAAAAAAAAAAAGAAAAGATCAATGAAAACAAGAGCTATTTTTTGGAAAAGATAAACAAAATTGATAAGTCTTTAGCCAGGCTCATTACAAAAAAAAAGAAGACAATAAATATAACAGAGACACAAAAAATTGTGAGAGAATACTATGAACAGTTATATGCCAATAAATCAGACAGCTTAGTAGAAATGGATAAATTCCCAGAAACATACAATCTCCTAAAACTGAATCAGGAAGAAATAGATAATCTGAACAGACCAATCACTAGTAGTGAAATTGAATCTATAATAAAAAATTCTCCCAGTTAACAGAATTCCAGTACTGGACAGCATCACAGGGGAATTTTACCAAACAAATAAAGAAAAGCTAATATCTATCTTTCTTGAACTACTCCAAAAAAATTGAAGAAGGGGGAACAATCCCAAATTTATTCTATGAGGCCACCATTACCCTGATACCAAAACCAGACCAAGACACTACCAAAAAAAAAAAAAAAAAAAAAATTACAAGCCAATATCTCTGATGAATATAGAAACAAAAATTCTCAACAAAATATTAGCAAACTTAACTCAATAATATATAAAAAGAATCATACACCATGAGCAAGTGGGATTTATTCCAGAGATTCAAGGATGGCTCAATATCTGCAAATCAATCAATGTGATGCACCACATTAACAGAATGAAGGATAAAAATCACATGATCATCTCAATAGATGCAGAAAAAGTATTTGACAAAATTTTACATTCATTAATGAGGGGAGAAGGAGGAGGAGGGAAAGGAGGAGGATCAAGATGGGGAGCAGGGAGGGGAGGAAGGATATCGGGGTGCAGAGAATTAATGGAAAGCTTGAGAACAAGGTTTAGAGAGTGGGCAAGAGTCAAAGCAGGGTCTGAGAGCTAGGGAACAGAAGCCACGATGAAGATCACACTGTGGGAATTATCTGGCTCATACGTTTCTGCTCTTGAGATTATCTTGAACTCTCTCAAAATAATTTTATTCCTGACTCAGTATTCAAAGTCCAGGGAGAGGCCAGTCATGTGTCCATCCCCTGGCTGTGATGGGGAGAAGGATAGGAGATCTTGCTCATTTAGCTTCTGAAATACGAGGTGTCCATAGAAAAACTAGGAAGATAGGAAGGAGAGGTGGATGCCAAACAGAGAGAGATGACCAATGTCCACTGTCAATACTATCTTAATGGCATCTTAACGTTCAACACACACTATTATATAAATGTTCATTATGATACATTATGGACTTAAAGGGTGGTGGGGTTAAGTGACTTCTTCTAATTATGTAATTATTTGCTCATTCATTTATTGATCTCTCCTGTGTGTGTCTGCAATTGAACAAGAGCCATTGGTTAAGTAATCCAGGATGTGTTCCTTAGATTTCATTTCTGTCAACCCAGCATGTTAATGTTCAAGTAAAGCAAACATACACATGGCAAGAAGTTCTGAATTTTATGAATCAGATTCACATATAAATATGCTATCATCAGCCTCTTCCAAGAAACAATATTGTCAGAGGTTGCTGATAACCCTCACAAATGAATTTGTTCTCAGTTATCAAGATCCTAAGCCCGTATTGAAAATCAATGTTAATTCAAGAATTCTCAGCTCAAAATGCAGCTTGTTCTGAGCTCTAGGAATTGTGTAGGAGAAAGAAAAAAGAATGATTTGTGATCTGAGGAATATGCTTTGACAGCCCAAACCCAAAACACATGCAAAAATTTCCACAGGGGTTTTAAAGGTGACCTTGGTGAGGAAGGGAAAGCAATCCTCATCTGCTGAAGACAGGGTGAGAAACACTGCCTAGAAAGATACACAGACTAGATTTAAGATAAGAAGAAATCTGGATTTTACCAAAGGAGTGATTTGGGCCCTGGGAAAGAGTTTAAAATGCTGGCATCTCAGCAATAAATATTGCAGAATCTGGAGACTAGATATCAGACGGTGACACCTGCCAATAAACCTCCATGAGAAATGAGAAGATTCAGCTATCGTTCAAGGGAGCACTGACTCCCATTGCCCTGTCATTGAAATGACTCTCCAACAGTTTCCTTGGAAGCTGGTTCTGGAGCTGGTTCACAAGGTATAATTAGGAGAGTCTTAAGCTTCTGTGCTTAGCTACAAATAAAGGTCATCTAACTTACACTTCAGCTAGAAGTCTCTGTCCTGAGTTAAGTATGAAAAAATAGGAGTAGAGGAGGCCTTTTGCTTCAATCCACAAACTTTTTCCTTGAAAAGAAGCACTGGTAGAAATCATTCCACTTCTTCTCCACTGTTTAATGGGAATAGAAATAAAATGCTAGATCTTTAAAAGTACCAAAAGAAAACTTCAACTTCATGTTTCAAATAGAACACGTAGGCTCTAAACTATAGTTATAGTAAATGGTGTTGCACATTTCTTTAATATAACTTTAAAAATACTACTTTCTAGTCATTATTATCTTCATTAACCTAACAGAATTATGGGACAAAATGGGACACAATGCTGCTGGAATTAGTTAGATATTTTTAAAGGCTTGTTTCATTTTCAAAATGAAAGATTGCTTTCCTAGTTTTTGAAAGAAAGTAATAGATTGAACATATGAATAGAGACTCATCTTGGGAATACTTCTAACTTTAGAAAATCAAAATTCACTCTCTATCAAAACTGATGTGAGATTCAAGGATCACTTCTTGTTCAAAGACATTTAACATATTTTGGGCCTATGAGAAATATTTTAAATGATCAAAAATGAATGTCTATTTGGGGCATTGCTTGTGTATCACATTGTTTTTAGCCACTAAATTGAAAGATGTGACACCTGCCCTAAAGGGACTGACAATTATAAAATAGATTACAGATAACCCAACCTCAGTTGCGGAAGACGAAGAGTACCAGGCCAGGAGGCTGAGGTCCTGGCCCTACCAACAATTCATTCAAACCTTGTTGAAGTTACTGTTTTGTATCTCTGTTTCCTCTCCTTTAGGTGTAAGTTAATAACATCTGTCCTCTTTATCTCGTGAGTTCCTGTATGGAAAACACAAGTTAAGGCTATAAACATTCCTAAAAATTCTAATGTATTTTCGTTATCTATATTAGGTTCAAAAAGGCTGCAAAATGGTATACATTTCCTTTTAAATAGCTTTAAGAAGCATCTTAACATTTGTACAATCCTGGAAATCTCCTTTCAGCCCCACATTGCAGAAGTGTCTTTTTAGCTACAACTTGGGCTATGATTGCAGAGGAAGATGTAAGTTATACCTCCTCTAACCAGAAGCAACATGTTGATATTTTGAAGAACATTTTTACTGACACTCACAGAAACGTGAAAGAAGCAAACTTCAAGAGGAAGAGGAAGAGAGGAAGATTATACTTTTTTTTTTTTTTGGCTGCGTTGGGTCTTCATTGTTGTGCATGGGCTCTCTCTAGTTGTGGTGAGCGGGGGCCACCCTTCCATGCGGTGCGCAGGCTTCTCGTGGTGGCTTCTCTTTTTGCGGAGCACGGGCTCTAGGTGCGCCAGCTTCAGTAGTTGTGGCACGTGGGCTCAGTAGTTGTGGCTCGCAGGTTCTAGAGCGCAGGCTCAGTAGTTGTGGTGCACGGGCTTAGTTGCTCTGCAGCATGTGGCATCTTCCCGGACCAGGGCTCGAACCCATGTCCCCTGCATTGGCAGGCAGATTCTTAACCCCTGTGCCAGCAGGTAAGTCCCAGATTGTACTTTTTAAGTCTCAAAATATGGAAAATTTTGGCTTAGGGTGTTTTGGGGTAATTGACAAAGTACCAGGATTAACGTACTTTATTAAACCTTTGGAACATTAAGTATAGAATTAAAATTTTTAGGGATACAATGACACTTGAATAACATATTTGAAATTTATATAAGATATTGTTGACTTGTAGAAAAGAAAATGTTGGGAGTTGAATAGATAAATTAAAGGCAGAAGATGTTGGTTTCAATTCTAGGTTCATTCATGATAAAATGAAACCTCAACACATGTAAAAAACTTGATTCTTGATTCCCACAAGAGTTGAAGATGTTTTGTGCCTCTGACTCTTATCATCTTACTGCACCCAGCGTGTCTCTGAGTTTTTGCTTCTACGATCAACCCTTTTTCCAAGCATTTCACATTTAAACTTCCTGAGAGAAGATTGTTTGGGTTCTTCAGTCTGTTCAGTATTCAGTGTTCCTCTAGGTCTCAAAACAGGTCACTTCAGAGGTCACAGATTACCTAACTGCTGTTCCAGTTAGTGGTGGAGTCAAGTGATGCAAAGCACGCACGGAGGATTCCAGTGCACACAGTTTCTGTGGAAAGTGCAGGAAATGGTAGTTGGGGAGGGGGGAACTGGGATGGGGTGGGGGGAAGGCAGCCAGGAAAGAGCTCATTATCAAGCACTGTAGGTGACTAGAGTTTAATCCCATGGGGAAATCTGGGAACATGGCATAAAAGACACGTCCCAGTGTTATCCCAACGAAGTGTTATCTCAGTTATTGTTTGAAGGCTGCTCAGAGGGAAGTAGAGGAGGGGTGTTCATTTTTCCATGCTCCAATGTTTGCACCCTCTGGCCAAGAGATGAGGTTGAACTCAGCAGTTGAAAGTGCTGCAGCTCACTGAAGTGGTGAGGCCTGAGGGATCTGTGCGGGGCACCACAGTATTCACTGCACTGAGTACCTATGTGTAAGAAATCACTCAGAACATCTGTCCCCTAGAAAGGCTTTTTGTGTGTAGGCTTCATGGCTTGTCCTATACCAGTTTTATTAGAGTAGTAATTCAATTTAAATTTTAATTTTAAATTCAATTTAATATAGGTGGTACTAGATTTTTGTGTTTGATTTTTTTAGACAACCTTTATTTATATATACCTGTTTAAATGCCTAAAACCTTTCTTTATACTGAATTTAGAGTTTTGTACATTAGCTGATAAGTATTAAGCTTTTCTGTGGGTATACTGGGCGCTAATCAATAGTTCAGTTTTGGCAGCTTTATCATTTTTGTCAATTAGTTGAATCGGGCAGTTAGTTGACTATTTTATTTTCATATTTGCCCCAATTTTAATGAAACACCGAAGTGCTGGTATTAATCATGGGACCTCTCATATACGTAATAAAATAGAGACAAAGATGTAAACCATAAAGCATGTCCCCCACATGGAAATCTTTGGTCATATTTGAACTTAAACTATATTTTAAATTTCAAGAACAAAATTAACAACAAGAACAAAGCACAAGAATATGATTCCAGGTGAGGTGAGGTTACGATTTTGATATTTTTTGATTTCTGAGAACCAGCACCCTTTAAAAAATGTGTCTATTGTTTGACCTTCACTTCTCAACTTTTGTGCATGCTGTTTCAGTAATGCACAGAAACAGACACTGGAGACTGCATAGTAAAACTTCTTTATGAAAAAATAGAAATAATTGAAAATGTCATCTTACTGAAGGTAAAATTGAGCCCTGGTAGAGATGGAGTGTCTGACCAAGAGATCATGCACTTGGACCCGCCTCTCAGGATCTGAATTCTGCTAGTACCTCCAAGTCATAAGGTCAGGCAGGCCTCAGAGCCATGCAACATGAGATGACAGTGATACAGCTGGGGCTGAGCACAAGCAGGACCAGAGTGCACAAACGGGCTGTGTGAGCAAAAGCCCAGACCCCACGTCTGGACAAGTACCTCAGCTGATACGTATGGCCATACGGGAATTTGCTACAACCAGCTGACGGAAGACGAAATAGCCTGAACTTGACTTATGGATGGATCTACCCGATTTGTGGGTACAAACCATGAACTCAGGAGTGACTTTGAAAGACTATTATGCAGCTAATCCTTCCAGTAAACCAGCTCCTTGTGGGTGATGCAGGATATGATACAAACAGTGGATCCCATAGCCTTAGAAGATTGGCAGATTCTCTGCTGTGTAATGGACCCCTGGTCTGTGTGGGACCCTGTGCTGGCGGACCAAACATTTGATTAGCCTACAGATGGCGTTTCTGGTTGGGGTCCTAGAGGTAGGAAAGGCAAACCCATACCTAGAGTGTGTGTCTGTTTGTGGTAGGACAAATCTCTGGTCCTTCGGGGATGGGAGGGCCATGTAGTCAATGACTGATAGTGGTCCAAGGCATTTTGTCAACTCGTTTGGTTAGTGTCTCTTCTCTGGTGGATGGTCTCTGGTGGGTGCTGTTATGTGGTACATAGATCTCCACATTTTGGGCCCACTCCCATGTCTATCCACATGCCTCTACCTTAGACTGCATTGCACTTAAATCTTTCAAATTTTCGTTTTCAAGGTCTCTGACCATTTGACCATATTTTGGCCTCTGGCCAAAAAACTAAGCCTTTTGTCACTGTCTGAATCATATATATTCTAATCTTGGGTCACTTCGTCTTCTACCCAAAGTGGATATAACCAGTGCTAGGATATAACCAGTGCTAGGAGCATTTATATATATTTACATGCCCATGTTTTCATTTTTTGTGAGTAAACATTTAGAAGTTGAATTGCTGGGTCATATGGTAAGTGTATGTTTCGCTCTATAAGAAAGTGCCAAAGGGTTTACAAAGTGGCTGTAGTATTTTTCATTCCCGCCAGGAAAATATGAGAATTACATGTTGGTGCTTTAGTCTTTTCAGTCTTCAATTTCAGCCATTTTAATTTGGAAGTGTCACAGGATCTCACTATAGTTCTAATTTGCATTTCTCTTGGAACTAATGATGTTGACTATTCGTGTGCTTGATGGTCATTTATATATCTGCTTTTGTGAAGGGGCTAATCAAATCTTCTGCTCATTTTTAAAAAATTGATTACTTTTAAAATTATTATTGAGAAATAAGATTTCTTTATATATTTTCTTTATATATTTTGGATTCAAGAAATATTTTCTCCCAGTCTGTGACTTGCTTTTTCATTTCTTAATGGTATCTCTTGAAAAGTTAAAGTTCTAAGTTTAATGAAGTTCAGTTTATCAAGTTTTTCTTTTGTGTTTAATGATTTTTGTGTCCTAGCTAAGAAATGTTTGCTTACCAAAATATTGCAAAGATTCCCCTTATGTTTTCATCTAAAAGTTTTATAATTTTAGCTTTTATTTTTAGGCCTATGGTCCACTTAGAGATTTTTTGTGTGTGTATATATAGTGTGAAGGAAATATTATGATTGAATTTTGTTTACATGAATATCCAGTTCTAGCATCATTTTTGAAAAGGCTATGCTTTTCACATTGAGTAACCTTGGCATCTTTGTCAAAAATCAATTTACCATATAGGTGTGGGTCTATTTCTAGCCTCTCTGTTTTGTTGCATTATTTATACCTTTCTTCTTATACCAATATCACACTGTCTTTTACTTTATAGTAAGTCTTAATTACTTTAGCTTTATAATAAGCATTGAGATCAGATATATAAGTTCTCCAACTCTGTTCTATTTAAAAATTGTTCTATCTTTTCTAGATCTTTGCAATTTCTACACAGAACACTTGCTGGTATTTTGATTCACATCGCACTGAATCTGTAGATCAATTTGAGTAGATATGACATCCTAACCATATTGAGTCTTTCAATATAGAAACATAGTATATCTCTCCATTTATTTAGATATCTTTAATTTCCTTATGCATTTTTCAGTGCACAGATATTACACATATTTTAGTTAGTGCATTTCTAGGTGATTCATGTTTTTGGATGCTATTGTAAATGGAATCGTTCTTTTAATTTCATTTTCTAATTGCTTATTGGTTATGTATTGATATACATTTGATTTGTATATATTTGCTTTGCATTTAGCAACCTTCCTAAATTCACTTATTAGTTTTAGTCTTCACTTCGTAGAATTTTTAGGATTATGTCATTTTATTTCTCCCCTTTCAATCTTTACCTATCTATGTATCTATGCATCTATCTACCTATCTATCTATCATCTATACATCTGTTTGTCTGCCTTATGTCACTGTCTAGGACCTCCACTATAATGTTGAAAAGAAGTAGTTTGAGCAAACATCTTTTTTGATTCCTGATCATAAAGGAAAAGCAATCAGCCTTTTACTATTTAATAAGATGTTATCTGATATTCTTGTGGATATCCTTTATCAGGATAAGGAACTTTCCTTTCATTTAAAAAAAATCTTTATTGAGATATAATTCATATACCATAAAATGTATAGGTGCAACCCTTACCACAATGTAAGTTTAGGACATTTTCATTACCCCCAAAGAAATGTACCCATTAGCAGTCCCTGGGCATTCTTCTGTTCCCCCACCCCTACGAATGGCAATCACTAACTTACTTTCTGTCTCTGTAAATTTGCCTGTCCTGGACATTTCACATGAATGGAAACATGTAATATGTGTGGTCTTTTGTGATTGAGTTCTTCCATTTAGCATGTTTTTGAGGTTCATTTAAGTTGTAGCATATAATAGTACTTCACTCCTTTTTATTGCTGAAAAATGATAATAATAATATTCCCTTATGATACATTTATTTATTCACTCATTAGTGGATTGTTTCCACTTTTTGGCTATCATGAACATACATGTACCCGTTTTTATGTGGACATATGTTTTCATATGTTCTCTTGGGTATACACCTAGTAGAACTGTTAGGTAATATGGTAAACTTACTTTAAACATTTGAAGAACTGTGAGACTGCTTTCCAAAGAGACTGAAACATTTTAAATTTCTACCAGCAATGTATGAGGGTTACAATTTCTCCATATCCTGGCCAGCTCTTGTTATTATCTGTCTTTTTGATTATAGACATTCTAGTGGGTATGAAGTGGTATCTCATTGTAGTTTTGATTTGCATTTCCCTGTTGACATTTGTAGTGTGATAGCCTAAAGACAAATAGAACTGCAAAGAAAATGTAAACTTAACTCAGTGGTTTTACTGTTAATAGTAATATTATTATTATAATTTTGAAACTATTTTATGTATAGTAGAGTAAGGCAAATAAGACAATTTGTTAATGTTTTTAGGAAGCAAGATTTTTAATGTAAACAATAGGAGATAGAAATAGAAAATTAAAGTAGTTCAGGGAAAAAACGCTCTGACATTTAAATCTGAATTGGACATAATATAAAATTCCTGATTTTATATTAAACTTTACCCATTGAAATCGTCTAGAATCAACAAAACCCCAGTAGTAACAGTTATACTTAACATCTTCATCTTGGTTTCTAAATACCTTGGAGATTAAAGCAATCATCTCCTTGGACAAATAGCTGATTCTTAGTCATGTGACATTCAAAGTATGAAGTGAGCCTAGGGTGTCTTGTAGTCATAAAAAGCAAGAGGAAATGTTCAAAGCCCAATGGGCTTGTGACAAAAGTATATAAGGGCCAGATTGAAGATTCTCCCACTGGCCAAATTTGGGACAATTTTAGCATTAAAAAGAATATCAACTGTAACTGGTTATAAATTCATCATGAGAGAGAGGAGAGAGCACAGGCGTCATTTGTCACATCGAAGGTGACTTTTACATTAAATCCTCACTCTGAAAATCTGAAATTAAAGGGAAAGAATTACCATTTACCATATCTTTTTAGAAGATGATAAGGGGAAGAGTGTCAGCTAATAAACGTAGAAGGAATGAGAGAATTAGAATTATTGCTAATTGCTAAGGGAAAAACAAAACTGCTTCTACATAAAAGAATCTGATTGTCAACACTTAACCAAATCAACTGACCATAATTGCTGTCCTTTCCAGCAGGAGGATCCATTCCAGGATAATGTGTTACGTAGCTGGCATGTCTATCTAGTCTTCTTCAACCTGAAGCACCTTTTCCATCTATCCTTGAGTTTCATGCCTTTGACATTTTTGAAGATTACAGGGCATTTCATTTTTAGAATGTGCCTCAATTTGGGCTTGTCCAATTTTTTTTTTTATGATAAGACCCAGGTTATGCATCTTTCGTAGGAACATCACAGAAGAGATGCAGTGTTCTCACTGCATGTTCTCAGCTGATTCACCAAGTCCATTTGTACCATTACTCATGATATTAAGTAGTTCTGAGTACTTAATTAAGAGGTGACTGCTAG
Organism: Balaenoptera musculus; assembly: GCF_009873245.2. Classification (NCBI taxonomy): domain Eukaryota; kingdom Metazoa; phylum Chordata; class Mammalia; order Artiodactyla; family Balaenopteridae; genus Balaenoptera; species Balaenoptera musculus. The sequence continues at coordinate 42,860,471 of NC_045791.1, forward strand.
ATATGTCTATTATTAAGTTACTTTTCTTTCCATTGTAATTAGTAAATATATTGTGAGGAGACACTTTTGAGAGCAGGTAAATATTCCATTTTTCCATTCTACTTCCACTTACTGTTTTAGCACCCATTGATATTTCTTACCTGAATTATTGCTCTGATGGTTGCCAAATGATTTCATTTCTTTTACATTTATTTTTTGACTTTCTAGGGTAAGAAAGCTTTTTCTCTTCTCCCTATTTATTTATTAACTTAATATGTCAGCATGGATTGAGGGACTCTTATTTTATTCAATAGCTTGTAATCCATCACTATCTTTATTTATTTTGATGCTCAAATTGTCCAAGATTTGGATATTAGAAGCTCCTTCAAGCTGCCTTCTGTGTCCTTTTGACATGTCCCATCACTCTTTGAATATTTAGTTACTTTCTGGCAAAGCAGGGTAGCCTAGGCTCACCTTGTACCTTTGCTGCCCTGAAATTAGCCATTTCTTCAAGTCCTGGTTCCTGTTAGTGGAAAATGTGATTCGGAAATCAGGATTTGTGTGCAAAGTAGGCTCATAGTTATTGGGGTATTACTGCTCCCAGACATTCTCAGTGGGAGCAGCAGGAGATAAAGGGACAAATCTTTATACATGTGTATGTTCCTGAGTTCACATAGCTCCAATTTTAATTCAATACCACAGGATTCATTCTACTTTCATTTTTTCCATATTTGTATTCCCTCTGTCCATCAGTGAGTACCCTGTCTCCCATTATCCTTAGAGTATTTACTTATTTGTCCAGTCACTTGTATGAAGCTAATTTCTTGATCCTGCCAGGCTGTCTATGCTGTCCCATTACAGCATTGTCCTTGAGAGAGACACAGGTACTGGCTGGCACTGAAATGTCCCCCTTCCCATTCTGATACTGTTCTCATTATTACCAGTTGACACTGGGCTTCCCTAATGTCCCACTCCAACCCTCTGTTCATACAGGCTGTCATTATCCATCTTGTTTCTTACGGTAATGGAAATAATTATAATGATTCTTCATTATGTATGATGCTAGATTTTGGTTATGTATATACATGTATGTATGCAATATGTGCATATACATATATGTGAATATATATGAATATATGTGAGTTTTAAAATATATATGTTTGTATGTATATGAGTAAAATCATATATATGTATATATACAATCACATATATGTATATCATAATCATACATGTATATATAATACATATATAACCATATATGTATAAATGTATATATAATCATATGTGCATAATCATATATACATAAGATAATCATGTTATATATAATATATGTATATAATCATATTTATGTATAATCATATATGTACATAATATAATCATGTATATATATATATATATGTGTGTGTATATATAATTTTTAAACCAAGGAAGGACGTTCAACTTTGCAAAATAGCTTCTCACCATTTATTGAGATGATTAAATAGGATTTCTCCTTTAACCCATTAACCTACAAATGTGATAATAATATCTTGATAGATATTCCAGTTTTGTACTATCCCTTCATCCAAAGAAGGAACCCTATTTGATCACTGTGGGTTAATCTAATAATTTTCTTATACTTTATGGAATTACTGCACTGTTTATAAATTATATATTGTTCTGTAGTTTCCTTTCTTGCACTTTATTTGTTAGATTCAATGTCAGTGTTATTCTTTCCCCGCTCAGGGCCCACTTAGGATTGAAATAATGTATTCCTAGATTTTTTTTTTTTTTTTCCCTAGATATTTTGAATGAAGTTATTAGTGAGATTGATGGAACCTGGTGCTTTTGTGAGGGGTTAATCTTTGATAACCTTCTCAATTTCTTTACTGGTAATTGGCCTGCTTGTTTTAAAAAATCTTTTCTTGGGTCAGTTTTGGCAATTTATATTTCTTTAGAGACTGATTTATTTTATCTAGATTTTCATGTATATTTGCATATTTTTGTGCAAAGCATTTTCTTATAGTTATTTTGGTTTCCTTTTAACTCAGTCTAACTACCAATTTTACATGTTTATGCTTTTCTTACACATCCTTTAAAAAATGAGACAAGCTACCATTTTACCCATTTTGTTGATATTTTCAAGTGACCAATTCTTATGTTTATTATTTTAATATTTTTTGTTTCAATATCATTCATATATGATTTTGTGTTTGATTTCTTTTTTTCTGCTTTTCTCACATTTATTTTCTTACTCTTTTTTCTTACCTCTTGCTTTAAATATGAACTCATTTCTTTTCTTTTTTTCTTGTTTATAATTTGGTTAAGGCTCTGAATTCTTCCTCAAAATATTGCTTTTAGCCATAATACTTGGATTCTGATGCATAGTGTTTACATTAATATTATTTTCTAAATATCCTTCAATTTCATTTTCTATTGCCTTTAAGTCAACTTTTAAAAAGTCCTAATTTTTAGGCAGTTGGGGATTTTATTTTCTATTAAAATTCAATTCTACATTCTTTGCATTGTAATTTGAGAATATAATCTCTACTATTTTTAGTTGTTGCAATATATTGAGAGTATTTTGTGGTCCAACGTAAACTAAATTTTTGTGAATGTACTTTGGGTACTTAAAGATGGAGCATTCTTTGTTTTTAAGGTGAAGGGTGTAATATACTTTACAGAGATTAAAATTTTTGAGAGACTATGAATTACAGAATTTGACCTTATATCTTTACATTTTACTGTTTACTTGATCTACCATGGGTCAAGAGAATGAGTGAACTTTTCTTGTTACTTCTGTATTTCTCTCTATTTTTCCTTAACCTTATGCAGTTTTTGCTTTAAGAATTTTTCATGCTAGGATATTTGACATTAATGATTCACAATAGATCTTCATTTAGATTGACTTATCATTATGAAGTGAACTTATTTGTCTTATCTAATGCTTTTCTCTGTGAATTCAACATGGTTTGATATTAATAATGTAATTACTGTTTTAGTAATTGCCTGATATGTGTGCCCAGTATTTAATCTTTAAATATATCTCTTGCATGCAACAAATAGTTGTTTAGTTTTCTAAACTTACCTGAGAATTTTTTTCTTTTAATAGGTGGCTTTTTCCTGTTTACATATATTGTTATGCAGGTATGTTTGGTCTTAGTTCTCTTGTTTTTTATAATTTCTGCTATTACTTTATTTTCTAGTTTGCTAAATTATCTATACTTTTAAAATTAAACATGTATGTGTATTTTCCTTCTGATAGTTCAGCAGATTTATAATGTGTTTTAAGCCCTTTAGTGGTGCCTTTACAACCTTTAATAATATACTTAAGCTTCCATTTTTGGATTTGTCAACTTTTGACACTACCCATTGCCTCCTTACTATGAATAAGAAAACTAGTTTGTGTCCACTACCACACACCTTTCATCCACTTCCTAATTTAAATTAATTATATCATTTTCTTTAATTTTTCTTTATGCCTATAATTTACATGATTATATAAATTGGTTTCTTTTTGAACATCAGATTTATTGAGGAATCACTTACATACAGCAAAATTTACCCTTTTTAGGTGTATAGTTCTATGAGTTTTGACAAATGCATACAGTAATATAAACCACCATGACAATCAATATGTAGTAGAATATTTCCATCACACCATATTTCCATCACGTCATAAAGTTCCCCTCTAGACCTTTGTAATACACCCGCTACTCCATCCCCAGAGTCTGGCAACCACTGATCAGATTTTTATCCCTATGGTTTTGCTTTTCAGGAATGTCACATAAATTGAGTAATCCATTATGTAATCTTTAGTGTCTGCCTTCTTTCACTTAGCACAATAATGTTGAGATTCATCCACATTGTTGCATGTGTTAGTAGTTTCTTCTTTCACGTTGCTAAGTATGGGTATGTCACAATTTGTTTATCCATTCCCAGGTCAATAGACATTTGGGTTGTTTCTAGTTTTTAGGGATTATGAATAAAGCTGCTTTAAACATTTGCACACAGGCATTTGTGTGGACATATGTTTTCATTTCCCTTCGATAAATACCTAGTAGTGAATTGCTGAGTATATGTTTAACCTTATAAGAAACTGTCAAACTGTTGTCCAAAGCGACTATATTATTTTACATTTCCAACAGAAACGTCAGGATCCGATTGCTTTGTTTCATTGTCAACACTTGGTATTGTCACCTTTTAAAATTTTAGCTATTCTAGTAGGTGTGTAATGGTGTATTATTGAGGTTTTAATTTGAATTTTCCCAATGGCTAATAATGTTAAACATATGTTCACATATTTGTTTGCCATTTGAATCTTTCTTTGGTAGTGTTTGCTCAAGTTTTCTCATTAAAAAAATTGGTTGTTTTTCTTATTATTGCGTCTTGAGAGTCTTTGTATATTCTGCGTACTAGTCTGTATTGTTTTTTATTTTATGGCTTGACTTTGGTGTGTTATTTAAGAAATATTTGCTAGCCTGATGTCACAAAGATTTTTTTTCCCTAAAAGTTTTATAGTGTCAAAGAAAAATCATAGCTGGATAGTAGTTAAAAAGGTAAAAACAGATTTCCTTCAGGACTATTGCAAGAGGGGAAGAGAGACCTCAGAATGGAAGTGGGCTCAATTCTGAAATGCAGCATGGGCAATTGGGAATTTATAGCCAAGGAGCAAGGGTGAGGGTGGTGGGTGGAAAATTACTAAGAGGAAATGTCAGAGGTAAGAGGGAGTCTAGCTAAACTGATCTAACAGAATTCTTGCTGAAGACAGCTAGGATGATCACACCTCACCCAGGGGATGGTGGAGGATAAGGAACTTGATCAGACATGGAAGGTAATTGGATATTGAGAGTGGGGGCTTGTGGTTAGGCTGACATAGATTACTAAAACTGAATATTATAAGGAGCACACAAATGGGCTTAGGATAAGGTGCCTGACTAAAGTTTGGTCAAGCAAAGAATCTTTGTCAATAGTTTTAGGTTTACATTTAGGTCAAAGTTTCATTTCAAGTTAATTTTTGTATATTGTATGAGGTATGGCCCCAACCTTACCGAATTTTTTCCTTTTATGGCTTGTGCCTTTTGTGTGCTAAGAAATATTTGTTAGCCCAAGGCTCCAAAGATTTTCTCATATTTTTTCTAGAAGGTTTATGGTTTTATTTTTTTTAATAAATTTGTTTATTTTTTGTTTATTTATTTTTGGCTGCGTTCAGTCTTCGTTGCTGTCGTTGCAGTGCGAGGGCTTCTCCTTGCGGTGGCTTCTCTTCCTGTGGAGCATGGGCTCCAGGTACACAGGCTTCAGTAGTTGCAGCACGTGGGTTCAGTAGTTATGGCTTGCGGACTCTAGAGTGCAGGCTCAGTAGTTGTGGCGCACAGGCTTAGTTGCTCCACGGCATGTGGGATCTTTCCAGACCAGGGCGTGGACCTGTGTCCCCTGCATTGGCAGGCGGATTCTTAACCACTGTGCCACCAGGGAAGTCCCTAGAAGGTTTATGGTTTTAAGTTTTACATTTAGGTCTATGATTCATTTTGAAATAATTATTGTATATGATTGGAGATATGGGTCAAGGCTCGTTTTTTAAAACATATGGATGCCCAATTGTCCAGCACCATTTGTTGAAAAGTCTATCCTTTCTCTGTTGAATTACCTTGGCAGGTTTGCCAAAATTTCACCATAGATACATGGGTCTAATTCTAGACTTTTGATTCTGTTCTATTATCTGTATGTGTATACTCTTGCCAATATCATCCTTTCTTACAATAACTTCATAATAAGTCTTGAAATCAGATAGCATGAGTCCTTCAACCTTGTTTTTTTTTTTTTTTTAAAGAAATTCACGTTCTTTTTATTTATTTATTTATTTATGACTGTATTGGGTCTTCGTTTCTGTGTGAGGGCTTTCTCTAGTTGTGGCAAGTGGGGACCACTCTTCATCGCGGTGCGTGGGCCTCTCACCATCACGGCCTCTCTTGTTGTGGAGCACAGGCTCCAGACGCACAGGCTCAGTAATTGTGGCTCACGGGCCCAGTTGCTCCGTGGCATGTGGGATCTTCCCAGACCAGGGCTCGAACCCGTGTCCCCTGCATTGGCAGGCAGATTCTCAACCACTGCGCCACCAGGAAAGCCCCTGTTTTTCTTTTTTGAAGTCATTTTGGCTATTCTAGGACCTTTGATTTTTTCATGTAAATTTTAGAATCAACCAGTTGATATCTACAAAAATGTCTTCAGGGGTTTCTATTGGGAATTGCATTGAATCTACAGATGAATTTAAATAGAAATGACGTCTTAATGGTACTGAATCTGCTGACCCATGAACATAGAATATCTAACCATTTATCATATCTTTGAATTCCTTCATCAATGTTTTGCAGTTTTTATTTTTTTGCCGATTATGGGGAGGGGGTATTGTAGACTGAAAATAAAAACAGCTTCACATCTTCCTTTCCAATCTGTATGCTTCATAATTTCTTTCCCTTGCTTTATTGCTCTGGCTAGAACATTCAACACCATATTGCACAGGAGTGGTGAAAGCGGGCTTCCCTCTTTTGTTCTCAATCTTAGGGGGAAGGCATTCCATCTTTCATCACTATTAACTGTAATCTTCACTGGTTTTCAAACAGTATAATTGACCATGCACCCTTTCCATGAAAGCTGATTACATCTCTACCCAGCAACTTGTAGACTGAGTAATATTATCATTTCTATATTGCCTTGGTTCATAACATTTACATTTTATTTTGTAACTTCATTGTTTAGTCTTAGACCTACATTTGAGTCAACTTAAAGAGCACAGCCGGTACTTTCACAACATTTTCTCTATTTATCTCTTGTTTAGTGAAGTTCTTCTCGAAATTTTATTTAAGAAGATTCAGATGAACTATATTCTTAAATTCTTTCATGTTGGAAAATAGCTGCTGTTCTTGTACCTGAATGAAGGTTTGCCTGGCTATTTTGCTAGAGTCTTTGTAGCCATTCCTCCATTGTTTTCTAGAGTTGAGCATTGCTGTAGAGAAATCCAAAGCTATCCTTTAAAAATTTTTTAACCCTTCTAGGTCATTTTGCTATTATTATTATTACCACCTGGGCTCTAACAATACTATTTTTTTTTTAATTAAAAAAATTTTTTTTAAATTTTTATTTATTTATTTATTTTTGGCTGTGTTGGGTCTTCATTGTTGTGAGCGGGCTTTCTCTAGTTGCAGCGAGCGGGGGCTACTCTTCATTGCGGTGCGTGGGCCTCCGCTTCTCTTGTTGCGGAGCATGGGCTCTAGGCACGCAGGCTTCAGTAGCTGTGGCATGTGGGCTCTAGAGCGCAGGCCCAGTAGTCGTGGCGCACGGGCTTAGTTGCTCCGCAGCATGTGGGATCTTCCCGGACCAGGGACTGAACCTGTGTCCCCTGCATTGGCAGGTGGATTCTTATCCACTGTGCCACCAGGGAAGCCCAAGAATATCTTTTTAATAATTTAAGTATAAATCATTTGCTCAGTGCCTGGAACTTAATCATTCAGTAAATGTTAGCTCTCTGCTTTGACTTCATGTTCCATGAAGACCATTGTTTTCTTCTAAGCTCATTTATTTAATGGAGAACTTTTTCGCTCATTCTACAGTAAAAAATTGTGTGTGTTCTTCATCTGCTTTTTGTTAGCTTCTTTACTTGAATTATTTTTGTATAGATTTTGCATAGATTCTAAGCTGATTCTGTTTTTGAAAATTACTGATTTCTAAATGAGGAGAATTCTTCCTGAATAAATTATTTTTTTAGGAGAAATGTGAGGGAAGAGCCAGGGGACTAAGCTGAGGTAGCAATAATTTGAGAAATCTTAGAATCTTTGGAAACTCTTTCTTCAGCACACTGACCTATGGGCATTAATCACCTCTAGTTTAGTGTGATTTCTCCCAGGTTCACAGTACTGTATGACACAGTACATGTGTTTTGTGTGTGTGTGTGTGTGTGTGAATGTGTCTGTGTGTGATATTTCCTTTTCCTCCATATCCATGACTCTATTTTAAGCATTGTTAGCTGTACATTTTTCCCCTCCTTATTTTCTGTATTGGTTTTCTTTTCTTTCAGCTGCTCACTTTCCATGTCTTTCTACAGTCTAATCAGTCATCTTTGTTTTGTTCCTTTCCTTCTCATTGGTTTCACAGTTCTGTTTCTGATCATTACTCATCTTTGAAGGAGGAGAGTCTGTTCCTAGCTAGCTATGGCCTCAATAATTAGGAGGAAAGGGACCCAGAGGGTGAGGAGAAGCAGCAGGCAGTTTCAACCTAGGGCACTAAGCTGAGGAAACAGGACACTGAGAAGTCTTAAAGTTCATGGAACCTCTGAGAGCCTCAGAAAACTTTCCAGCACTCTCTGTGAAGGGCCCTGCCTGTGGACGTGTCTCTTCCCAGTGTTTTCAGCATTTTCTGGACCCTCCTCGGGTGAGCAGGGTGACTTTCTTCTTAATAAAGACAAAGGTTTTTTGTGTGTAATGATGTTTCCTTCCTCCCTCCTTCCTTCCTTCCTTCCTTCCATCTCTCTGCAAAGAGGCACCATAAATAGTGGTTATGAGCATGAATTCTGGAGACATTCTGCTTAGGTTTGAATTCAGTCCCTGCCACCTACGGGCTGCGGCCCTGGACAAGTCACTTACCTGCTCGGTGCCTCAGTGTCCTCACTTGTAACACAGGGATGGTGGTAATAATAGTACCTACCTCATAGACCTATCAGGATTATGCGGGTTAAAATTTGTAAGACACCTTGAACGGTCCCTGGCAAAGTATAAGAACTAAGTGCTTATAAAAATAAATAAAACTGTGTTGTGATCACCTGCTACAAAATCCTATTGCTCATTATCATTATTCTCTATCCAATCACACAGGCAGACTTCTTGTATAAACGGCATGTCTTGGTGTTTCTCACTCAGCTCCACAGCCCCTACTGTTAGCAATATTCCTGGGCAAACTCCAAGAATTTGCTGTTCTAGCCAAGGGATCACTGACGGAGCCCTTCAGAGCCACCTTCTGCTTTGAGGAAACTTGGTCTACTGCACAAGATCTGTCAGTTTGATGTCTTTTCTCCCAGTGCCTTTCAATTTGGTCCAGAGTCTGCTGTCATCTGGCAGCTGGTTTTCATAGTTTGTGGTCTGAGGCTGTGATTATTTTCTAGCTTCATTGGAGATGAAGTTTTTGTCCCTGTTTTTATCACTCCTCTTGTTGTTTAGGTTGGTTTCAGGGAGGAAAGCAAGGGTAAAAATGTCTTTACTAGGTCATCTAGAACTAGCAGTCGAGTCAATTTGACTTAAATTGATTTTATTAAATCAAAATTTAAATCACTTTTTTTTTAAAAAATAGAATGCACGCTCTGGGCTAGAAACCCAACCTCCAGAGGTGCTTTTTTTTTTTTAATTTATTTACTTTATTTATTTATTTTTGGCTGCATTGGGTCTTCATTGCTATGTGCAGGCTTTCTCTAGTTGTGGCGAGCGGGGTCCACTCTTTGCTGCGGTGTGCAGGCCTCCCATTGCAGTGACCTCTCGTGCTGCAGAGCACAGGCCCCAGGCGCATGGGCTTCAGTAGTTGTGCCTCGCGGGCTCTAGAGCGCAGGCTCAGCAGTTGTGGCACACGGGCTCAGTTGCTCCACGGCATGTGAGATCCTCCCGGACCAGGGCTTGAACCCGTGTCCCCTGCATTGGCAGGTGGATTCCCAACCACAGCGTCACCAGGGAAGCTCTAAATCACTTTTCAGAGGGGACTTCCCTGGTGCTCCAGTGGTAAAGAATCTGCCTACTTATGCAGGGGATGCTGGTTCTATCCCTGGTTGGGGAACTGAAATCCCACGTGCTGTGGGGCAACTAAGCCCACATCACAACTACTGAGCTCGTGTGCCTCAGCTAGAGAGCCCGCATGCCACAGACTACAGAGCACACGAGCCCTGGAGCCTGCACCACAACTAGAG